>NC_135658.1:91495514-91825514 GCF_964188315.1 Podarcis muralis
GAGGTGACCTGGGCAACGTCCAAACACACCCTTTTGTTGATGAGAACAGGAATCATATGGGCCTGAGTCTGAGAACAGGCAGAAAGAAAGGCAGAGGTAGGTGATTTTGCAAGTCTCATCAATCTTGCTGTTGCTTTCTGCAGACATTCTACCAGAACATTCACCTTGAAATCTCAGCCCAGGTGAAATCAGTGTCCGTCCCAAACCTGATGTCCCTTGCAGCCTTGCTCAACCTGTGGGTCCCCAGATGTTGTTGAACTACAACTCCCATCACCACTAGCTAGCAAGGGCACAGCTCAGGGATGATGGGAGTTGTAGTCCAACAACATCTGGGGACCCACAGGTTGAGAACCGCTGCAAGGGATGCTGACTCTCTGGACAAGATGCTGTTTCCATGTTGATAGCTGGTTATATTTCATTCCACTTTCAATTTGTAGACCGCCTTTCTATATTTCTATACACAAGGCAGTTTACAGCAGCAGCAGCAACAACAAAAACATACACCTTATAATAATCTGATCTAATACAAAGCATCATAATAAAACATAACTTTAAAATAATCTTCTTATATCGAATAAAGTAATATTCAATAATATATTACACAATGCAATTAACTCTCAAGATACCAGCAAATAATAATTAAACAGAAATTCACTCTTAACAATGGCAATAAATAATGACTAAACTATGATCAATAAAAATAGCTGCAAGTAACAATTAGAAGAGGGGATCCAGTCATGTTATAGTGAAACCAAATATGCAACCCAGGAGAGCTCTTCAAGAGTTTATATTCTTTTCCTTGTAATATACACTCAGAGCTACAGCCTAATTCATAGTAACGTTTTGTGACATGGGTGCTGCCAAGGAGTCAGGGCCGCATTACCGATATAGCATGCACAAAAGCTGCTCATCTAGATCTCCTAAGTCCATCACTTAAATCCATCTCTTCCACTATTGCCAATCAACAATTGCAATAAAGGGTCAGAGCTGGCATTAGAAGTAACACAGGAATAATTATGACATTACTCACATACATTCTCACAGTGATGCTAGCCTAGGGTAGGATCTGAAGGCACAGGAGGTCTCTGCCTTGCTGAAACTCAGTAGGTCTATATCTTGTCCATGCCTGGATCAGTAAAAGGGAGGTCATACTTACCAGCTACTCATTTTCTTTTCTTTTCTTTTCTTTTCTTTTCTTTTCATTAATTTTCTTTTTTCTCATTACAAATATACTTATATCCATAATATACAATTCACATAACATTCCCCCCTCCCTCCCTTTGGACTTCCCTCCACTCCCATTTCTGATTTATCTTCATTATTGTATTCTGCTGTTTTTTTTACAATGTATCATATCTTCCCTTTATTGCATTATTTGCTCCCTATCAATAAGATTGTGAATGTTTATTTAAATCCTGCCATCGAGTTAATATTCTTTCTTTGTTTCTGCAAATATAATATAAAAGATCCCCACTCTTTTCCAAAGTCACTATTGTCTTTTTCCCGAAGTCTGTCTGTCAGCTTTGCCAGCTCTGCATAGTTCATCAATTTTTCTTGCTGTTGTTCTTTTGTTGGAATTTCTCTAGTCTTCCAATTTTGTGCTATCAGTATTCTCGCTGCCGTAGTAGCATACATAAATAATGTCATTTTCTCTTTCGGCAGATATTGACCTATAATGCCCAACAGTAAGGCTTCTGGTTGCTTAACAAATGTTATTTTGTTCAATTCATTATATATCATTTCCCAATAAGTTTTAACAACTTTACAATCCCACCACATATGGTAAAAGGTACCTTCAACTTCTTTGCACCTCCAACATTCCCTCTTTTCATTTTTATATATTTTTGCCAATTTAACTGGTGAAATATACCATTTATACATCATCTTCATATAATTCTCTTTTAGCAATATACAATCCGTAAATTTCAAATTTACTTTCCAAAGTTTTATCCAATCTTCAAATTGTATATTGTGGCCTATATCCTGTGCCCATTTAATCGTAACTGACTTTACTACATCATCCTTCGTTTCCCATTCCAAAAGGATGTTGTATGCTGTTTTTAATAATTTTGAATTCTCTTCTATAACTTCCTTTTAAAATTTGGAAACCGTGTATGAAAAACCTTTCTTGTTGTACTCTTAAAAATATATATTTTAGCTGCCTGTGGTGCAACCAACTTTGAAGATGTTCCTTTATTTCGTCATATTCTTTCAGTTCTAATTTCTCTTCTTGTTCTACTAGCAACTCTCTATATGTCGGCCAGTCTCCATTTCCCCCCAATACTTTAATGATAATGCCGCAATAGGCGATAGCCACCAGGGTGTCTTGGGTTCTAATAATTATTTATATTTGTCCCATACCTTATTATATGATTATGGAATCCTTTATGGATTTTCGCTTTTCCATACCATAAATAGGCATGCCATCCAAACCTATTATCATGTCATTCCAAGTCTGTTATCTCTTCTTTGTCAAGCTTGATCCAATCTCGGATCCATGTTAGGGATGCCGCTTCATAATACAATTTTAAATCTGGAAGTGAGAAACCACCTCTTTCACATCTGTGAGTATCTTGCTTTTTATCTTCAGTTTTTCCCCATTCCAGATAAATCTTGAAATTTCTCTTTGCCATTCTTTGAAGCATGCATTCCCTAGTATTATTGGACCGGCTACTCATTTTCAAGGTGTCACATTCTTAACATGCAAAATCACTCAGCTTCAGTCTCTGACACCAGCTTCTTGGGCATTTATGGAACTCATGACAGTGTATGTAGTTTCACACACTCCCAATTTATCCCCACCACCCTTTCAAGTAAGGTAAAGCTAAAGGACCCCTGGACGGTTACATCCAGTCAAAGGCGACTATGGGGTAGCGGGGCTCATTTCGCTTTCAGGCCAAAGGAGCTGGCGTTTGTCCACTTTCCGGGTCAAGTGGGCAGCATGACTTAACGGCTTATGGCACAACGGAACACCGTGATGGAAACCAGAGTGCACGGAAACACCATTTACCTTCCCGCCACAACGGTACCTATTTATCTACTTGCACTGGTATGCTTTCAAACTGCTAGGTTGGCAGGAGCTGAAACAGAGCAACGGGAGCTCACTGCGTCACATAGATTTGAACCGCCAACCTTCCAATCGGCAAGCCCAAGCAGCTGAGTGGTGTAGACCCCAGAACCATCTGTTCCCCTTTCTAGTAGGTTAGGCTGAGGAGAGGTGATTGTTTTAGGCAGCAGCAGGCTGGTAGGGCAATGCGGGTGAGCTTGTTTGCTCTCCTGGTTTCCCAACGAAGCCTTTCACTGGTGCTTACTGAGAGAAAGATAAGAGGGGCAAGGTGTGGAAAGCTTGACAAATGCAGATCCTCCAAGTGTCTCTGGTTTCCAGTGACATTCCTGGATTTACAAAAGCCGTCCCGGTTTCTGATTTTATCCTGGAATGTCCTACTTTTCCTTAGGACATCTCTATTTTCATTGGAGAAATAAAAGTTGGAGGGTATGGAGTTATGTGTCCCCTGAGCCAAGGAGATAAGTAACTATACAATCTTTAGAAGACATCCGAAAGCAGCCCTGTATAGGGAAGTTTTTTTTAAAATGTTTAATGTTTTATTATGTTTTTATATATGTTGGAAGCCACCCAGAGTGGCTGGGGCAACCCAGTCAGATGGACTGTGTATAAGTAATAAATTTATTATTACTATTATTATTGAACAGGACACCCCTATTTTCCAAGTGAAATCTTCGGAGGTTATGCACAGTTTCCCCATCCCTGTAACAGATATTCCTGGGCCAAATATACAACTAACTAACTAGGCCTGACCCAGCATTGGAAGGCGATGTAATGACTCAGCTGGGTGCTTCATCCCACACCACCTGACAGAGAGCAAGTATTCTGATATTGCTCCCCGGGGCTATAATTAGAGGGCTGATCATACACAATGGATGTTCAGTGATTTGTCAGCAGTGCCTCAAGGCTTCTTTGCAGCCTCGGGACCAAACCCATGGCAAACACATTAGGGAGAGACAATTAAAAATACAAAAGACAGTGATCTACTTACAGGCTGAAAGAACAAGATGCTGTAACTGCTTTGCTGAATCCAGACCTCCAGCTCTTCATTATCCTTCTGTAAAATGCAGGCCTGTATGAAATATCCGCTGACTGATGAGTCCTCCCGTGACACTCTCAGCACCTGAAGCTCTCTTTGAAGTAAGAGGCAATGAAGTTGCTGAAGGCCAGCCAGGATTTAGATTTGAACATTCTCTTGAAGCAGCAAAGGTTCCAAAAAATATACATAAATTTCTCCGAATTCTTTGCTCCTTACTGCAGCACACTGCAATACAACTATTCAGCAGTTTTTGAAACTGTTGGTTAGGGGAACGAAAATCCAGTAAACAATATCACCTTCAGAACAACGTGGAGCATTTGGCATGTTAGACCTTGAATGTTTTCAAAAATGAAATAGCTAAATGCTTCCTGAGACAGTTTTGAAATGTCTTATTAACTCTGGTGCTTGCAAAATCTTTTTAAAGTATTACAATGGAATATTGCAGTAGTTTGCTTAAAATGAATAAATCTTCAGCTTCCCATGCAGTAAAGCATACTAAAACTTCCATCTGCTAAAAGGGCAGACGATATAGTAGTAACATCATTTGAAATGCAAAATGTATTTGATGCATCCAAACAAACACATGTTAAAGGTCCATTCTGTGTGGGTGTCTTTCTTTCTTTCTTTCTTTCTTTCTTTCTTTCTTTCTTTCTTTCTTTCTTTCTTTCTTTCTAACTGAAAGAAAAATATTGCAAGAGATTAAAGTTGAAATATAAGAAAAAAAGAAAGCTAATATGATGTCAGTATCTGACCAAATCTTCACTGGCTGAAGGAATAAGTTGGCAGAATATTGAAAAGTCTGTTTTTGCAATAGGGGATAACATATTTCTTGCAAAAGAATTTTCTGATATGGTTTTGAAAAATTTCTATTTCAGGCTCCTAATACTCTGGAAGCTCGATTCAATTAGTGTACCATTAAGATGCATATTCAAGTCTAAAAGAAATTCATTTACTCCCTCCTGTGTTCTTTTAAATGAAAGGGTTATAAAGTTGCACTGGCTTTTTCTATTGCAGGTTTTTTATGATACTCCTTAACATTTCTCATGCAGAAATTATTAACAAAAGGCATACTTGTGCTACAATTAGGCTCAAAGAATGTAAATTTTATCCTGATTTTCTGCTGTCAGCTGAAAAGTAGGCACTCTGGCAATTTTATCTGGACCAACTTCGAGCTAAAGGCAGGGAACGTGAGCATTTCAAGCCCTCTAGGATGCCTCTTTATATAGGAAAAACCTCTATTTCTCTTTTGCTCATACTTATCCCGATTCCACCCCCCCAATAAAATCTCACATTTCAAAATAGCCTTTTCAGCTTCTGTTTCTGGGAACAGTCCTTTCTTTGCACATTAGCTGTGAATTGTAGAAGTAACACAAGTTTCTACATAGGCTAGAGGGCACTGATAAATGAATTGGCTTTGTCCTTGTGATTTCCCAGAATAAGACATATTTCTTTTTCTTTTTTTTTCCTGAGGGGTGGGGTTTCAGATTGTACTAACAGATTGGCCTGCACATTCAGCTGATTTCCTAATTACTTACATGACATGAAATCACTGTAAAAATAAAAAAAAATCAGGCTCCAAAGCCACCTACTATGTGAAGACTGCATGATGCAGATCTCTTTTCCTTTGTGGCATTACAACTGCTTTGATGTGGTCTGGTGCTGTTCCAGAAATGCAATACAAGCATTTGCATGGCCAGGTCATTAATTTCTCCAGTACTGCCAGCATGCTCATGTAGCATGGGAATAGATCACAACAAACAGGTCCCAGGCTGCAAATAACATATTTGAACTGGCTATTTCCAATTGGAGAACAGCCTTTACCAAAGGTGTCATGGGCTTTGAAGACGCTCAAACTCAGGACGAAAGGTAGAAATGTGCTAAGAGGAAGGCACGCTTGGCAAACCCTCACTGTGATCAACTGCCACCTGGAAACCTATGTCCCCACTGTGGAAGGACATGTGGATCCAGAATTGGCCTCCACAGTCACTTGTGGACTCACTGTTAAGACCGTGTTCATGGAAGACAATCTTACTCAGCTACGAGTGGAGGAAGAAGAGGAGGAGGAGGAGGAGGAGGAGGAGGAGGAGGAGGAGAAGAAGAAGAAGAAGAAGAAGAAGAAGAAGAAGAAGAAGAAGAAGAAGAAGAAGAAGAAGAATTGGCCTCCAGAAGGATGATAGGATCAAGATCTCATGACAATAATCAGCAGAACCTCCTGTCATTCAGAAATCACTCCTCTAGTTTCCATTTTGTAAAGGTTCTTGGTAGGTTAGAGCCAGACAAGACCAAGCGGCCTCAGGTGAGTTCTCACTCTGGCCTTGGAATACAGATTTACCTGATGCCACTACTCAGCTTCCCTGCTTCCAGCCTATTAATAGTCTTTATAAGAAGGAAAACTGGAAGCTGTTGTTCACCAGCTCTCATTTGCCATTTCTGGCTGTGTCACAACCCTGCTGGTCTTTCTGCTGCTCCTTGCTTTGTTCTGCTTTAACCCTCCCTGAACCTACAACTATCCTTTGTACAACCTCTTCCAGTTCTCTGCATGTTTACCGGATGCTTCCTCCTTTATCTTGGTAAGGTGCTGACATCCTGCTTTGCTCAGGACAACTCGGTCTTGCCACTAGCCAAGTCTTTTCTCAGTTGCACCATAGACATAAGGCTTTGCTGTGCATGCCAGAGTTCACAGTTACAGATATCAAGATTAAAGGATTGCTGGAATAATGTATGACTGTATGTGTTTCTGGACATCTCCCCCTGAACTCCCAGAAACCTGGCTGTGTAGTAGGCATTTGGAGTGATTTCTCACTGTATGTTCTGAGAGTGGAAATGTGACAGTAGCCATTATTTGTTGTGGAGGAAAAACCAGAGGTATTAATTACTGCTGCTCCTGCACATGATGAAGTCTAAATGGGTTTGTTAGGGACTGGAGAGGGCCAGGAATTTGGGAATGAAATTGGTTGGGGTTTAATGTAATTGGAAGAGACTAGGTGTAATAAAAGGAAGGCAGGCCGAACTGAAGGGAAACGACAGTAGTCAAGAGTTCCTTTATAAGAGCATTTCATAGAATAGAATCAAAGAGTTGAAAGGGATCTTGAGGGTCATCTAGTCCAGCTCCCTGCAAAGCATCCATGACAACTTCTGCTTAAAAACCTCCAAGGAAGGAGAGTCCACAACCACCCGAGGGAGAGTGTTCCATTGTCGAACAGCTCTTACTGTCAGAAAGTTTTTCCTGATGTTTAGTAGAATCTCCTTTCTTGTTACTTGAAGCCATTGGTTCAAGTCCTATCCTCCAGAGCAGGAGAAAACAAGCTTCCACATGACAGCCCTTCAGATATTTGAAGATGGCTGTCATATCTCCTCTCAGTTCCCTCTTTTCCAGGCTAAACATACCCAGCTCCTTCAACTGTTCCTCATAAGACTTGGCTTCTAGACCTTTGATCATCTTAGTTGCCCTCCCCTGCACATGTTTTTAAATTCTGGTGCATTCTCATGGGTTGAATCCAACAAAGTCATTCCATGAGTGGAGCAATTTCATGACCATGCAATGGAATTTCAGTCCCTCCTACCCCTGCACAATCCCTATATCATCTCCAAATCTGGAACAACCAGAGAAGCTTTGGAAAGTTGCATGAGATTGGAATTAAGAGAGAGCGAGACTAAGCTCTGTTACATGACCAGACTTGGCTTCCCTAGCTTCCCTGAAAAATTATCAGATGTTTCATTGCTGGTAGAACCTCCAAATTCACTTTGGACATCACTTTAGTTGAAATCCAGTAACCACCTTGGCATTTGTGCAGCACAGTGTTCCAAACTGATAGAATAGTGTGTGTGTAGCAAATATTTACTAGTTTTGTTTTAAGCTTTCTGATTTCAGCATTTACATTTTCCGATTCCCGAATGCCAAACAAACATTTATCATTGAACAGATATGCGGCCTTTTACAGAGCAGTACAAATGTGTGACTTCTTTGATTACTTGGCAAGATTCAACTGCCATTTCTCAGGTCACATATGAATAACAGCAAAATAAGTTCCCACTCACCCTTTTGCTTGTTAGAGATGCAAAATGTTTCCTTCTTTGCATAAGTCTTGTTTACAGACAAAAGAATTATGTTTCTCGCTGCCCTGAAATTATTGGGTTTTAAGCAGGTAATGAATTCTCTCAAACCACTTTTTGCAGGTAATTAACAAGCTGGATAATCTGCCAGAAACAGGCTTTAGTACCTCTGGGTGCCAGTAAATAGCAGGCATTTCTAATCCTGTGCTAGAACTGCAAATAATGAATACAAAAATTAGTATGCAGATCTCACCACGATGCATTTAATGATTTGCGAACAACAAGTCACTATACAAGGGCAAAGGATTATGCATTTACTTATGGGCAAAATTGAGTTTTAAGAGGTAGTGATGGAAACACAATAAGAGACAAACTATCTTTCGAAACTAGATAACTTTGGGTGGGTGGGTTAAGATGGATCAAATCAGCAGGTCACTAGACACACATGCCCTATCCAGAGATTAACAGGTACTTCAAAGTGTGCAAGCAGCTCCCACATGAGGATATTTTCCAAACCATCGTCTCTTCTCCCAATCAGTCTCCCCCAAATGCAGTACAGTCATACCTTGGGTTACAGACGCTTCAGGTTGCGTTTTTTCGGGTTATGGACCGCCGAAACCTGGAAGTACTGGAACGGGTTACTTCCGGATTTCGGCGGTCACGCATACGCAGAAGCACTAAATCGCACTTTGTGCATGCACAGAAGCGCCGAATCGCAACCCGCGCATGTGCAGACATGCCGCTGCGGGATGCAGATGCTGCGGGTTGCGAACATGCATCCCACACGGATCACGTTCACAATCCGAGCATCCTCTGTAGTAGTTTTTAAACTTCTAGAAAAAAGCAGCACATATTTTGGACTCCGTGATCTCTTGTGGATCATGTGACTTGTGCAGGAGCACAGGTGGGAAGATGCACATCCCAGTTATGGAACTCAAGATACTGGAGGGTATGACACATTTCAGCAATAACAACTATGGGGAAGGGCGAGAACTGTAACTAGAAAAAGGGTAGAGGATTGTACAGTTGAACCTCACAGTTTGAGGCAACGGACTAGTCCAGTGAGCTGCCTGGGATGACATGCTCCCAGGACTCACAATCCCGTTCAAGGTAGAAAAAGGAAAATGCAAAGTGGAAATATGGCTACATTGCGTCTGTGGGATGAAAAGTGAAGAGTGAGCTGTCTCTGCACTATAGAGCTGAAGCATTATATGTTGTTCTTGCTGTGACATTTTTCATTATACGCAAATAAATCAACAAATAACATTTAGGAAAGGGGCTATTTAGATAACAAGGGCTGTGTTCATTTTCATGGGGATGATATATAGAAAATGCAAAGGGAAATACTATTAAAAACTAAAAGATGTAAACTTGGGCTGGATCTGCACGGACCTTTTAGGCATTATTAGAATGTCAAATCAGGAAATGTTCTCTTTTGCTTTCTCCCTACTTCCTCCCTGGTTTCCAGTTGCTCTGCAACAGCCTCTGGTGTCACATTTTAATAACGTTAAGAGCAGAACGCCATGTGGCTATACGGTTATCAGAACCATTCCTTAACTCTTTCTTAGCGTTAAAAACCACGAGTGTAGATCCGCCCCTGGAGACACTGGATCAGCTGCAATACAATTGGGCAACACCTGCAGAAGGTGCAGTGCTAAGCCAAATATTCCCTCTTCAATTTTGTGGGATCATTGGTACCCCACAAACATGTGTGGGAAGCAGTTCTGCAACTTTCAGGGAAAGGCAAATTCTAATAATTTTTTGTGGGTGCTTAACAATAAAGAAAAGGCAGCAGAGTTTTGTCTTTATATAAAGTGGAAACTGAGGCCACTATTCTTCCTAATATGCCCCAGTGGGGATGACACCCAGAGATGGGGTGGGGTGGGGGAGGATAGGTTGCCTGCTTTGCCAGTGGAGGCAGCCATCGTTTTCCCCAAGCATATCCCTAGGAATCACACTGACATGAATTAGGGCAATTCCTTCTCTTCACAAAACAGCGGAAAAGTTTGGAATGGCACTTATAGTTATATAACTTCCTTCTAGATACTGCATCCAATATAAATGCATGGAAGCATCAAGATGGGTGGAGACACTTTCTTCGACTATATAAAAAGATATGATAAAACAGTTTTCTCAAGTTTGAATATGTGTAACTTCCAGATCCAAATTCGTAAAACGTTGGATTCTGGAAAGTTCATCCCATGCTGTGAAATTAAACCCTAGGCACATCAAAACCTGCCAAATTCGCCAAATGATTCTGTTAAGTTTTCAGCTCAATCTCTAGGAATTCATCAAAATTTTGTTACCACCAGATTTTTGGCAGCCCCTCTTCAAAAAGATGAGATTTTAAAACAGCAATTGTGGTGATTTAATATGCAACATCAATCTTTCTTACCTGATAGCACTTAATTACCCTTGTATGATTATCTGTCCTCTTCTTTTTAATTATCATACTCTCACAAACACTGCTGTGTTATTTTCCCTCTAATTAGTTTTATTTGAAAAAAGCTAATGACGTGCTCCTTGTTTTCTTACTCTGAGCATGCAATTACTACTGATCCACAGAGAACTGAGACAGATACGAGAGTGGCTAATGATTGTGTCAGAAAAATATCTGGTCTGTGCATTCTAAATGATCATGCAAATTATTGGGTGGCCTGCCATTGAGTTTCTTTTGCAAGTCTTTGACTATAATGAAACCGACACCCCTCAGACCTTTGTGGAGTCTTTAAGCCATAAGCTCAGGGGTGATTTAGCAAAATGGCCCTTTTCTTGTTCGCTCTGCTTCCTTTCTCTTCACTTGTGTATCTCATCATGAGATCATTCCTGTGGACTGCCCTGCTATAATTAGAACCGGAACAAGTTTCAATTAACCCTTTAACTACATGACATGTTTATTCTTCATTATCATTGTGCCCAAACTCTCAAATGGCTTTCCATTTTATTATGGTATGCATTATATCATCTAAAAGGAACTGAATCAAAATGTCACTGCACACAGGCATAGATTTACATGAAATGTTGGTAGCAAATGGACTCCCCTCTCATGTGCAATTAATAAAAAGCATGTGTTAAAAGAGAATGCTCACTGGACATCTTTTTCTTCACCCTTAACACTTCACTGATAAAGTGTTTCACTTGGAGAACACTGGTTTTAGCCATACACACAGATATGCAAAAAATCCCGTCTAGATCAGGCTGGAGCAGGGTCTCGGGTACAGAAGTTCTCAAGATCTTTGGGTGCACTGCTCATGGCATTAATGGCATTTGAAAGGCACCCAGCTGCCTGCGATGGTCTTGCCAGTGGTTGGCCCTCCCTGTTGCCACCTAACAACCCTTACTCAATGTAAATGCAGATTTCAAAACAACACTGGAAAAACACCTGGACACTCCTCCTAGAAGCTGGTGGGTTCCAGACCTGGCCTCAGACCACTATAATGTGAATGGGCATCCAGTTGGACAATGAAGCTGCATTGCAATTTCTCAGCAGTTTTCTGGTTTTGTGCAAATCTGAGGGAATACACAAATACAAACACACATTCTTCCATTCAGGAGTGAGCTGGAAATGTTAAGAGCAGTACCAGAAAATATATTAAAAGCACAACCTTTTCAGATTGCTCAGTAATATCTGGTGTAGAAATTTTTACTGTGGTTTGCTTGTGCAGTTTTCTGATTTTGTGCAAATCTAAGGGATTAAAATTTAGCATATATATATATATATATATGCAGGTTTTGGTGTCCTCGGGTGTCTTCCCGTGTAAAAGTTGGGGTGTCTAGGCGACGTTTCGACGAGGTCTCACTCGTCATCTTCAGGCTGGTGCTTTCGGCTTCTTGTTACTGGAACAGAGCAGGATCTCAGTGTTTGAGTTCCTATAAATACTGTTGAGGGGTGTGGTGTATAGCCTCCAATGTTCTGGGCAGAGAGGAAGTTCCCAGGCTAGTGTGCCTTTTCTTCTTTTGTTCCTTAATTGCTTGAGGGATATCTTGAGTGATTTCTTGAGTGATATCCTGAGTACCACTTGGGTGGGTCATTAGGTGTGGATTAGTTGCTAAAGCCTTTGTGTCTTGACCTCTTGAACTTTGTGAAGAGTTTTTCTGAGAAGATGGCTGTACTGCATTTAGTTGTGCTCTGGCTTGGCTTCGTGTATAGGGGCGAGCTGTGGTTTTGTGGCCTGTGCCAGCCAGATCTGTGTAGGGATTGCAGGGGGGTGCAGCATCCGGAGGTGCCACCATGGTTTGGCTACTGGATGGTGTCTGTAATTTATCTGTGGAGAGGGTCTGGGTTTGGGTCTGGTGTGGTTGATTGGTGATGGCGTTCTGTGTGCCTCTGGATCTGGTGTCAGTTTTTGTGGGGAGGGCTAATTTCCAGATGTCTGGCAAGCGGGATGTGTCATCACGCTTGTTCATGTTGTGAGGGTGTTTCTCTATCTCGATGGCTTCCATGATTATTCTCTTGTGGTGATGTTCCATGTTAGAGAGCAATTTGGAATCTGCAAAATTAATTTCGTGTCCTGTTTCTTTCATGTGTTGGAAAAGAGAGGAAGTTTTTTCTTCTTTTTTGACGGCATTCTTGTGTTCTGCGATACGTGCATTTATTCGTCTGTTTGTTTGTCCAATGTACGTGGCTGGGCAGACTTTGCAGGGTATTTCATAGACCCCTTGGTTTTCCAACTGGATTTTGAGATGTGTGAGGAAGCTGTCCAGTTTTTCCTTCCCGTGTGGCCAAATTACAAAAAAATAGCCAATATCCTCAGGAACCCCAAGGATAAAATCCAGTTGACACCCCAACTTTTACACGGGAAGACACCCGAGGACACCAAAACCTGCATTCCTGTACCCGTGAAAATCTACGAAAGCATATATATATATATATATATATATATATATATATATATATATGCATGCTAATCTGTTCAGGAGCATCCTGGAAATAGTTTTAAGCATGGCAGGAAAAGGAATGAAAGCACTGTAGTGAGGGTGGAAAGTGGTAGCAGAAAGTAAGGCTTGATCCACCTATGCAAAAACTCCAAAGCAAATTGTTTGCAACCCTGAGTATATATCTCTATATAAGGTAAACCCAAATTTACATTGAGAATGGCATTTGAAGGGAATATAATGTGGACTGTGCAAATCAAATGGGAATGCAAACAACTGCAAACACTCACTAAACTCTGCTGTAAACTACACATCTATACATAATGCAAATAATCTATTCCTAAAATTAATTTTGATACATTTCCCCCTTTATTTCCTGCAGAGTGAGAGAATTCAAGAGTGAGTGTGTGATCATCTCTGCAGACACATTAGCCATCTATACATAATGCAAGCAATCCCTTCTAAACTTTAATTTTCTTTCTTTCTTTTTGAAAAATCAGGACACTGATTGACTGACTGATACACTCTTAATTTCCATACAAAAATCTGAGACTTTGATGGATACTTTCATTATACAGCCGAAAAGAGAGCTTGCTTGCTTGCTTGCTGATGTAGCACAACCAGTGCTGTAATTTGCAAATCCTTTTTATAAAGGATGTCAAGGCATCATGGTTGGGAGGGAGGTATTTCCAGGTAGATTCTGCCATTTATTCCAATGCAGTATCTATACGCAGTGTGTGTGTGTGTGGGGGGGGGGGAGTATATTAAACAACCAGATAGGTCACAAATAAACTGTGATCCAGTTTGAACATTTACCAGAGGGTAATTGAATTCCTGGGGTAGAGGGGATCCCACTTCTAACCCAAGGAACTGGCACCTGCTGTAACCATCCAGCACCCAACAGAACTTACCTTCTCATGGTGGTCAAAGGTATCAGAAGCTGGTGCAAGGTCCAACAGATCAATGATACCCTGCACCATCTAGTTCTCCAGTCATAGATGTTTATGTCCATGAAGAAAGGACTACCAATGAATGTCATCTAAACCATTTTACTGTTTACAGGGCTGGCTCACGACATTTTTCTTCCTGAGACAAAATACAAGATGGCCCCCCTCCCATGATAGGTACAGAAGCCAACTTGACTGGGAGTTGAATCTAAATTCCACACTGATGATGAGGCAGCATCCACCACACAAATGAAGGAGAACAGTGCTATTTTTATAGAAAAAGAGGTGTCAGAACTCACCATGAAGGCCTCCCATGTTCTCTTATAATGGCAACGGTGCCCACCAGAGAGGTGCCGGAAATGAGTTCCAGCTGAAGAAAAAGCTTCGAAGGGCAGCAGGATAGCAGTGAGGAGAGTGGGAGAGCTAAATGGAACACAACATCTTGCCACCACCCTCTCAACACTTTTTTGCCCTCCACCCTCCTGCAGCACAGTGGTATAGCATGGTGGGGCACAGGGGCAGTTGACCTGGGTGCAAAATTATGAGGGCTGCAAAATTTCAACATCTGGTCTTGTCTCAGTATCTGTCAGGGACTGGGCAGAGGAGGAATGGTGGAGACTGTCTTCTCATCCTGACCCCTCCAGGGAGGAGGAGGAGGAAGACAGCATAGATTGACAATAGAGGTTTGAGGAAGGTCACAGCTTAGAGACAGATGAGGGGGAAAGTTGGGAAATAATGGGAGAGGAGGAGGCAGGACTGGAACGGCAGCTGGCTGACACAGTGTCTTTAGAAAGTATTCCAGACCCTCCATCTCCCAGAACCCGGCGAGCCTTAAAAGTAGGAGAGCAAAGAGCTCAAAGACAGAGGACACATAGCAGGACCCATAGAAGTGACAAATGAGAAGTGGGAGAGACAGGAGGTGGAGGTTTACTCGGGACGCCATTATCAAAGCGGCTGGATTCTATAGCCTCTCTCTGTAATATTGAAATAAAAAAGGACAGTAAGAAACTTTTCCTTGTCTTTATATTTTCCTGGGCAACTAGCCAGGAGCCGCTGACAGCATCCTGACAGTACCACTGTGCACTTCCAGTTGTGGACTCCATTGAAAATAGCTTCTCTATGCGAACCATAGGAATGACTCTTCTTATCTCTGCCGCTGCGCTCTTCTGGGTGATGAGGATACCATTAGGCAGTTGAATGCACATGCGTAATCCATCCATTTCCCTCCCGCACCCCCCTCTACCTTGCCATGGGCGCTGGCAACTCACGCTGCGCCATTGCTGCAACCATCCTTGAAGTAGCTGCCTCAATCTGCTTGCCTTTCTTTCTTTCCTTCCTATTTGACACAGATCGCTTTCATTCCCTTACCAGCTTCTGTTTAGCACACACAGATTTCAGCTAATCACCCAATATGAGTAAGGCAGAAAGGAGGCTCACTTTTCAAGTTAAAAGCATGAATGACTTTTTTTTTTTGGTAAGTACAGCTGTTAACTAAGGACCTGTTTTGGCTTCAACAAAATACATTGAATAACCTTTGTCTACTCTGCAAGTCACTTTGGAACTGCAGGTGTAAGAAACAAAGCAGCCGAATCTGGGCTGAATTCAGCAGCTGGGTCCCATCAAAAGCAGCAGATATCACCTTTTCCATTCAAATATTTCTAGCCAAGAAGTTACACCTGGCCAGCTACATCCTTGTTTGCTTCCAGCTGAGTACTAGCAGTGGAAGAGGGTGGGAAAGAGGTTTCTTGAGCCCTAGAGCTATCATCTCCTCTGGCACACACACAGCTGTGCATGTGGGAGGATGCATCATGCACAATGACAGCTCATCTTCAGACATATTTCATCATGAGCCAGGGAAATTGATTTTAATGGCCTCCAGGAAGCATGTGCATGCTTATATATATATTTAATGACAAAGTACTTCTGTTTACTGCCTTTGTAATGTCCGTGTTCTTTGGGGGAGGGAGGTGACATGAATGGCAGTGCATTTGCCGTTCTGAAAGATTCAAGATGTTCCGATTACTTGAATTTTTTTGCTAGTAATTAGGAAGCAATTTCCCTCTGAAAAGTGTTTTCTGTTAATCCAAGTAGCAGCAGGTAGTGCATAATTGGGACCGTGGTGCAGCTTTACTCATACAAAGCCATACTGGGACAGCAGTTGAGGGATACAGAAAAGAAGGGGAAGCACACTGATATTGCTATTGAACATCCCTCCCTGTTTATCTATTATTTTTCTTTCCTTTAAAAAATAGAATAAATATGTTGCTATAGCTGTACTAACCACAAACATCTTTTTGAAAGCTATATATGCTTCATTGGCTCATGCCTTCTCATATAACACACTGATTTTTCTCCAATATACCCATGAAAGCAAAGCAGATTCTCCGAAGTTGCTAACTTTAATGGAATCGCTCAGAAGAGAAGCTGCAAGGAAGTGGATCAAACAATTTTGAGATGAATTTTGCTGTTGTGGAAGATTCTTACTAGCTTTATGTTACTTTGGCTGAATGTATTTTAAAAAAACCAAAAAAAGCAAACAAACAAACAAATAAAAATTAAGCAATGTAACTATAGGGCATGAGCCAACTAAAGATAATCATCTTAGTTGGATTGCTCCCATAGACATAAATATACTAAAAGATGTACAGATACTTATGAAATGAAGTAAGAACATGACAGATGAATCTGCATTATTATGTTGATAATGTCAAATAAAGGCCAAGTCTCAATAAAGTTGTTGTTGTTTTGTCTACTTTAATACACATGTGTCCAACAGAGTCTTGTCTCCTGACCACTTTCTGTGTCACTCACACTGTGGTAGGGTAGCCATACATGCTAAAATCTACACTTTCGACATGGGTTGCCATACATTCAAGACACTGTTTCCAACTTTCGGATCCTGGCAATATCTGGGAAAATTTGGCTGTATGGCAACCCTACACATGTCCTCAGAGAGTTCTCTGTTTCTGACCTGCTGCAAGTTTCTTGGGCTTTTCACACAGAGACGTTGATATGAGTCCTCTTGCTTGCATCTTTTCAGCCAGTTCTTCCCACATTTACCAGAATCAAGAATAATAATAAGAAGAAGAGTTTGGATTTGATACCCCGCCTTTCACTCCCCTTCAGGAGTCTCAAAGCGGCTAACATTCTCCTTTCCCTTCCTCCCCCACAACAAACACTCTGTGAGGTGAGTGGGGCTGAGAGACTCCAAGGAAGTTTGTGTAGGATTGCAGCCCTACCCATTGCTGCAGTATTCCATATCCTTGGCAACCCAGTTACATGCATCGGGCGTTGATCTCCTTCCCCCACACCCCAGCAGTTCACAATACTTCATTTAGCAGAGATATAAGAAGGGAACAATATTCAGTTCAGTATTTCTCACACTTTTCATCAAGATAATCTGATTATTCATATTATTTTAGAATAATGGTGTCACCGAGAGTGCTATAGCCTGGCATGCCCCTTCATTTCTTCTTATAACCTTTTCTCTAGCAGCTGCAGATTTGCAGCTTGTGGGTGCAGCATGAATGATTCACGCTGGACAAAAGTGTTGGGTGAAATTAGGTCACAATTTCATTGATTATACAGCAGATGTGGTTGGCAGAGCAGTAGAGTGAGGATCAGATCATCATTCCAATCTGCCTTTGCTCAATGGTTGGGAGGCACTCTTGGCGGTTTCTCCGCACTGGACCCCATCTACCTCTGTAAGCAAACGGAGGCCAGAACATAGGTTGCCAAGCCAGGCATCACTGGCCATTTTAAACCAGTGCATACTATCTGGGCAAAAGAGGTCCACACAGCCATACCTGATCCAGGGGGCAATGGATCACCCGGCTACCCTGGGAAACCACAAAGCATGCCACGGCTTTGCTAAGTTGGATCCTCCTAACCGAGGGTCCATGTTGTGCTTGGCCCTGAAACTCTTCCCTAACCGGCTTGTGGGCAGGCCTTGCCCCCCTCCAAGCCGGTGGTGCCACAGTTATGCCAATGGCCTTCAGCCAATCACAAGCGTGGCAAGGTTGGTATTTATTTGGCAGCACAACGTAAGGAACTCCCTTTGCTTCACGCTGCCGAACACCCGCCCACTCACCTGTTAATTAGGTCATGTTTGGCCTTGCTTTGGACTTCGGTTGGTCGCCTGTTTTTGGAATGGGGGCCAGGTAGGAATTTTTTCCAGTGTGGCAGATTGGCTGTGGCCACTTGGTTTTTGCCTACCTCTTAGCAATCGTCACAACTTTGTAAGGTTTGGCGGTTAGGTACTGGTTTAGGGGAATGTGGGGAGAGGAGGTGCGGCCATCATCTGCCCCTCCAATGAATAGGGTATTCCGTTAAAGGAATCCGGGGGTCTGGATCTCTTCCGAAGCCCGGAGAGGGGCTAGGGCCATGCCAGGACCCGTGGGAACCCCAGGGGTGAGCATACATTGATGGAGCTCCCCCTGCTGGTTGTTTACCCTTCCAGGCTTCCTGCAGGGTGGGGCAGGTGCCAGATATAGTTTGATACCAATGCCTAAACCAATACCAGTCACATTTGTGTATTTTAATAAAGTTGTGGCCAAAATTTGCCCATTAACATTTAAACTAAATTCTGTCTCCACTGTGTCTTTATTTCCACGGGGGATGGGTTTGGGGGCTCGAAGCACAATTCTCCACCAAGCTGCATCCACTTTGCAGGTGTCTGGATAGAACTGTTGAGAGGAGAATTCTCTTCAGCTAAGCTTGTGGGGCAAAATGGTCCCGATTCACCATACAACCGAGACTGTTACCCACTCGACCGCCTGACTCATGAGATCCTGTGAGATATTCTGAGGTGGGAAATGAGAAGCAGGAAGGGCAAAATATCTACCCACTCCACAGTCCCAGAGCTGTTGTGCTGCTCTGCTTTGTGGAGCAGCTGCTGTTCAGTATCTTCACATCGATTCAAAGAAACCTTTGCTAAGCATTTCTTTTCTGAAGGAATGTGAAAGTGAATGTGTTCATTTATTAGCTATGCACGCATACAGTTCCTTTTCAGTCTTGCCTTTTCTCCATTCTGGGTGACATCTGTCCTTCAGGAGAACGAGCCACTGAAACCAGATGCTGAAAAGGCCTCCTGGTGTACGACTAATGCATCTCTTGCAGACATGATGAAAGAAGAGTCCCTAGGAGCTATTATCGAGCAAAGTTATGCCAGTTTTCTGTTGCTTCCATGCGCACACTTCCTATTGGCTGCTTTCATGTAGAAGAGGAAGGATGGAACCTCTCCCCTGTTCTGCCTCAAGTGTTTTTATATCACTTTCTTCCCTTTGTAGATGTCCCAGCGGAAACAGGAAGACTGAGAGGAGGCTGACAGAACCACACAGAGCAAAAGGTGACAGGGTTAGAGATGAAAAGAATACCACTGCAGTAAAGAAGTTTAAGGGATGGGGGAAAAAGGAAAGCAACATACATTGGCCAAGTGATCCTCCACTAACATTTTGCAGTCTGCAGCTACAATAAACTAGCAGTCCAGGAAATGGTGGCATGCTGCTACTATATTATTAATATCAATTAATTTATTTCATTTATGAATTACTTCCCACAAGGCACCCCAAAGCAATTTGCAATATAATATGATAACATACAGAGGGACACAGGTGGCAGTGTGGTCTAAATCACGGAGAATAGGGCTTGCCGATCAGAAGGTCGTGGTTTGAATCCCCACAACAGGGTGAGCTCCCGTTGCTCGGTCCCAGCTCCTGCCAACCTAGCAGTTCGAAAGCACGTCAAAGTGCAAGTAGATAAATAGGTACCAGTCCGGCGGGAAGGTAAACACCACCAGTGTGGTGTAGTGGTTAAGAAGGGTAGTCTCGTAATCTGGGGAACTGGGGTTCGCGTCTCTGCTCCTCCACATGCAGCTGCTGGGTGACCTTGGGCTAGTCACACTTCTCTGAAGTCTCTCAGCCCCACTCACCTCACAGAGTGTTTGTTGTGGGGGAGGAAGGGAAAGGCGAATGTTAGCCACTTTGAGACTCCTTTGGGTAGTGATAAAGCGGGATATCAAATCCAAACTACTACTACTACTACTACTACTACTCTTCTTCTTCTTCTTCTTCTTCTTCTTCTTCTTCTTCTTCTTCTTCTTCTTCTTCTTCTTCTTCTTCTTCTTCTTCTTTACACTACTCTGGTTCACCAGAAGCGGCTTAGTCATGCTGGCCACATGACCCGGAAGTTGTCTATGAACAAATGGGCTTGGCTAGTAAAGCGAGATGAGCACGCAACCCCAGAGTCGTCCGCGACTGGACCTAACGGTCAGGGGGTACCTTTACCTTTTTATCATAACATACATAAAGCAGCTGCCCTGTCTCACACCCAGGGAAGGCCAGTTTTTTGCCAACTTCAGGCTGTCAGATTCAGGGTACCTGGCAACTTTCATTGGGCTCACCTGGGCAGGAAAACCACCCAGACTCCTTCTCCATAGAAGGTAGTAGCACCCTAAAGACTCCCAAAGGATTTCCCCAAAGGGAAATTTATTTGGTGGCAACCTCACCAATGGCAACCCTGCCATCAATATATGCCAGGGGTTTTTGTCTTCTGACGCAGTCAGTCAGTGATGCAAAAAGCTTCAAAACATGATGTATTTTTGAAAATCATTGTCCCTCTGGTCTCTTTGTTGGGGGGAAAGGCGTTTCTTCCAGCACTTAGGGAAAGGCCTTGGTTGTCTCAGGAGCAGCGTCCAAGGAGAACACAAAAAGTACACAGGTGGTCAGGTACTCACTGCCAGGGCAGATCTTCTCTAGCCCTGTGCTGTAGTGGCACTTTATAGCTATCCCATTTTGTGGTGAGCATCATAAACTATCTAGGGAAGAGTTGAGACACGCTATTACTCCATCACTGTTCTATTTGTGAAATTTCACTGGCCCTTAGCTGGGATTCTCAGGTTTCCAAAGTCGACATCAATTAACAGATTCAAACTCACAGAACTGTAGAAAATAAAAGTAAAATATCTAGGCATGAAGGAGGGGGACAGAACCCACAGATGTGTAATAGCACACATTTTCTTCCTCTTTATTGGTTCTCAGGCATCGGCTTGCTGCAGATTTCTAAAGCTGCACATTATACGGTGGTATGTAATACTGTCTGTCTCCAGAAAGGCAGTTTTAGGAATGTGAAGATAGATTTATATGAGGTTGGAACAGTATCTTGTTCTTTCTTTATTATAGTGGTTTCCTAGTCAAGATGCCCAGATGGTGCATTTACCCATTGCAGCCTCTTTGTTGTTTTCTTTTCTTATTTCCATCCTTTTAAAACTAAGAGATGAAGGTAGAATTGGTAAGCAAAAGAAGCATAATGGAAGGAAGATATCTTATACAACCAGTTTTCACAAGAACAACAAAAGTATCTTCTCCAGAACTGGGGTGGGGAACATCAGATATACACAGTCTGGTGGACTGCAAGCCTGCAGGCTGAATTTGTCTTCACTTTTGGCTATGTGTGGACTCAGCTACACAGCTGCAATTATAACGTTATGCATATGTTATAAAAATGTGACACCAAATGGTGTCTATAGCAAATTGCATGTATATTTTAATAACTTTTTTCCATAGCATTTTCATTGTGTTGTTTTTATATATATCTGTGTAGATGCAGCCTATATTTCACCTTGCAAATGATGGGCACCCATTCAGCTACCTTACAAAATCACTCAGCAGTCAAACAGCTGCTCATTCTACACCAGGGGTCAGCAAACTTTTTCATTAGGGGACCAGTCCACTATCCCTCAGACCTTGTGGGGGGCTAGATTTTATTTTGAAAAATATAAATATCCTGCAAGCTGGTCCTGCAGCTGCCTCCAGACCTAGAAGAGGAACGCACTCTGCATGCGCTCAGGAGCATGTCTTGGCGCTGCCCGCTCACTGGCATTGTTGATGAGCAGCAGCCGCTCCATCGGCCTGTCCCCGTAGAGCACCCAGGTGACATGCACCATGCGCTGCGGCCCATCGTCTGAGGGCAGGTCGGCAGGAAGGCCACGCATGTGGTGCGCCGGGCAGGTGGTGCGCAGCTCGCCCTCCAGCTGCTCCAGCGCAGCTGCTGAGCACGCCACCAGCAGCAGTGGGGGGCCAGCAGGCACGCCAAGCTCCGACTTAAGCTCCATGACACACCCATCATGATGCCCATGGCGTGGCCCAGACCCGCCGCCTGCCCACCTGCGATCCATGGTCCTGCCGGGTTTACCTCAGCCTTGGGCAGCGAGGCTTCAGATTGGCTGCAGGAACTTCCTGCAGCTAATCCAAGGCCGGACCAGTGTCACCTCCTGCCCAGAAGCTCTGCCAGCGTTATGGAAGTCAGTCCCCATGCATCTGCAGTGTGCGGGGACTGACTGAGTGGGCGGCAGGGTCCGCGGAGCGGATTTATGAGCCTGGGGGGCTGCATCCAGCCCCTGGGCCTTAGTTTGCTGACCCCTGTTCTACACCATCTGCAGGAAGAGCAGGCTGCAAGAACAACAGATTGGGAGGTTGGTATCTACACCATGGATGAGGAACCTTGGGATTTCCAGTTGGCTGTCCATCCTGGAAGAAGGGCTCCCTGCCTTTGAGGTCTTTTCCCACGTAGCCTGGAAAGTGGAGCCTGGGAGAGGCTGATCCAGTCCAGGACCCACTGAATCCTGATCTGGTTTCATTGCCCTGACTTAATGGAATCCTAGCCCAATCCGGACCTGATCACTGTACCAACCCTCCTTTCCAAATTCCGAGTATTTAAGTAGCTTCTTCCCTATGTGAATCCATTCCATGCAAAATAAGACCTGCACTGTGATTGAAACTACTTCCACACTCTGAACATTTAACTATGCACTCCTAACATGTCTACTCAAAATAGGCCCTGCTGACTTCAGTTGAAGTTATCCACCAGTATGTGGTAATAGGATAGCAGCATAATTAGGAAATAAGTGGAAATAGAATTGCAACCTAAATTGTTGTCCCGTGTGGATTTTTTGGTGTGATCTTCTGGATGAAACTCTTTCCCGAACCCAGACATGTATATGTTTCTCCCCTGATAGCAGTCTGTGATGTCTAATTAGATCTGCACACTGACATAAGTGTTTTCCATGCTAACTATATCTAGGGCAAGGTAAATTGGGGTAGTCTCAAAATGGATATCTTTTAATTGTACTGTGATTTATATCTTTTTATTTGTAAGGTGCCTTGAGTTTGATTTTAATCCAGAGAAGGAGGAAAGAAATGTTGTTGTGGTGGTCTCTAAAATAAACATGCAGAGGTACCAAAACTCAACAACCTCTCTATCAGCAATTGCGCATAGTAATTCTGTCTCAGGGATGCAGGACCTGTGGTCTCCCAGATGTTGTTGGACTCCAAATCCTATCAGCCACAGCCAGCAGGGCTAGTTTCGGGAATGATGGGACTTGTAGTCCAACAACACCCAGAGAGCCACAGGTTCCAACCCCTGTTCTATCTGATCAGAAGTTGGCTTTTGTGGAGTTATAATTACAAATTATTTCCCTAGATGATATCCAAGACCTAATGTAAATATGATGCTAGACGAGCAAAGAATAGCATACATATGGACAAATGCTCACTTAAACCTGATTGCTGCACTTGCTTGTGAACAGGATCTACGTTGCTGGGCTTTGCACACCAAATAGTTAAAGGTTCAAATGAGATGCTGAGTATATGCAACATGACATGGGGAAATTGTTCAGGCTAGGGCTAGGGAAACCAAATTCCCACAGGGCCATAAAGGTTACTGTGGCGATCACACAGGGTCCCCGGATGTTTCACCATCTATTGATCCCTGTGCCACCACTTTATTTCTCACTACCACCACCCAGGCCCTACTGGTACAATACTGAGTCCAGTCAGGTTTTAAATTGGAACATAAACTAAAGGTAAAGGTACCCCTGCCCGTACGGGCCAGTCTTGACAGACTCTAGGGTTGTGCGTCCATCTCACTTAAGAGGCCGGGGGCCAGCGCTGTCCGGAGACACTTCCGGGTCATGTGGCCAGCGTGACAAAGCTGCATCTGGCGAGCCAGCGCAGCACACGGAACGCCGTTTACCTTCCCGCTGGTAAGCGGTCCCTATTTATCTACTTGCACCCGGGGGTGCTTTCGAACTGCTAGGTTGGCAGGTGCTGGGACCGAGCAGCGGGAGCGCACCCCGCCGCGGGGATTCGAACCGCCGACCTTTCGATCGGCAAGCCCTAGGCGCTGAGGCTTTTACCCACAGTACTGTTTATTTATGGCAGTTTAACAAGCATGTGGTTTCATAAACGGTATTGGTCAGTTACAATCATGGGGTGCCTATCCAGACCTATAACTTCCGCTACCTACTCTCACTCACTAAACCACCTCTCAGATATTTACTTGTTTTCCTAACTCCTAACTGTTCCTGACTCAGCTTATTTCTCTACACTAACTCAACCTCCCCACAGACTCTATCCCAATTCACTCCCACTCCAACCAACCACCCAACTCCCAACGAACTCCTCTCTTTGCCCCTCCCAGAGCTGGTATTATAGTCCCTCTGACTCCACTCCCTGGCTTCTGATTGGGTAACCTGTTTAACTATTTCACCTCCAGCACTCTCATATGTTAACATCACAGTTACCTACTTTTGTGTGTGTGTAGTTGGGTCACCCTCACCTATTACACAGAGGTTAACATCTGGGAGGGGGCACCATGTACTCCACTGAAGAAAAAGCAAGCTATTAAATAAAAACAATAAATAGGGCAACAACAATGGTTGCCAACAGGCCACAAAAAGCATGCTGCTCAGTCAAGTAGACAAGCGTGACCCACAAAAGTCACCCAATGAACCTTTTCATGGCATGGAAATCAGCGTTAGAATATCATAGTTGGGGTAAGGAACCTGAGGGTTTTCAAGAGTTCTTGGATGTGTCAGTCCCATGCAGCATGGCCAATGGCCAGTGATAGGGATGGATGGGCTGTTGTCTGCCAATATCTGCAAGAAAACAGGTTGTCTTACCCTGATCTGTGCACCCCCGGCACAACAAATAAGGTCTGGTAAAATAGTTGGCAACTCTGCTCAATATTCCACAGTTGCAATGCTAGGCCAAAAGATATCCTCTAAAGAGAAGACCATGATTATCAATATCACCACTGTTCTCTATGCCTGCTGATTTGCTCTAGCAGGGCAAGGCTGGGAGAAGATGGAAATTTAGCTGGCAACATCCCCGCTTCAGCGGAGAGCACCACAACATATTGGTTATAAAATAAAAACACATATGAAAGCTGTAGTTCATGTTTTATAATCTTGTAAAATAAAAATTTTAAAAAATGATGAGGCAAGGAAATAGCTTGAGAGATAGTGTATCAGTAGTTTAAGATTTTCATATCATTTTAATGGCAGGCTCCTTCTAAGTTACACAGCATGCCAAGTTATTTTACATTCAGAAGCACTATCATTTACAGTTTAGTGCAAGTACCCATGGGGGCAGAGCTAACATTTCAATATTCACTGAATAATTAGCCAAAATTGCCTTTTGATGCAATTCAGGGGGATAAACGATTCCCTTAAAAGTAGACAATAGATTGCCAGGCTGCTTGAGTTTAAGTAGCCTCATTAATTTACTAATATTAGGGAGCATATCGGCTGTTCCTCTGAACGGAACACGGGACTATATTATACAAGTGGTTTGGGGCATATTTCGGGATATTGGCGAAAGAAAAAGAGAGAGGTAGAAATCGAAAGCGAGGTTTGATGAACTTTTCCTTAATTTCAAACTATCTGGAATTGGGCTTTCTTGTTGCTACATTGCAAAATAACTATAAAATGGCTAAGCACATTAGGAAATATGCAGCTTGGATCCATTAGGCAAAATTCATTTTTATTTGTATGATATGTATGCCTATATAAAATTGCCTCTTAAACTTGAACTTGGAGTTATAATGTACTCAAGAGAGAGATGGTATAGTCTAAGGTCCACATAAGAGCTGGGACATGTGCTGTGGAATTTCTGAGTGCTTCTTTATATAACAATTCCATCACAATCTTGAATCGCTTCCAAATTACCTTTTTTTTTAAAAAAAGCATTCATCTAGATTTGTTTGCACAAACTTTGTAAGTCCTTAGTCAACGTTGCCTGTTTATTAATTTGCGACGAACTGGGCTTCACCATCCAAGACCTCCAAATCATCTTTAATTGCACCACCTGAATTTGCCATTTTGTGAATGCTGCTATTTTGGGGTGGGATTCAATCTGGAAGTGCTCTTGGCCTGAAAAGTGGTCTGTGGCGATTGCCCTCCTAGGTGACATCATGCTGAGTCATAAGGAAAGGGTTAAATGAGTGTGAAGTGATTGGCAAGTGGGAACCCAAGGGGATGAATCATAGAATCATAGAGTTGGAAGAGACCACAAGGGCCATCGAGTCCAACCCCCTGCCAAGCAGGAAACACCATCAGAGCACTCTTGACATATGGTTGTCAAGCCTCTGCTTAAAGACCTCCAAAGACGGAGACTCCACCACACTCCTTGGCAGCAAATTCCACTGTCAAACAGCTCTTACTGTCAGGAAGTTCTTCCTAATGTTTAGGTGGAATCTTCTTTCTTGTAGTTTGGATCCATTGCTCCGTGTCCGCTTCTCTGGAGCAGCAGAAAACAACCTTTCTCCCTCCTCTATATGACATCCTTTTATATATTTGAACATGGCTATCATATCACCCCTTAACCTCCTCTTCTCCAGGCTAAACATGCCCAGCTCCCTTAGCCGTTCCTCATAAGGCATCGTTTCCAGGCATTTGACCATTTTGGTTGCTCTCCTCTGGACACGTTCCAGTTTGTCAGTGTCCTTCTTGAACTGTGGTGCCCAGAACTGGACACAGTACTCCAGGTGAGGTCTGACCAGAGCAGAATACAGTGGCACTATTACTTCCCTTGATCTAGATGCTATACTCCTATTGATGCAGCCCAGAATTGCATCGGCTTTTTTAGCTGCCGCGTCACACTGTTGGCTCATGTCAAGTTTGTGGTCAACCAAGACTCCTAGATCCTTTTCACATGTACTGCTCTCAAGCCAGGTGTCACCCATCTTGTATTTGTGCCTCTCATTTTTTTTGCCCAAGTGCAATACTTTACATTTCTCCCTGTTAAAGTTCATCTTGTTTGTTTTGGCCGAGTTCTCTAATCTGTCAAGGTCGTTTTGAAGTGTGATCCTGTCCTCTGGGGTGTTAGCCACCCCTCCCAGTTTGGTGTCATTTGCGAATTTGACCAGGATGCCCTTGAGTCCATCATCCAAGTCGTTGATAAAGATGTTGAATAAGACCAGGCCCAAGACAGAGCCCTGTGGCACCCCACTAGTCACTCTTCTAGTGAGGAGTTAGAGTTGGTGTTGTTAAGGAGTCAGTCGGGTGTTAGAGAAGAGAGAGGGAGGATAAGTATGTGGGTTGGGATAGTTTGATGTGAGAGAGTGAGAGAATCTGTTAAGAGGAGTCAGATAGACAGTTGGGATAACCAGTTAGAAGTTATTAGGAAGGTATAGGCCGGTAAAGTAACTAAGATTAAGAAACTGACAAGAAAAATTATCTGAAACCATAAACTTGTTAAAGCTTATAAAATAAACTTGTGTATTTGATTTAATGTTAACAACTGTCTGGACTCCGTGTGTACCCAAGAGAAACGGGTTGGTGGCAGTGGGGAAGCAATCACAGTGGTGGCACAGGGATCAATAGACTGTTTAACGTCCCGGGACCCTGTGTGATCGCCACATGGTCTTCCTTTTGGCATTGGAAAGGAGTTCAGTTTGAGGCGGCGGGGGGGGGGGGGAGCCCATAGCACCACTTGACTGCAGAGTACTAATTAATTAACACAGCTTGTTCCCATGCCTGTTCAAGACATGGATTGCTATATGCCTAAAACCTTTTTCTCCATGTTCATGAACATGAATGACTATTGGCATTACTTTAGAACTAGGGGAAATTCTTTCCACTGCAGGCTTCTTCTAGAAGACATGTTGCTGTCAGTCTACCAGAAATGGCCCAGAAACTAGCACATTTTATCAAAAGACAATGTGGGTCATGTTAGGGACTTTGGCTTAGGACTAGGTCACGGAGTACCCTTGTAATGTACTCAGAAGGGAGCAACAGAGATGAGGCCAGAGCTTTTCTGTTTTGGGGGATGAAATATACTCGGAGTCGAGTGTGGATTTCATGCTCTTTATTCAGCTCATAGTAGTGAGGAATGAAAGTTTCCCCAAAATATGTACTTTATATACATTATTTACACAATGGGCTGCACGTGATTGGCTAATTCTGGGATTCTCCTGTAGGAAAATCAGGTTGTGGATTCACTTCCACCTGGAGCTGGATTTGGTGGCTCCTGCGGACCAATCATACTGCTGCATTGTTCTACGACCAATCAGACTGCTGCATTCTGAATCCTATTGTTCTAGGACCAATCAGACTGCTGCATTTTGGATCCTATTGTTCTAGGACCAATCAGACTGCTGCATTTTGGGTCCTATTCAACTCAGTACACAACAGGGGGAAAACAGGTTTTATTGATAAAGAAAAATAATATACAAATTGTAATGAAGTGACCAATAACAATGAGAAGTGAGTTTAAAATTAGAAACTGCATATGCTCAGGGTGTTTTCTTTTTATGAAGGTTTGCTTGCTGAGAGTTGCGAACCTGCACATACTCAGAATAGTTTTGGTGCCCCATGAAGTAATACAGTTGCCAATCTTTAAGATACCTCAAGATGTATTTTCTGGTGCCTTATTTCATATATTCTTTTGGGGGAGCAGGTTTTTTTGGTGGAACTACACCAGAGCGCCTGACAACGTTCATCTGACCTTAATAAATAGTGATAACTAGTCCTGCAATCAGGTCACTCATCCTCTCCTGATTAGCCATAATCTACCAATTAACCTTTCCAGAAAAGATGAGCAGTATGAGGGCAACATGGAGGCATGCTGGTGTTTCCTGGTAACAGGCTGCAGTTCTATGCACAAGTGTAAACACACTGAATTTAGCTGGATTTTTGAGCAGACACACATAAGATTAGGCTCTTTAGATCCTGGCTGAAAACTTCTGTATCTTGAATCACACAAAGGATTCTCTACACAATCATGGCCTGGGTATAATGCCAATGGAGAATTCATGTGTGCACCTGCGATGCTCAACAACTTGTATGGCTCAGCCCTTCACAGTATGTGACAATATTTTCAGGAGAGCAAAACTCCTGAATTTGTTCAGATGCTAAATTAAATGGCACAGAACCTTGGCAATGAAGTATTTCCTCCATTGGCATTTGTGACTCTGCAATTTACTATTAGCTATCCCCCGTTATATTCAGCATTCCAGCATTCACACATCATTCTGATAAGAACTACATGGACAAATTGACATGAGTAATACAACTTGTGTTGTTGCTGGCATTTCAGGAGTTGATTTGTTCACTGCTTCCTGTAATCTGAATAGACTCACATGAAATCTCTCTCTCTCTCTCTCTCACACACACACACACACAGAGAGAGAGAGGATGGAGGAGTGGGCAGAAGGTGTGTATAGTCCAGAGCAGAATGAGATTTCGATGATACATTTGCAGTCGTAAGTACTATCTAAAATTGGAAATAAATTGTTGACTGTACTTGATTTCTGCAGAAAAACAAAGACGAGAGCTACCAAAGTTCCACGGCTGTTTGGTGTAATGTCACTGTAAGTAGCCAAGAGAGTTTACGTCAGAAAAAGTTAAGCATAAAGGAAACAGCAATTATGTCTGATAAGCTGTAGCTAAAATTGGAAATAAATTACTGACAGGCATAAATCCAAATGGAAGTACACCACAGGGAACAGAAAGCAGGCTAAAACCTGTACAGGAACAAAGTCTACTAGTATCATTTGACAATGTCTTTCTTAACAAATCAAAAATGAGGTGAGGATAAACTCGAGTAAGCGCACATTAAGCAATTAAAGCGGTGACTTAACAACTGTTGCCGGGATCTTGCAACTTCCTTGGAAGTTTTAAAACTTGTCATTCTACACACACAATAAATGGCTACCATTTTGTTCGTTGTCCCCCCTCTGAGTGCCACAAAGACAAATGTATTGGTCACTCATGGCGGAGGTATGTGTGTCTGTTGCTTTGAATCACTTACATTCAAGGTAAAGTGTAGCTTGCAAAAAGTTATTGGTTCAGTTGTTTCCTACACGACTACAGAGAATTGTGAGAATCCAGAGGTCTGGAGGGTGGCAACACACAAACAGGCCTTTTCTGCAGTGGCTCCCCATTTGTGGAATGCTCTCCCCAGGAAGGCTTGCCTGTCACCTCATTATACACCTTTAGGTGCCAGGCAAAAACATTCCTCTTCAACCGGGCCTTTGGTTGACTAATATATCCTTTTTGATGTGCTTGTGTGATGGGGTGGGGTGGGGGGCAGGGTTATTGTCTTATTTTGTTTTTGTTATGTACTTTGTTTATTTATCTTGTAATTTTATGCTGTGAACTATGCTGAGATCTATGGATGAAGGGCAGTACAGTACAAATTCAATTAATTAAGAATAAGAACAATCTCCAATGTTGCTGTCCCTGTGTTCTTCATAATTAGGAAATGTTACCTAACTTGGCAAGGGCCACCATGTCTCAGATAGATGCCTACCAGTACACTTCCAGTAATGCTGAAGGAATTTGTGTTTCATAAATGACATTCTTAATTTACTAAATGTACACAAAAACAAAGACATATGCAGTCATCAGACAGGCACTGTCTGAAAAAATGAAAGAGTGGAACTGAAAGAGGGAGTTAGGAGTAGCTTTGCCATATCTCACTTGGGTACAAAGTGGCTACAACCCCATTAACCAGGCAGAAAGCCTTAAAAACAAAAGAGTGACCTACCATGTGGCTTAGGCCTATGGCAAAGATTATCCTTCTTCCTCCCCCAAGCTAATGTTCAACCACACATATGCCTTCTATGAGCCACTAGGTCTGAAGCTCTTTAGTTGAAGTCACTAGGCCAGGCATTCCCAAATGTGGCCCTCCAGATGTTTTGGGACTACAATTCCCATCATCCTTGACCACTGGTCCTGTTAGCTAGGGATGATGGGAGTTGTAGTCCCAAAACATCTGGAGGGCCGAGTTTGGGGATGCCTGCACTAGGCTGTGCTTCTAGAGCAGGAATGGGGAACTGGTGACTCTCCAAGTTGTTACTGGGCTCCAACTGCCACCAGCTGGAGCTGCCGTGGTCAACAGTCAGGGATGATAAGAACTGTAGTCCAACAACATCTGAGGCACAGGTTCCTCATCTCTGTTCTAGAGTAAACTTGCTATGGGTTAAGAGATGGTGAAGCTCAGTGTTCAAAGCTGAGATATGAAAGGTAGGAGCTAAATGGCACCTTAAACCTAGGTTATGGGAGCAACATTGGAATGTCTAGGCACACTTCTTTTAATAACAAGAATACAAAACTGAAAATGAATGGACTGCAGCTAAAGTATTATGTTCATTTTTCACATGGTCTAGTCCTTCTCCTGGCCACCCCTCTAATATTCTTAAGAGGGTATCTTCTCCAGTCTTCAGAGAGTAGCTGGAAATGGGGAGGCAGAAAAAGGTCCTCCTTTCCTTCCACTCTGCAGATTTAATCTGAAATCTTAGGCGCAGTACTGCACCCAGAGCTCAGAAACTGCTCTCGCTAATGAAATTCCCTGTCACAAAATGCACCTAGAACAATGGGACCAACACACAGTGACAAAGGGAGGCCAAGTGCATGCCATATCATCAACCTGTTAGCCGCTTTGAGTATTTGAGCAAAAAGCACCCTGCAGATGTGCAGAGATTTTCAGCCTGACCAGAGTGACTTTGATCTTCAATACAAAATAGGAAATAGGGACCAGAAGTCCCTCAAACTCAACAATCTCAAAACTGCCCATGTTGTAGAGTGCAATCCAAAGCCCTTGCCATTGGTGGGAAGGCTTGATGGGTAGAGGGCAGAAGGTAGGGAGAGGGCAGGAAAATTTGCCAACCTTGCCTGTGCCCCATTCCCCCAAACACCCCATTTTAAGGTTTTCTGCTGGTTACCACCATTTGGGTAGGAACATTGAGGTATTTCTTGCTGGCAGGAATCTCCCGCTGGCAGAGTAAACAGAGATATCTCTGCCTCATCCAATTCTCTCTGTCTAGCCAAGCCTCCTCTAGTGGATTGGGAATTTGACTTACTCTGCCTTTAATAATTTTATTTATTAAAATGCTATCCTGCTGCAAAGTGCATGGAAACATTTACTCCTATGTGTGTTCAACTAGGGGACTGGCCTAACCCTTTGAACACGTCTGTTTCTTTTCCCATTTTTTTTAAAAAATAAAATGCATCATGAGCCACAAGACATACTGTGTTTACCTAGGAGCAAATGCACTTGTATTGCTTCCAAGTAAACATGGCAATTCTGAATCTCTGCAGTCATTTGTTTGCCAACCTGGCTGCCTTGGAGTGCATTGCAATTTGCAAACTTGTCTCCTTGGTCTCCTGCAGACAGGAGCAGCTACAGGGAACACAGTCACACTGTATTGCCTAGGCAACCAGACAAAGCTAGGTTTCCCACTCATCCTTCTTTCCCAAGCTGTTAGCCACACCCCAAGCAATCCTTGTTTGCTAGGGTTAAATTAGTGAAGCAGTCCATAAATTAATGCAGGGAACAATGGTAAGTGTTCACTGAAATGTTTCTTCTCAAAGTACTGGGTTAATTTAATTCACATTGGCTGAATTGTCATTTCTCACCAGCTCAACCTTCTAGGGTAGCAGATTTCAACAGTTTCAGACCTGAGACCCACCTTTAATGCAATCCAGTGGAAGGCGGACACTTCCTCTTGTCCCACCACTTCCCCCCAGGAAAGTTTGCTCCTTCCTTTTCCCGGAACTGTTCCTTCAACTTTTCCCTCTCTCATTGTTGGGTTTCTGGACAGCTAAAGCCTCCTAATTCTCAGCCATGGACTGTCAACAGTTTGTCCTGGTGATAGACTTTATCAGCACCCCCTGACTGCGTGCTCTGCAGGTGATTCTCCTTTAGTGGCTGATCAATTAAGGCTCTGACTTTCACCGTTGCTTTATTTCTCCCTGCAAATCACTGCTGTGATTTCCAGCTTTCTGTGTTAGGATGTTCTGATTGATTACGTGACTGCCTTTATTTGCTCCCTCTTGGCTCAATCACACCAGCTCATAGGCGACATGATCTGTTTCCCAAGACCTATTTTACATGCACCCCACTCCCCTAGGTCACGAGACATTCTTGGGGCAGTGCAGCACAATTGCTATGTATGGCATTGTGCTAGTTTCCTTTGGATGAGAGAGCATTGGATACTTGTACTGCCTTTGTAATAGTGCCTTTATTTCAAATAATTCAAGACAACATATTGGAAGCAGATAGGCACTTGTTCAGCAGGTTCCCAGAGGACAGCTGGAACACAGCTAGCACCAAGGGTCAGCATGGCTGAGCATATGCTGATGGCACACACCCTAGTAGGGAACCCATTGCTCTCCACTAATGCAGCCTGTGGTCTTCTGGGTACCTGTTCCAGTGTACCACTATAGGCAGGACTGAGGTTTTGGGTACCAGCCAAGGTGCCCAAAGGCTAGGATAAAAGAAGGAAGATAGAACAAGTAGCCAGCCTGTGCATCATTTCTCTGTGGTTATCTCAGCAAATATTGTTGTTGTTTAGTCGTGTCCGATTCTTTGTGACCCCATGGACCAGAGCACACCAGGCACTCCTGTCTTCCACTGCCTCCTGCAGTTTGGTCAGACTCATGTTGGTAGCTTCGAGAACACTATCCAACCATCTCGTCCTCTGTCGTCCCCTTCTCCTTGTGCCCTCAATCTTTCCCAGCATCAGGGTCTTTTCCAGGGAGTCTTCTCTTCTCATGAGGTGGCCAAAGTATTGGAGTCTCAGCTTCAGGATCTGTCATTCCAGTGAGCACTCAGGACTGATTTCCTTCAGAATGGATAGGTTTGATCTTCTTGCAGTCCATGGGACTCTCAAGAGTCTCCTCCAGCACCATAATTCAAAAGCATCAATTCTTCGGTGATCAGCCTTCTTTATGGCCCAGCTCTCACTTCCATACATCACTACTGGAAAAACCATAGCTTTAACTATACGGACCTTTGTCGGCAAGGTGATGTGTCTGCTTTTTAAGATGCTGTCTAGGTTTGTCATTGTTTTTCTCCCAAGAAGCAGGCGTCTTTTAATTTTGTGACTGCTGTCACCATCTGCAGTGATCATGGAACCCAAGAAAGTAAAATCTTCTTGTCCCACATAGAGATTTCTCAGGAGACAGATGAGGTGATCAGACACTCCCATTTCTTTAAGAACTTTCCATAGTTCAGCAAATATTACAGAGATGTAGAGCAGAAAGTATGGCAGAAAGAACAGCGTGAAGAGACCTCCCTGCCAAAAGGGCAGGGAAGACAGCACAAATGTACAGATCCAGTTCTCCTGCCATTCAAAGTGGTTTTTTCACCTAGGTGAGTGCATGCATCAACCCCATATTGTACAGAATCCAAATAGTGCCATTGAATCTTCGCAATATAATTTATTGACCATTATTAAAGGCCTCTCACTAAGTAAACTGTGTCTTTTTAAAAAAAATAAAGGGTGTATTAACGGGTGTGTAGCATTTACCCATCTTATTTATGTATGCAATGTGCGCATATATATATATATATATATATATATATATATATATATATATATATTTCACACACTCGTGGAATTTTTAAATATCCGTTTTTTCTTAAACTAAACCAAACTTTTTAAAAAATTACAGCCTTGTTCCTTTTCACCTGTAATTGCAGAGCTTGTGCAACATGGTTTAGCCCCAAGCAAAATTTTATGATCAGGTTATAAACCTGGAAAACTAGAGATTTATAAGGGAAATTGCAATTCAATGTTACTTTTGTGACTGCATGGCCATAATTTAGGATCCTGTTCTTTCACGTTGTAATAACTATTTATCCCTTAGGGGAAGGGGTTATGTTTTTTAAACCTCTTCTCCAGACAATTAATGCCAGTGAATTATAATACCCTTTCTCTGCTCTTTCATAGGCTGCTGCTGCTGGAAGCTTTCAAATTCCAAAATTTGGAGTGACTAAATAATAAAATGCTCTGGAAACTACTAGATGGCAGAGTGAAGTGGTGTCATGTTGCTCACCTAACCACGAATCTGGACTCTTATACTAGAGAAGTCTATCTAGATGCTAGGCTGGACCTCAAACAAAAGTGATAATCCTTTGACAGAAAGGCGCATCTCTGCTTACCATATCCATGTGATCATTCCTGTTTCTATAAGGAGAGATAGTGCTAATAGCTACTGAAATATGAAAAATCCATCTGCCTGCATTGGTGTGTGATTTCCTTGGATTCCTACAGAGATAATCTAGTAGGCATCAATGGCTACTACAGTGGTACCTCAGGTTAAGTACTTAATTTGTTCCGAAGGTCGGTACTTAACCTGAAACTGTTCTTAACCTGAAGCACCACTTTAGCTAATGGGGCCTCCTGCTGCTGCCGCACCCCTGGAGCCCGATTTCTGTTCTCATCCTGAAGCAAAGTTCTTAACCTGAAGCACTATTTCTGGGTTAGCAGAGTCTGTAACCTGAAGCGTATGTAACCTGAAGCGTCTGTAACCCGAGGTACCATTGTACTCATAGCAGTTATATTATTTTTAGGATGAGAGGTAGTATTCTGGGGATCATGAGAAGAATAATTCTACTGCACTTCCACCTTGCTTGTGGGCTTCTTCTGGGCATCTGGTGAACCTCTGTGAGAACAATATCCTGGACTAGATAGAGGGCTGGTTTGTATTCCCAAGACCTATGTGGCTGAGAAGGGTGGAGTTGGCCTCAGCCAACCATTCCCACCTGGGTACTTGGTGCAGCACCAGAGCAGAATTGACAGGTGGGTGGGTTGAGGTTTGTTGTGGTTTATAGAAAGGCCATCCCTCTCTCCAGGCTTCCTATCCACTTGAGTTGAGATCTAGAGTGTCTGCACCTGATGTTCAGCAATTGAGACAGATTAGAAATTCTGCTGGTTTTCCACCCAGCTTGTGCCCGAAGCAAAACTTTTTCGGTGCTAAGCAAAATTTTTTCCTTTCTTATCCAGGCTTTTGGCCCATAATTGGAAGTGTGTTTTTTTTAAAAAAAATTGTAGTAGTAGTAGTAGTAGTAGTAGTAGTAGCAACAACAACAATTTTATTACATATGTGCCATCCATCTGGCCGGGTTGCCCCAACCCTTTTGGGTGGCTCCCAACAAAATATTAAAAACACAACAACGTAACACCCATTTAAAACTTCCTTGATGCCTTCAGATGTCTTCTGGAGTTCAAATAGTTGTTTATCTGTTTGGCATCTGATGGGAGGGCATTCCATTCCATAGGGCTGTATCTGTGGCCTCTTTTAAGGGGAGTGGATCTATGAAGACTTATCTTTTATTTATACAAGATGTAATGGGGGATGTGTGTGTGTTTAGTTTTTCATTTATTGTGATTCTTATAATTGGCTTTAGTATTTTTACTGTGTCTGTAAGTCACCTCGAGTCATTTCTATGAGTAATGCAACATTATAATATCATATCATATCATAAACGTAACATAACATAACATATAATAGGTGGGATTTTTCCAGGTGGCAATATGTAATGTGCACACAGGGCCGGATTTGGGTGGTGCTGTGGTCTAAACCACTAAGCCTCTTGGGTTTGCCGTTCAGAAGGTCGGCAGTTCAAGTCCCCGTGACGGGGTGAGCTCCCGTTGCTCTGTCCCAGCTCCTGCCAACCTAGCACACAAGTGCAAGTAGATAAATAGGTACTGCTGCGGTGGGAAGGCAAATGGCATTTCCTCGTGCTCTGGTTTCCGTCATGGTGTCCCGTTGCACCAGAAGTGGTTTATTCCTGCTGGCCGCGTGACCCGGAAAGCTGTCTGTGGACAAACGCTGGCTCCCCCGACCTGAAAGTGAGATGAGCGCTGCAACTCCATAGTTGTCTTTGACTGGACTTAGCCATCCAGGGGTCCTTTTTCCCTTTACTATACAGTGGTACCTCAGGTTAAGAACTTAATTCGTTCTGGAGGTCTGTTCTTAACCTGAAACTATTCTTAACCTGAAGCACCACTTTAGCTAATGGGGCCTCCTGCTGCTGCCGCCGCACCACCATCATGTGATTTCTGTTCTCATCCTGAAGCAAATTTTTTAACCCAAGGTACTATATCTGGGTTAGCGGAGTCTGTAACCTGAAGTGTCTGTAACCTGAAGCGTCTGTAACCCTAGGTACCACTGTATATATATGTGTGTGTGTGTGTGTAGTTCTACACTCACCTGATATTTTGTGAGAGGGTGGCATATAAATACTTTCATAAATAAATAAGAAATGGGCACAATGTGTCATTTGCTTCAAAGTCTAGTAAGAAGTAAAATCTTATAACTGGACCAGAAATGGCAGAGCAAGGCTAGAGGGTTGGTTAAGTTGGTTGATGTCCAGGAGAGCTATACTTTCTTTTTTTTACAAGGGACAAAAGGTAGATTGGGAATTAATGTTATAATACAGTTTTCCAGACAGCGATGAGTTTTATGGCGGGGGTTGGGGGTGGGAGAAGAAGAAGCAAGTGAACAATGATGTTTGCATATATATTTAGACTCTACCCGCAAGCTCTTGTCCTCTATGGTTTTCAGTGATATTCTGTCGAATGCTGGAGTTAAAGTGCTTTCTGAAGCAGCATAATAAGAACATATGTTTTCTATACAGAGAAAAACACATACACTCCAAATATATTTGGAAATACATTATTATCAGCCAACAGTGTTCTGACTTCTTATGCCATCAACTTAGCTTTTATGTGATGTTACCAAGCAACAGAAGTTATCTATTCTGCTGTTATTATACACAATACTTTGGTGTTTCAATGAAATCAGATATCAAATGAGTAGGATGAAATTTTCCCCATGAACCATGTATCACTGATGGATAAAAGCAGTAGAAATAAATCAGACGTATGCTAGACTCCCCTATAGGTTGTAAATTTCAATAACTACTGTTCTGCCTATGTTGTGTAAGGAACTGTTCTTTCCTCTTTCTCTTTTTGATACTGCAACAAACCTTATCAAGACTCTATCAGACAGTGGACATAATTAAAGCTATATTTGTGATATGCCTCTGAGGTTCGAAGGGAATTTATTGTGGTAAACCCCAAGTGTGTGTGTGTGTGTGTTTAAAAAAAATGTTCTGCTGTCAAGATCCAAGCAACCCACAAAAATTGCTCTTTCAAAAGTAATTTCTTTTTGTTATCTAATAATTTAAAATCTGAATCCCATAAGACACTGAACACTGCTTTTTAATTTTATCTCCCAACTTTTCCCTGAGGAAGTGTTGGACCCAAACTAGATAGGGTGAATTGGCAGATTATTGAAACATAATTTTGAGATGATGTACAGATGATTTAGTCAAACGGCATATCTCTATTCTGGAAATAAGGTGGTTTCAAGTGGTCAGTTGTTAACAAAAGAACATCAGATTCTTAAAAGTTTCAGCAAACTGCTTTTCAAAAAGAATGCTTTTCACTTTCCCTTCACATTAGTGATTTCACTACTGAAAGAACAATTTTGCTGTCAGGTTAGAATATGTCATCTCAGAGACGATAGCAACATCTCCTTTGATGTTGAAGAGTAAAATAAAAAGCAAATTCAGGTATAATTTGTACCCCATGACTGTTTTAGTAGCATAAAATACTGCCTTTAAATGGTCTGCTTTCAGATTATCTTTTTTTTCATTGACTTGTTTGCTGTGGAAGTCATGGGAAGTCTGGGAATGTTCTGGGGACACATCCTGGCTGCACTCTCATTTAATGCACAGAGTCTTAACATTAGGGAAAGGATGGCAGCTGAGTTGGCAGTTGCTAGAGGAAGTGAGCAAGTCTTGAGGCACTCCAGGACAGAGCTGTGCATGTCATGTGATAGCCCTGCCCCACCTAAACCAGGTGTGGGAAAACCTTGACCCTCCAGATGTTGATGAACTCCAACTCCCATCAACCCCAACAAGTATGACCAATGGCCAGAGATGATGGGAGCTCTAGCTCTGCAACATCTGGAGAGCATAGGGTTCTCCTCACCTTGTTCTAAGCCCATGTTTCGCAAACTTGGGTCTCCAGCTGTTTTAGGACTACGATTCACATCATCCCTTAAAACCAACTTTAATTTTTTAAGCATTTTGAAACATAGTTTCCTATGCTGGGAAGGTTACGGGCAGATAGGCTTATATTTTTTTAATGTATGGTGGAGTTGCACAATGGTATACTCCTTTAATGGTGTTTCACACTATTTCCAAAATTATGCAGCAATCTCTTCCATCCAATTCAGCTCTTGCCTAGTGATCATCAGACTCAAATTGAAACAATAACCTTAAATGCAGAGACTTAGATCCCCCCCCCCCCCTATTATCAGCAGCTCAATTAACAATAGCCCAAGACTGGAAACAACATATAGAAATCCCCATTGACATCTGTGTAAATAATATCTGAAATACCTTACTCACCACAGAAAGGTAATTAAAGGCACTTCAAAGGCAGACACTTTTGGCGAGACTTGGCTTCCAATCTTTTCCTTTATAAATGAGACAGAAAATACTTTTATTCCAACAACAACACAAGAATCTCTGTGGAGAGGATACTTGAACTGACAACGCATAAATAAACATATTGCTTGTGTACTGTGTACTACATATGAAGCTTAATGATAATGTACCACTGGATGGGTCACTGTAGTTATATGTCATTCTTGTATTTACATGAAAACCAATAAAATTATTGGTGAGGGAGAAACATAATTTCTAACTGCTACTGCAAAATGGCAACAGCACAACAATTCTCATGGGCTGCCTTGCCCACAAGGTCTCACTCTGGTACAATGCAATGCTCCTTCCAGGAGCGTAAAAAGGTAAAGGTAAAGGGACCCCTGACTGTTAGGTCCAGTCGTGGACGACTCCGGAGTTGCGGCACTCTTCCCGCTTTATTGGCCGAGGGAGCCGGCGTACAGCTTCTGGGTCATGTGGCCAGCATGACTAAGCCGCTTCTGGTGAACCAGAGCGGTGCACGCAAACACTGTTTACCTTCCCACCAGAGCGGTACCTATTTATCTACTTGCACTTCATGCTTTCAAACTGCTAGGTTGGCAAGAGCAGAGACCAAGCAACGGGAGCTCACCCCGTCATGGGGATTCGAACCGCCGACCTTCTGATCGGCAAGCCCTAGGCTCTGTGGTTTAACCCACAGCGCCACCCACTTTTTATCCGAGGAGGGTAGAGACTGGCAGTTCTGCCACCGCTAATGCAGCAAAACATTTTTTAAAAAGTAGAGGAAGGGAAAGGCAGGGGGAAGAGAGATGGAGAGTCTGCTAACAGAAACACTAATTAATATCACCTCCATCCTTTCCTTTCTTTGTTCAACATCTGTCTCGCTCATGGTTCTGCATGCATAAAAAGCAAGTATACTTACGAAACCTTGGGGAAAGTGAAACCTTTTCTTATTTAATAAGAAAATTCTCAGCTCTCATGAGGTAAATTTGACCCTCTCCAATGTAGTTGTAAGGGTAACAATGGATATGCATCGCTGAAAGGAATGGATACAGATGTGGTACACTATCTAAAATGGCCTCCTAATTTGTGACATTTTGTTTGTTTATTTAAAAAGAAAAAAAAGCAAACAAAGCAGAACTACCTAAATGGACACACTGGGCACAACATGAAGGAGATTACACTTGATTATTTGTTATGCATCTTATTAGAAGTTCCAAAAGAGATGAAATTGAAATGTCCCCCGTTTTGTTTCACATGCAGATTGTGGCATAGTTAATCATAGGATCAGATGGGTGTCCTTTCAAAGATGCGAGTGTAAGGGCAAATTGATTCATGGCTCATGTTATGCAATGTCAGCATCTATTGTTCTCTTTTTCCCTTTGTCCATGTCATTCCTATTAATAGCCTAAGTGGCACTCTGCGCTTGCAGCGTTCTCCTTCCTTGTCAGTCACTTCAGAAGTTGCTTTGCACAGGTAATTTCTCTACTGTGGATTTCAACATAATACATCTGTGATTAGTTGAAATTGGCAGCTCAAGCTCTCTCTCTCTCCCCTTAAATACTCACATTGATTAAATATTCTTTCAGCTTTGACATTGTCAGGTTGCATTGGCCAAATTCAGGAACATGGCAAAGAAGTTGTCCTTTTTGTGTGTGTTTCTTCTGTGTCGGCTTGTACATTTTATTTTAATTTCCATTCCAGCAATTCAGGCAATTGAGTAAGAAAGAAAATTCTGTTGCGGCATGCAGAAGGCAAGATTAAACATTGACTCACTCAGCTACTTAACAAAAAAGGGCGAAAGCACATAGTAATAGAAATACCATCTACGTTGATTTAGAGTGTTAGTCTCTCAGCTTTGTTCTCTCTAAAGTGCCTAGTGGATTACATCCTTGTGAATTACATTGCGGCTGACCCAGTGTCAATGATCAAAACAGCATTCCGACAAACAAATAGAGCTGATTTGATTTCCAGATGAAATCCATGTACTCCTTGACTTTGACAAATATACGAGCCGGAACACATATGCTGGTATGTAAATGTTAGAATCATACATTTCTGAATTACCTTGCTATGGTCCAGGATGTCAGAGGACTCCAAAGAAAATGGAAAAGGATAAAGAAATGACTGCAGTTCATGTGTTCTCCTGTGGTCAGAAATGGAAACCAGTCAAGCAAATGTGATCTGCATTCTTCACACTGTATTCTCCAGCTCCCTCTCCACAGGAGCAGACTCCTCCTTCCTGGACTAGGCCTTGGACACTGCTCCCACTGGCGCCCAGTTCTCCCCAGCTCTTGCTGCCTTCATCATTGCCACCTCACAGGCCAGGCGAGCCCTCACCTCCCAGCCAGCCCAGGGATTAAGCACAAGTGGGTGACCAAGGACACTGGCAGACGAAGGTGGCGGTGGGAGGTGTTAGTTTCTGTTTGCCACTGTGCAGCTGCTTTGGAGTCACAAGACTCTGTTTACATTCCACACATTCCATACTGTTGGAAGTCTCAAGGGAGACGGAGACGGATGTGACGTACTGGTTTCCTGTTCCTTTGTTCCTTTGTTTCAGTTGCTCTCTGCTTTCATAGAGAGAGGATGTATTTTTCTTTGCTGTCTGCGTAGCAAGAAATAAAACTCTTTAGCCATGTAGCCATAAATCTCATCACTTCCGTGTGCTGCTTTGATTCTCGGCTGAATGGGAATGTGCCTGAGGCCTCATCAAAGGCTCAGGTCGTTAATTATCGTCGGAGGGTGATTCTAGAAGATGAGCTTTATCAGCTCGGTCGTAACGGAGATGCCGACAGGAGGCGGCCCACCCCAGGTGCCTTCCGGGGGGAGAGACAACATGGCCGCCCCCCTGGGATGCTTGACACTCACCACGCACCACCAGGACGCTCGCCGCGCACACCCCGGGACGCGCGCCACTTGCTGTGCATCCCCGTGACATGCAGCCCCCCATGGTCAGCCCGCCCCCTGGGACATGTGCCAGCTACACCCCCAGATGTATGCCACTCCTGGTGCTCCACTGACCAAGGAGAAGGAGACACAACCCAGAAGGCACAGCCCAGGCGTAGCCTAATTCCTCATGGCTCCAGAAGGTGGCAGAAGTTCAGCAGTGAGCCTTTTTTAGGGGGGGATATCTTGTTTCACCCCTGTCATAATTTTGCTCCTGGGGCCACCATCCCCTGCCCCCTAAACCTATGGGCATATGGAATTATTGGGTCTGGAGAATGGGCCAAGTGCTGTTGCATTCCAGTACTAAGATAAGCCTAGGGTCCAATACATCAAACGGATTCTGGGCCAGCACAGCTCCATCCATTCCTCATCATTAGAATGCCTTGTTTTGAGGTCTTCTATGGGCTTCTGCTGCTGCTGGGGGTGTGGGTGATGCTGTGGTCTAAACCACTGAGCCTCTTGGGCTTGCCGATCAGAAAGTGGGCAGTTTGAATCCCTTGGTGGGGTGAGCTCCCATTGCTCTGTCCCAGATCCTGCCAACCTAGTAGTTCAAAAGCATGCCAGTGCAAGTAGATAAGTAAGTACTGCTGTGGCAGGAAGGTAAAAACAGCATTTCTGTGCACTCTGGCACTAGTCACAGTGTTCCATGTGGCAGAAGCGGTTTAGTCCTGCTGGCCACATGACCCGGAAAGCTGTCTGTTGACAAATGCTGGCTCCCTTGGCCTGAAACCAAGATGAGCACCACTACCCCATAATCACCTTTGACTGGACTTAACTGTGCAGGGATCCTTTACCTTTTCTCCATTTTTTTACCTTACTGAGTCTCACTCCTGTTCACATGTTTGGCAGCAGGTGGTTGTGAGGCATGGCCCGGAAAGCTGAGCAGATGGACACATGCCCCAGACCAGCATAAGGATGTTGATGTTGATGTTGTTGTTGTTGTTTTGCATTGTTCTGTATCGTCACCATAATCATCACCAGGGCTTTTCCCCCCCTGTCAGGGCTCACTAGAGGTCTGCTCTGGCACCTCCCAGGTGGGTGCCCTTGTCATTCTAAGAGAACAAGGGAAAACTTCATTGTGAGCTCTGGAACCTTTTTCTAGAAAAAAGCCCTTCTTCTTCTTCTTCTTCTTCTTCTTCTTCTTCTTCTTCTTCTTCTTCTTCTTTCTTTTCGATAGCTTTTGATACCGGTCAACATTCCAGTTCTTCCAAAATGAACAACAACAACAAACAGACCCTTAGCACAAAAAGCAACACTCAGGTTGAATAAATATTTACTCTCAAGACTTCCGTTACAATGGAGGACAAGGGAGATAATGCAGAGGCATTAGCATAATTGGAAATGAGGTGCTCAGGGGCACTGCGCAGAAATGCCGATCCGAGTATGCTATTTAAAAGAACAATTAATATAGCCAAATTTATTATTAATGGCTATTTTTTCAAGCTATTGTATCGTTAACCTTTTCCAATGTAATTGTTTTCTCAGTATCAAATTGAACTCAATTTGTGTTGAAGGGGATAATAAAATCTAAAAATAAAATAAAAATTAAGCAAATGAATGAGAGTCTGCTAATACATTGGGTCTATATTTAAAAAGATGTCTGAGGTTTCCAGGGTTTTAAGAGTCAGAAATATTTGTACTTGTACCTGATAATTTGGTCAAATTTACAATGGGGGTGATGCTTCAGGGAGGGGAATATTTATCACAACTGAAGTAGCCGTGAAGCAGGTTAAGTGGCTCCCTCAATTTGGGGAAATGTCTACTTAATTAACCTGAGCTGCTCCTATTAATTAGCGAAATTTTCTATGATCATTCCATTGCCACAAAGGGTAAGGAGATAATTCCTTGCTATCCATGGCAGAAAGAGCTGGTCTTAACTAAAATAAATGGCAGAGATGGTTTTAAGAACTTGCACCTAACCCAAAGGCAGCAAACCTATCAGTGTTCTTCAACCTTGGGTTCCCAAGAGATTGATTGATGATTGATTGATTGATTGATTGATTTTGCATTTTTTTGAACCACTGCCTAGCCTGAGGCTGTCAAAGTTGTGAATGATAAGATAAAAATAAAGCATTCTCTGGATGAAACACTATGAGTCTCATTACAGTTGTTTTCCGATGAGAAGAAGAAGAAAAAGAGTTTGGATTTGATATCCCGCTTTATCACTACCCGAAGGAGTCTCAAAGAGGCTAACATTCTCCTTTCCCTTCCTCCCCCACAACAAACACTCTGTGAGGTGAGTGGGGCTGAGAGACTTCAAAGAAGTGTGACTGGCCCAAGGTCACCCAGCAGCTGCATGTGGAGGAGTGAAGACGCGAACCCAGTTCCCCAGATTACGAGTCTATCATTCTTAACCACTACACCACACTGGCTAATCTTCTATGCCACAGTAGTCCCAGTATGTTAAGGTGGAACCCAGTGATCTCTTTGCCATCAGCAGCATCATAATACAGCTCAAAATAACTTGGGGTCAATTGATTTTGGGGAAATAGTAGCCAGAACATAGGACTGTATTTATGTAGGCTGCAATCCTGTACCCATTTACGTACCTGGAAGTAAGCCCCAATGAGCTCAGTAGGATTTACTCCTGAACAGAGATAAATTGGATTGCACTGATAGTGTTCCAGTGTTAAATTGTGATTTTATGAATGGATGCACCAACATTACACTGTGTGTGTGTGTTTTCTTCCTCCCAAGAAAGTCTTCACAGTCTCATTTCTGCAGAAGTTTACAAAGTAACTCCAAGAGCACCAATTGTTGCATTTGAGAAGAGTTGTTTTTGTAAAGCAATGCATCATGGTATTCATTGTGTTTGAAGACTGTGTTTGAAGCCACATGAACTTGATGAGTTGTTGTTGTTGTTGTTTTAAAAAAAATTAAGGTAGCAGTACGTAGGATACACTACACATCTTTTTGATTCCCCTATTAACAAAGAAGCCTTGCATTTGATGTGTACTTTAATCTTATGTTTTCAAAACTGTCATCTGCATACCACAAATAGCCTGTGAAGCTATTTGGAGTGTTTTGCAGCTGGCCTTCCACAGGAACTGGTGTCACTTTTCTAGAGAGAAATGATTCTCCATCTGGCTGTTCATATGTTCCTATAGGGTTTGTTCATTTGTTCTTGCAGGGGATAAAAGAGAGAGAGAGAAAGACTTTAAAATGCCGTTTTGGAATGATAGCAAGCAATATTTAATAAATGACAGTTGGGGAAAATGTATGTCTACAAACATTTTTATAATTGACTGTTGAGCCAAAAGATTTATAAATTACAATTTTGTAGTGAGTATTAGAATAGAGCACAACCATCTCTAACCAGAGTCCTAAACCTGTCTTACACACACACACACACACACACACACACACACACGATTTTAAAATACATATTTTAAATGTATTTCTCTCATGATACACAGGTGCAACGCATAGCAGAGAGGGCTCTAGGCAAGGTTGTATTAGCAGAATGATAAGTAAATAGAGGCCTTATCAATGTAGAAAAGGAGGTCCTATTCAGAATGGGATTAATATGATTGAGCCATACTTTCATACCTCCCTCCCTAGTCTTTTAGCGAGAAGGGCGGATTCATACCCAGCCCTCCCCAACCAGGTGGGCTCCAGATGTTTTGGATTCCAGCTCCCATCATCCCTTACCTTTAACCAAGCTGAATGGAGCTGAGGACACTTGTAGTCCAAAATATCCAGGAGGTTGGGGAAGGTTGTTATAGCTAAGCTCTGAGCCAGAAGGCTTGAGCAGACACAAAAACCAATGCTGGTCCTGCTCTGAAGCAGGGACAAAAGTGCCCCACCCTTGAGAAGAAGTCTTAAGAGTCTTCCACCCAAGAGAAGAAGTCTTCCACCCAAAAGGAGGAAGTGGAGTGAGACCTTGTAGGACCTTTGGGCCAATTATGGAGGGGCACCTTTCTCACTCTTTTCTTGCAGCATCTGCCCTCCCACCCTTGGCAGTGTAGGCCATGCTAATATACCGTGTCCATGTGTCTTTCTTATCCCCAAGAGGGTGGCGGGTCCTTGAATCACAATGATTTGTCCTTCTGCAACAGAATGTTCTCTACCTCTCTTCTTCCTGAACCTCTCCTAAATCTGTTCTGGTAATTTCCCCAAACTCCCAAAGCAGATTTGGGGATGGTTCAGAATGCATGTGAGGGAGGAGAGTGGGAAAGTCCCATAGAACTACTTATAATCCTTGAGCTAGGGCAGCTACTGGGATGAACACCACCCTATGAGAGTCCTTTTGATTCATGTCTACTTCAGTGTGCAAAAGGAAGCTCTCTGCCAACAATCGCAAGTGATGTCATTGCCATTTAAAAATTCCATAAGAGTTTTGCTGTCTCACTGAAGGTGGTATGTCTAGATAAAGTTCGGTCATTCCGACTGATAATGTGCTGCACCTGATTGTGAATTATCTTTTATTCCTACAGAGATTTGCATTCATTATAATTGCAGAATGCCAAAAGATTAAATTCTGAATCTCTTCCAGTGACATGTACATTTGATAGCATTATGCATTTGTGATTTAATGGTCTTGGGAAGCTTAAATTGTATTAAAGTTTTATTAACCAAGGATTTTCTCTGTGTAATTGAATAACTCCAAACACTCAAAGCTTACATGAATTAATGAAGATTAAAACCATACAATAAGTAACAAAGTGAGACTTAAATTTCACAGCAAGTATATGTAAGTTGAAATAAAGTTTGAAGAAAAGCAATGCTGACAGGTCACAGTTAGCTGTTTAAAAGTACTTTATGCATATATATATACACTACCATCAACTAAGTATTTCCATAATGGCTTTTGGAGGGAGAAATGACATTCTTACTATATAGTTATTCCAATCTATAAATGTTTATGTGTCCATTCCATGTAGTATGAGCAAGCATTATTTAATATAGAAGAAGGCTTATTTTCAGGCCATTACATGAATCCTAGTTCCACAGATTCTATTAAAGTCACATTATGGGCCTTGAACAATTACAAACTGAGCTTTTTACATTACGCCAGCCAGTTGTGAAGCTTTGGATAGCATTTGGAGTGTATTTTGTGAGGATGGTTTTGTGATACAAATTGGTGAGCTCTTGTAAAGAGAAAATGAGTATGCAGTTTGATTGCACAGTTTGGTAGAACGTAAAGTGCTAAACTTTTATTATTCCAGGTGAAGACTATACAATTTGGGGAATAAAAATTAAGGCTGCAACACAAACCCTCTTTGCACTAGGATGGGATGGGTGTGGATTCAGCTGATCCTCCACCCAGCCCTGCCAGCATCACTCTACTGGTCCCTGTTTTCCCCATCAAACAGGCAGGCAGAAATGTTGGTGGTGCAATCCTATTGGCCGTAGCCCATGGAAAACCCAAAATTAGTGAGGAGGTGAACTGGACCAGAAACCACTGGATCTTGACCCAGTCCAGCTGCCATTATTTCACCCAGGCCCAACCATGGTTCCAGCTCCAGCAGGGGTGCCAACTATAGGGGATGGAAGGGTCTTCGGCCCCCTCAATATTTGTGGGCAGGGTGCTGAGTTCCCAAATATTGAGGGGGGCAACATTCCCAGCTGCTGCTGCTGGGTGCCCTCGGCATGCCCCAGCTTCCACCCAGGAGCCCAGGAGCTGGGTGGGGGCTGGGACGAGTGAGGCCAAAGATCGCCCTTGTGTGTCCGAGCTTCCACTCGGCAGACTGAGAGTCCAAGAGCCAGGTGAGAGCTAGGACGAGTGAGGGTGAAGATTGCCCTACTGTGTCCACACCTCGTCTCAGCCTGGAAGCCCAGGAGCTGGGCGGGAGCTGGATGAACAAGGGTGAAGATCACCCTCCTGCACCCATGCCTCCGCCCAGCACATGTCAGACCCCCTCATGTGGGGGGGGGGCAAGTCAGAGCCCCTGAGCTTCAGACTGTGTTATGGATTGGTTGGATGCAGAGGGATGGTGAGAGGCACCAGCTGGGGAATCTCTCAGGGGAAGAAGGCTCAGAGCCAGGGGATTGGTGGTGGGATGACAATGAATGGTCAAAGGGAGAAGAAAGAGCAGACTGAGAGGAGGCGGTGTCAGAAGCAGAGGAGGTAACAGGCTCTGGTGAGCAAGAAGAGGTTGTGGCAGAGGGCAGTTCAGACTCAGAGGCAGAAGCAGAGGCTGCAGGAGAGTGGGGCCAGGCGACAGAGAGGCAGATTGCTGAAGAAGCCAGGGAGTCTCTCCCGCCTGCTGCGACCAGCTTCCCTCCCCACTGGTCTCCTAGAACACGCAGAGAAGTGAACAGTATAGAATGGTGGCGGGTTGTGCGCAGGCGCAGTTTGTGACTGCTTGGGAAACACCCCTGAGATGAGGAGCCTTTAAGTGGTGGCAAGACCCTTCAGTCCTCGCAACTGCCTTTTTGGAGAAAGATCTACTGGGAAGAGCTGCTGGGATCATTAGACCTGCACTGTTTGGGTTTCTTGAATAAAGGATTAACTTCACTGACACCATGTTTCGATTTGATTGCTGACCTGCGCTATTCATGCTCACACAATTAACACCATGTCAAATGTGCCCCTTACTTCTTTTTGAATGCCATTCTTTTCTATGCCACTTTCTCTTCATGGACTAATTTGCCATCCAATTTCATTTGAAGTGGATTTAAAGGGTTCCTCTTAGGGTGGGGGATTCAGGAAGAAACTAAAGCAGGGTGTAAGAAACCCTTCAGATATTAAGGGATTTCATTAGCCCCAAACCAACATAGCCAATGGCAGGGTGCCTGGGGCCATGGGTGCCATGCAGAGTGCATGGCCCTGGCACTGAAATTTGTGGGTGCCCTGACCCTTCATGAGGAATTTTGTGGGTCTTCGGTCACCCAGGGTCCCAGGGAGATGGCAACTATGGCCACTAGTCAGAACTGATGAGAGTTGCAGCCCAAAAATATCCAGAGAACTGCAGGTTACCCATTCCAGACCTAAGGGAACACTTGAGTCAAAGGATTTTTTGAAAAACAAAACAAAAACTGGATTAGCGTAATCGAGTGAGCATGATTCTCCTCCCTGGTATATATGTTGATTGTCCTCACTTTTTTGTCTAGCATGGAAAATAATTCCAGACATGGCCAGTGTTTACTTCATATTTTATTTTTCCTCAGATGGTCTCTGGCATGAAATAAAACTGTTGTTAGCTGTGGAACACCTAAAAGCATACTCCTTAACATTTATCTGATGAAATAGGGATAGCTTTCAACATATATATAAAAACATAATAAAACTCTAAACATTGAAAGAAACTTCCCTACACAGGGCTGCCTTCAGATATCTTCTAAAGGTTGTATGGTTGCTTATCTCCTTGGCTGGGGGGGGGGGGGTCACATAACTCCATACCCTCCGACATTTCTCCAATGGCAGTAGGGACATCCTAAGGGAAAATGGAACATTCCAGGATCAAATCAGAAACTGGGATGGCTTCTGTAAATCTGGAACTGTCTCTAGAAAATAGGGACACTTGGAGGGTCTCAAACAGCCCTTATATTATCTCCACCACTTCCTGTGCTCGGTTAGGCTCAAGTGTAAGTAGACCAAAGACAAACAAGGCAATAAATCAAGGGTAGATCTCTTTGCTTTAAGCAGCATTCAAGTAATGAGGGAACCAAGTTAACAGGGTATGCAATAAACCTCATGTTCCAGAACCTGTAAATACCTACATGTGGTTCCCTGCTAGGCATCTGCAATAAACTTTTTTTTGTTTAGTTTTTTGGTGCCTCTCTAAGAGCAATGGGCTCCACTGATGTCAGTTATGTTCCTTGGGAGTTGCTATGCTCTATAAAGTCATCACTGCTGTGATACATTTGCAACAGATTTGCATTCTAAAAACCTCTTAGGAATGCTGATTAAATGCATACAGATGGCAATGTGGAATGATTGTCTAACATTTTACAGGATGTCACCTGCTTCTTCAACATTTTAGTTACATTCTTGATTGGACTACTCACTTAACAAAAAAAAAAAAATCACGTTTAATGAAATGTGAAATAGTCTGATGGCAGTAAAATGCTTCTTCCAGCAGAACATTAGGGGCAAATTTTAACAAACAAGTAGCAATGTTTGTTTGTTAAGGGTTTAATGGCACAAGGCCAGATAGGTTTGTTGTTGTTGTTGTTTGTAAGGAAGGGCTAGGACTATATTTAATAAAATGTGAATAACTATAATAGATTTGAAACTTTGAAAAGCAGAAAAGGATGTACATGAAACGAAAAGGAATGTTTTCTTTCCCAGAACTTGTAATGGAACTCAGAATGACCTTTGTAGAAATTTTGGCCTCTGAGAAGAAGAGTTTGGATTTGATATCCCACTTTATCACTACCCGAAGGAGTCTCAAAGCGGCTAACATTCTCCTTTCCCTTCCTCCCCCACAACAAACACTCTGTGAGGTGAGTGGGGCTGAAAGACTTCAGAGAAGTGTGACTGGCCCAAGGTCACCCAGCAGCTGCATGTGGAGGAGCGGAGACGCGAACCCGGTTCACCAGATTACGAGTCTACTGCTCTTAACCACTACACCACACTGACACCTGAAACCAGTAAATTTGATGGTTCCATTTTGCTTTATCGTTAATAATTGTTTATGACTGTGTGTCATCTTTTTTTAAAGCTATGTAGGCCAGTTGTCCTAATCACATCCTATGGCAATGAGTTCAATAACATAAGGAGCAATCCTTTGCACAAGAAGCTGGGATAAAACAAGCCAGTGTAAGTTGAGGCAGCGTAATTTATTCCAGATTCAAACCCCATTCAGCAGTAGGGCAGCGGTGGCTGCTCTGCCTAAGCCTTGCAGAGGGAAAACAAGCTTTTAAAATAGTAGTTGACAACATGTTTTCAGGTCACATGACCCACTGACCCTGACCCTTGCCATGCCCCCAGAATGCCCCCTTTGGGGACTTACACTGGCATTGACTCATCCAGCTTCAGCTGAGACCTAGCTGAGCAAATTTTGCCAGCATATTTATGGTGGATTAGCTGACCTCAGTTGAGCCAGGAATCAGATAGCTGCACCAGACACCTGTTACATCCTAAAACAGGTCTTGCCATGGGATTGCCCCTTAAATTATGCATCACGTGACCTCATAATTCAATGAATTCCATCACTTAATTAGGCATTGTGTGAAGGCATACTTTCTTATGTCTGTTGTGGATCTACCGCTATTCATTTTCATTTGGTTATCCTAGGTTCTGCCTCAGTGTTATAAGGGAGAGTGAGCAATGTCCCATTCTCTACCAATTATTGCTTTACAATATTTTTTTACTTGTTTTCACTGGCCCAATGCCAATCATTTTTATGCTTCCAAAAACATGGTGTTCCTATCCGAAGAACTCTCCACCTGATGTTGTGGCATGTTGAATTACAGTACTTTCCTCAATGGGCAGGGAAAGTTTTTGCAAGCAGCACAGCAATTCATTGCATTTAACTTTACATTTACACCAATAACTTCACAGTAGGTGGCATTATTATTCTTGAAAATAAGGGGTTGGGACTCATCTTTTCGGTTACATACAACCCACAGACATGACCCATAATACTTTGGAAGCAGCAGATTGAGCAGAATTGCGATTGTAGAGAATGGTTTTGAAATCCATCTACAGTGTATTTTTTTTTTTTACAATAAATATTTTTTAAAGGCTTCAGAGAGGTGCTCTTTGTCTTTCTTCCATCCCTCCTTTTTGAGATTGGCAGGAGGTAGTCGCCCAACAACCAATGTTCATCACTAAAGAAATCTTTATCGAGAAGTTGCAAGACTTGTCAGTGATTAATGTTGTGCCACTATGTCGTCTCACTGGAGTTTTGTAAGGTGAGCTATAAAATCTAATATGGTATAAGAATCAATAAACTAACTATGTAGCAATATACTTACCAGGCTGGGAGGCTTCTATCTGATTGCTAATTAATTGCCTGCAGGGCAGTAGACCAATGCTTGCTAAAACACATTCGACTGAAACGCCTGAAGATCTCAGAGAGTGCCGAGCAAGAATACAAATAATAAATAAAAGTAAGCATGTCAGCATAAAAACTTATCACTAAGTTTGTGCTTTTAAAATATGACAACCTACTATAGTCAGCAGAACATAAACTCTGCACTTGTGAGTGATCCTGAGAGGCCTTCCCTTATTCAATTCAATATTCCATAAAGCAAGACTCTGTACTTCAAATTTCCATTTAGTTCATTAGGCTTCAGTTGCATAAGGAGTAAAAATGACTGTTGGGTTCTGCCCAAGTTTAATGATTTCATAGCCTAAATTTGCAATTGTCTTCTCTCTCTCTCTCTTTCTCACTCTCAGCTGGATGTAAATTATTCAGTAGCAACTTGAGGATGGAGCAAAGATAACATTTGCCATAGAGATGCTCCAGAAAACATGTTGACTGATCACACTCTGCACACCAGAGCTTTGGAAAACACATCATGCAGACAGAGACTATCAAATTATAAGTCTCTGTACTCAGACTTCATGGAGTTTGCCCAAGGAAATGCACGAAACCCAATGATGGAATAAATTAAAAGAGAAAATATAGAAACATGCTAGAAAATCTACTATTTGTGTTAGAAGATGTTTCACTGTATGTATTTGCCTTGGGATTTCAGAGCAGCCAGTCCTTTGTAACTACCAAATCCTTGCTATTTGGTTTTTCCATTTAAATTTTCTTGAAGTTACTGGTATTTCAGAACTGTCATTTGGGTGGTAAATGAGCAAATGAGACATGGAGGAGACAGAAGCACAGGTAGGGAGAGGGAATGATAAGATAAGCAACAAACAGAGTAATGAGAAGGGGGGCAGATGTGCAAAATGGGAGTTGGGGGAGTAAAGAAGTGAGTCCCAAAATGGGGCAATGAGCAGAGGAAGGGAAATGAGAAGAAGAACCAAGGAGCTTTGGGGGGCATTGCTTATTTCATCAGTCCAAGCAATATGGTGATATGGGTTCCAGTTGTCACTCCCTCTAAATGTGAAGTGCCAATAGGACTAGATCCAAAATTAGGTCACTGAGAAATAACCTAGAATCATAGAATCATAGAGTTGGAATATACCACAAGGGCCATTGAGTCCAACCCCCTGCCAAGCAGGAAACACCATCAGAGCACTCCTGACATATGATTGTCAAGCCTCTGCTTAAAGACCTCCAAAGAAGGAGACTCCACCACACTCCTTGGCAGCAAATTCCACTGTCGAACAGCTCTTACTGTCAGGAAGTTCTTCCTAATGTTTAGGTGGAATCTTCTTTCTTGTAGTTTGGATCCATTGCTCCGTGTCCGCTTCTCTGGAGCAGCAGAAAACAACCTTTCTCCCTCCTCTATATGACATCCTTTTATATATTTGAACATGGCTATCATATCACCCCTTCACCTCCTCTTCTCCAGGCTAAACATGCCCAGCTCCCTTAGCCGTTCCTCATAAGGCATCGTTTCCAGGCCTTTGACCATTTTGGTTGCCCTCCTCTGGACACGTTCCAGTTTGTCAGTGTCCTTCTTGAACTGTGGTGCCCAGAACTGGACACAGTACTCCAGGTGAGGTCTGACCAGAGCAGAATACAGTGGCACTATTACTTCCCTTCCCTAATTTCGGCCTCCCTGGCAAAAAAAATCTCTAAAGCTTCTAAAAATGCAATTAAAAACAAACCAACTTTAAGGAGCCCCCAACTAAGCATGCTTAGTAGTTGTGTCAGTTGGAAAAGACTAATGAAAAAATGGGTGGGGGAGGCTTTCCTGTTTAACCTGACTGGTACCCTAATCTCTTCTGTTAGGGAATGATGGAACATTGAGACTCGTTGTGGCAGGTCCCCTTGTCTACACCTACTACACAACTAATTGAAGATTGAGAAAACAGAACATTCAATGGTGCATTTCAATATTCCACTATAAGATCCCCACATTCAAAAATGTAGTGCAAATAGTGTTGCTTTCATTGACAGGCTAAATTTAGCTGCCCTTGGCTGGCTTTGTTTTGGTAGTTTAAAATGTATTTTGTGAATGAGCCAATGACAAGGGAATATTTGCGTTCCTCATTATGTCTCCCTAAGAATGGGTAGAAACTGACATGAAGTGAGTCCTCAAAGGGAGCAAGAGAGGTTCACTGTCACCAATGAGAAAATCAAAATAATGTTATAAAAGCTGACTTGAAAATGTTTCACAGAAGGGGTTGTCTTAACTGGTTCAAAAATGGTGCCATGCGTTACTTAATGGAATCATCATGCTTTCTACTGCAGGAATGATGAGAAACTCCCAGCATGTTATTGTTGTTGCTATTATTACATTTCCTTAGAAATTCTCATGCATATAATGGATCTGTTGCTGTTGCTGTCTACAGCTGTAGAATCTGAAGGATTTTTAAACTCCTCTCTGCTAATGAACTATTGTCTACGGGAAAGCGTTGAAACAACCTTGGGGCAAATCCTAGCTCTCTAACAGCTGGAGTAGGGAGAGGAGGTTAAATGATCAAGTCAGACTGTATAATTAGTGATTCTTCCAACTGGAAGTGTCTAGCAAAGAAGCATTCGCCATTTTTGTTCTCTTATCAATCACTACCAGTTTTTATCTAAGGCAGGCATAGGCAACCTTGGCCCTCCAGATGTTTTGGGACTTCAACTCCCATGATCCCTAGCTAACAGGACCAGTGGTCAGGGATGATGGGAATTGTAGTCCCAAAACATCTGGAGGGCTGAGGTTGCCTATGCCTGATCTAAGGGAATGAGCTAATCATTCTACATTTATTTTATAAGTCCTCATGTCTTTGGGGAGTGTGCCTAGATAAGAATTTAACTCTGCATGGGCTTTAGCAAAAGAAGGAAAGGTGAAGCACTCCTTGCTTCTTCATAGTTTTGTGTTTTTGCATGTGAAGACCCCCCCAAACCACCCTCAAAATAAAACACAACAGACACAGATTTTGTTTAAGGTTTTTGGCATAAATTTGGCCACAACTTTATTGATTACAGCATGTGAGTGGTTGCTTAGGCATTGGTTCCAGACTGCCTGAACCTGCACGATATGACATATGGCTCCACCATATGTCAGTAAGGGAAAGCATCCTGGGGGAGCGAGAAGCTGGCTTTGATCTCACAGCTCACCCCAGATGCTCCAGGGGCTCTGGCGTGGCCCTAGCCCCTTGGCAGGGTTCGGACAAAAGCAAGGCGAGCCCCTGAATTCCTTTAACGGAATTCCCTAACAGAAGCAATGGAGCGGCAGGCACAGCCAACCAGGTCCCCTCCCCAAATCATTGAACCAAATGCCTAACTGTCAACCTTACAAAGTTGTGACAATTTGCTACACAGTAGGCAAAAAACAAGTGGCACCAGCCAATCAGCCAAATTGCAAAATTCCTACTAGGCCCCTGCTCCAAAACAGACGACCCCCAGACAGGCATAGCAAGACCAAAAGAACAACCCTAAATATAGGGAGAGGAGGGCAGGAGGTCCGCTGCACGTCGCAAAAAAGAGAAACTCTCCAGCGATGTGTAGCAGCTTAAATCGCCCCTCGGCAGCCAATAGTCATCCCAACCAGCCACATTTCTGCCCTAGCAACAGAGGGCGTTGAGACAATCCAAACAGTCCTGCCCCACAAAAGGGAGGCAGTTTCTGGTGATCTCACCGCAACACGTGCCCTCCATGATGGAGAACACGACTTTTCAGGTGCTGGGGATCACCCAAAATCACCTTGTGATATATACTACAATTAGGGCAGTTTGAGAGTGGGAACTGCTGAGGCAAAAAAGCCTCTCTCCTCTGCCCTGGTCATCACAAGCTATCACAGCTGCAGATACACCACTCCTCATCCAGCTCTGCCCCAGTTATAACTCTGTTCTTAAGTTAATGCATTTGCAAACAAGAGCAACCACAGCAGTGGGGATGAAAGAAAAAAGGGAAAACAAGCTCACTCCAAGCATACCTACAGATATAGCACGTTAAGAAAGGGACATAACCTTATAGTGATTATTTATTTTATTTGATATTTCAAGCCATTCTGCAATATTAGGTTATTCTTTGGGGTCCCTGCCCCCCACCCCGTTATTGTAAGTGAAATTCAGTGACAATACCTAAAGTCTACACACTTTTCCAGTACAAATCATTCCAGGGTTTATTATCTTAAAAATGAAAATGCCTTTAGTTCAGTTGGTAGAGCATAAGACTCTTAATCTTGGTGTTGTGAGTTTCAGCCCTACATAGAGCAAAAAAAACCCCAAAAACTGCATTGCTCTTGTAGTCCCTTCCAACACTACAATTCTATGACTCTATGATGTTCCTGGCAGTGACAAACATCTTTGGGAAAAAGATACTTTCCTATTTCAAATAAACACTTGCCCATTTCAAATGTTAAGACTTTCTTCATAGTTTGTGGATTTCAGTGGGTCTCCTCTGAATATGGCTTATTTGAAAAGAACCCTAATTATTTATAATAAAACAAAATGGGGAAGAAACTTGTCTCCCTCTCAGTTTTATCTATGCGTGGAGAGGGAATTTGGAAGATTATTTCCTTTTTGCGACCTTCGTATCTCATGTCAAGCAATATTGATTCTTACTATATTTAAGTGGGCCCTGTGCATTTTTGTTATGAGGATTCAACCAAGATTCTTGCAGCAGCAGAGGTTATTTCTATTTTTATGCATTACAAATAAATGTTGGCTGAGGAATCCTTTTCTGAAAGAAATGCTTTCAGGATGATTAAGTTTAGTAATAACCTGCATGCTTGCAGCATGACAAACACAGCTTATATAAAGGTGTTGGGAAGAGTGCTTTCTTCGTGTACAGATGCTACATTTCTGTTAATACAAACTGAGTCCCAACTGTTCCAGCTCCTCGTGTAAGTAATTTATGTGGGAAGGAATCAGGGTTGCTAGCAAACTCCAGCCCAAATCAACATTTTCACCTGAATGTAGAGGGTCTTTCTTTGTTGATCTCTTTCACACTTGATATGACACTAGTCATATGGATTTGGACTGAGTACTTAGAGTTCCTGAGGCATTGGGATGGCAGTATCATCACCATATATCAAGGACTGGAATCTTTAGACAGCTTTAATACCTCAAATTGGGTATTCCAGAAAGTGGGAGAATCTGTAGGCCTTCATACATTCATAGAATCATAGAACTGGAGAGTTGGGAGGGATCACAAGAGTCATCTCGTTCAACCCCCTGCAATATAGAAATCTTTTGCCCAGTGTGGGGCTCAAATTCAGAGATTCAGAGTCTCCTGCTCTACTGACCAAGCTATCCAGAGATGTTGGACTCCAACTCCCATCGGTCCTAGCCAACATGAGCAATGGTCAACAAGGAGACCATATCTTTGCCATCCTTGGTGCCTTCCTAGTGCCACCTGTCGCTTTGTGGCCAGAAACGCTCAGTTTGTGGCAGTGAAATGGGAAATTGGAACTGAGCATTGCTGAATGCCCACTGTACAACTAATCTCCCCATGGGAATATTTTGGAGGTGATGCCTCCCCTTTATGCCATTAGGAGCATAATGGCCTGGAATCTGGATTAAGACTGCATGTTAAGGAGAGGCCAGGAGCAGTCTCAGATTGAACTGTTGTCACTGTCATTATAGCTTACTATATGTTGGGATTTAAAAAAACAAAAACAAAACAAAACCATAGCAGAACATTCAAATGTGTAGCTCCACCCCAGACACTAGCTAGGGATAGAAGAATCTGACCATTTTACTTCTCTCAGCTTTTCATTTTTCCAATCTTATATTCAGTTCTCCACATTTATTCATAAATTTGAGGAACTTTTTAAAACGTTTGTTTTAAATAAACATACAATGGTACCTCAGTTTAAGAACAGCCCTGTTTACGAACTATTCGGTTTACGAGCTCTGCAAAACCGGAAGTAGTATCCCGGTTTGTGAATTTTACCTCAGTCTAAGAACAAAATCCGAACGGTGGAAGGGCACCGGCGGCAGTAGGCCTCATTAGGGAAAGCATGCCTCGGTCTAAGAACGGTTTCGGTTTAAGAACGGACTTCTGGAACGGATTAAGTTTGTAAACTGAGGTACCACTGTATTTGTAAGATGTTTTGATGAATGTGTACAATTTTGCAGGAAATTTATAAAAATATAATACATTTTTGTATATTACATACACTATTGATTTTAATGCGCACTTTCCCCTAATATATGCTTTTTATATAAAACACCATTGCGAAATTCAGATATGTGCAAATTTCAAAAGATGGCTATGTTTCAGTACTCATGTTGTTTCATGAAGTGGAGATTTGATAGATTCATCTGTATATGTGAACTAAATTTAATTTCTCCCCCCATCCCAGCCTCTAGCTTGATGTTGTGCAGCATCACTTCTTGCTGTGTAAATGAGACTAACATTTCTACTGAGCTCTTTGTATTTCCTGGGAACCGCTGGTAATGGCATGAAGAGGAGAGGAGACATTCCATACAGCAGTCTTCTCAAAAGTGATGCCCTTTATCTGTCAAATTTCAACTCCCATCAACCCTAACAATTGGCTATGGGAGCTGGGGCTGGCAGGGTTTGGAGTCTGAAACATCTGGATGGTCCAACGTTGGAGAAGATTGCCATATATGTTAAACCCAACAGGTACGTATTTCCCCCCGAAGCAACCTCAGCAAAGATTGAACTGACTCTTGGTTGTACATATTTAAGAAATTTCTATTGCAGCATGGGGGGAGCCATCTCAGTTATGAAAATTGAATCAGCTTCACACCACAACCTTTCTCTAGTAATCTATGCTTGGTAAAGAGAAACAGATTTTTCCTTCTAGGATTGGATGATTGCAGGCAATTTATATTTATTATAATACAGTTTATATGTTCAAAGAGAGGACGAGGGAAAGAGAAGAAATGATGATTCTACAAATGCTGCTTTTCGCTTTAGAGAGTAAAAAATGGCAAAGGAATATAAACATCCGTAAAATGCAGATAAAATATCCTTAGAGGAGAAGGATAGGTGAAGGGGCTAAACCAACAGCTAAAGATGACTGAGGCGCCAATCCTATAAACACTTGCATGGGAATAAGTCTTACTGAACTCACTTTACATCTGAGTAGACATAGCTAGGATTGCACTGTAAGGCAAGCAATGGGACTTAGACACATTAGGGGCTTAAAATGCAATGAGGTAGTATCTCTCTCCCCCACCCCCCCATTGAATTTCAAGTCATGGCACTTGTTGTATACACCAGAAAGGGAGCAGGGGTATCTTTACCCAATGCATACCACCTGATTTGTTTCCCCATGCCTGTATGCCCACAAACTCCTGTTCGATTAAGCCAGGCTTCCTCAGCCTCGGCCCTCCAGATGTTTTGATACTACAATTCCCATCATCCCTGACCACTGGTCCTGCTAGCTAGGGATCATGGGAGTTGTATGCCAAAAACATCTGGAGGGCTGAGTTTGAGGAAGCCTGGATTAAGCTGTCATGTGTGGATGCACAGCTGCTGTCTGAAATGTGCACATCTTGTGTTAACAGCGGCTTGTGTTTTCGTTGCAAGTTTTCTCAGTCAATTGACAGACTCGGGTTGTTCGAGGAAACGTCTTTATTGTTGCTGAGCAGCTAGGCCACAGTCCCAAAAGACTGAAGCCCTGAAATCATTTCAGAGCAGGCTAATATAGTATTCAGTAGGCAGGTTTACATGACGTATGAAACAGGACATATTGCAAGTCAAGAAGTTGACATGATGTATGAGACAGGACATACTGCAAGCCAAGAAATTGACATGATACAGACAGGTTATACTATTTTTGCAAGCGAGCCATGACATTCAGCTGCCCTGATAAGAGCACTTCAAAGCAAGATAGGCTATTTGGCAAGCAGAATGGGCATCACAACAACTGCCCTGATGAAAGCAAGATATACTTTTTTGCATGCAAACATAAGATCACACGAATTCTGCCCCTCCGGTTCCTCCCTGCAACTTATGATCTCCAAACAAGTTTCAACGGTGCCTTAGATAATAATACTTCCTTATTCCCTAAGGCTGCCAACTCTTACAGTGTCCAGCTGGGTCATGGCAACCTTTCTTTGAATAGTTGAATAGTTCACCCATTATGAGTTTGCAGGCTCAATTGCAGGCTTTCTACTCAGGCTTGGGGTACATCTTGGGGCACATCCTGCTTAGGCTTTCTTCCTTCATTTTCAGATTAGATGGAAGCTAAGAAGAGTTTTCTCAGGAAACTACGGGATACAGGAGAACTGTGGCTAACAGCATGTGTGCTCAACTTCAGACACCACCTAAGAGAGTGCCCAACAATGTGTACATAGCTTTACTTCTGAAGTGAAATGAATAAGCTTGCACTGCATATTCCAGGAATGTCTCATCTCCCTTCTCATGTCTATATTTAAAATGTTAGCCAATCAGGGCAGCGACCAGCCTTTTGATTTTGTTACTCTGTTAAGTACCATCTGGGCAAACTGCTGGTATGACATGCTTCTTTGCTTGCTTAGATATTAAGCATTTGCGTGTTCAGACCTTTAAACCTCCCCTTTAAATAAATTAAGACAAGACTCAAATTTTGGTTTGGTTTTTGGCAGAATTTAGGCCACAACTTCATTTATTACAGCAAGTGAATGGTTGCATAGGCTCTGGTTTGAGTAGCTCCCTGCACCGTTGCAGGTAGCGCTGACCCAGGGCACCGGCATAGGTCAGCCTAGGGTGAACACCTGAATAAACAGAAAGCTGGGAACAGGCTATCTCCACCACCCAAATGCCCCCCTAGACTCAGGCACGGGCACAACCGCCTCACAGGGTTGACCAAACCATTGAGTCCCTGGATTCCTTTAACAGTATACCCTTATCATAGGGATGGCGAGAGTATTCTCCCATCCCTATCACTAGAACCAGTGCCTATCCGCAACCTTACAAGCTGTGACGATTTGCTAAGGGGCAGGCGAAACCCAAATGGCACCAGCCAATCAGCCAAGCAGGGGAAATTCCTGCCGTGCCCCTTTCCCAATGACAGACAACACACGACGGCATAGCAAGGTCAAGCGCACAAGTACTAAAAATAGGGAGTGGGCTGGTGTTCTGAATGCACGAGCTGAAAGAGGAAGCTCTGGGACACGTGCATAGGTATATATAGGTCCCTTGATTTGTTTAGCCTGCATCCCATTGGCCTGATTAAACCCTGCATCAAGGGACCTACCAATTGGGTGTTGTGGCTACCCAAACGTGCCCACCCACAACATAGGGTTTGGTTGCCAGGTCTCACCGCAACACGTGCCCTCTTTAAGGGAGGACCCGGTTTGTATACTGTTCAGTTTGCTTGGAATATTTTATTGGGGATGGGAAGGGGTGGTGAAAGCCTCTGGTGAAGATGCTGGTGGGGTTAATGGGGGATGAACACTGTTGGGTAAGGGATTAGCTAATATTTATAGTTACAAGGTTGGTGAGGGTGGTATAGCCACCTTTAATTGAAATATGCACCCAAAATACTAATTTTACGATGCCTGATTACTGGGGCTCATTTTTGTTGGTTTGTGGTGAATAAATATGCCATAAACATAGAGAAAATAAGCAGAGGTTGGATGATATTTGCATTAAAATAACCTCTGTTATATGGGAGAAAATGTTGTGATAACTGGGATAAGAATTACATTGTAGAATATTTTAATGCTTTAAAAATACAGAATAGTACTATTTTTTTCAAAACCGGTTTGAGCCTTTTTAATAGAGCATTGCTGCTCTATAAACTTAAAAAAATGTGTATTTTAAACAGAAAAAAGTTTAAGAGCAACATTGTGCATAAGAATTCACTTCGGGAAAAGCAATCCCCAACAAAGCAAATGTGTCTTTGTTTATCTTTCCATTACTTTAAGGAAAGTTACAGCAAAATGTGCTTTTAAAACAAATGGAAATGCTTTCCGAATGTTTATTACTCTGATGCTACATTGGAGCTGAATCAATTCCCAAACCTTCTGCTCCTTGCAGAGAACTAAATGATAGCAGAAATTGCAAATTGAAAACAATATATAGCCTCACTGGCGATATCTTGGAGTAACTATCTTGACATGTCTAAAAGTTCAAGGGACTAGAAACTATTCTTTCTCCTTCTAAATAAATCAGGGCCTAGGGTAAAAAGCAGCACAAAAAGTAAACACCTAAAGCATAGGCATTAGGACAATTCTGGTTAAAAGCAATAGATTTTAAGAACTCATTACAGTCCACTGAGGATCAGCTTTAAATATGTGTACTATTCTACAGAAAACCAGGACTTATTTATCCTGAAGTGGCAACTGCTTAAATTATTTGAACTTCTCAGTTGTTTACCTATTCAATTGATTAATTAGAGGCTGCAATCAACTGAAGGAAGAAGGAAGAACCAGCAGGAAAATATGTGACTTTTACTTTTCCTGTTTAGATGGGGCCTGCAGTTTTTTGGCAGCGCAGGATAATTTTTAAATAGCTGCCCAGGAAGGAAACACTAGACACGCAAGAAGGTGCTTTCTCCAACCTGTTGACATGCATTCTAGCAAAAATATGCCATTTGACCATGAGTGACTCCAGAGGGAGAGAAACCTAGTTTGAGGAAGTGAAGAGATGGCAAATACCATTATGATGGGGAAATGCAATTTAATCGATGCTGTATATACTGTTATCAAGATCTTAACATATGGTATGAGTGAAAGCTGGAGTTGCAAATAGGGTAGCAGAAGATACTGTGGAGAAAGGTCTGATATTTAAGGCACCCCAGGGTGCTACGGGACACTGGCTGAAAACCATTGCCTTAGAATAACTTAGCAATCTATGGATTGCTATCCTGTGGCGCCTTAGAAACCACAAGGGTAAAAAGTTTCCCAAAATTGGGATCAGAAATGAGTGGATATGGATCTGATTATAAAACCATCCAAACAGTGCAATTCACTTTACTTTCCAACACATTGTTGCTGTTGTTTAGTCGTTTAGGTGTCCGACTCTTCGTGACCCCATGGACCAGAGCACACCAGGCACTCCTGTCTTCCACTGCCTCCCACAGTTTGGTAAACTCATGCTGGTAGCTTCGAGAACACTGTCCAACCATCTCATTCTCTGTCGTCCCCTTCTCCTTGTGCCCTCCATCTTTCCCAACATCAGTGTCTTTTCCAGGGAGTCTTCTCTTCTCATGAGGTGTCCAAAGTATTGGAGCCTGAATTTCAACACATATCAGTTGCCAAAAACATACATCTAAGCTTTTAACGAATAATTACAGTATGCAGAGTTTGCCCCCTATAAAACAATTATGCATTCAGCTTCCAGAAACATCTTGCCAATACCTTTGATAGCATTCAAACAAAATATGGTCACTGGTGTGATATCTGATCCATAACAGAAAGCTTTGTGAGACATGATGTTTAGGACACATTGCATGGCAATAATTCACCTCTGCAGTTTGTTATTACAGTACTCTCCATTCTTGGCAGGGAAGTCCCAAAGGCTACAGGTTGCCCATTGTCTCTTTTTGAATTTCTCCATTGAACTCTCTTCTCTGCAGGCTTCCAGTCTTCCCCACTGCTTGTTTTGCATGCACAAAAGGTTGCTGGGCAAGACCACGTGTTTGAGGTCGGTTCTGTTTCTCTTTCCCACCTGCGAAAAGTCAGGTTCAATGCTTATTTCGACAAGTGGATGACAGTGAAATTCTCGAGGCTGGATTGAGACAAGATTGAAGTGACGGTTGGCAGACTGAGAAAGCTGTGCGGAATAGAGGTACACATAATTAATTGTTTAAGTAATTCAGTTTTACAGACTTGGTCCTGCTAAAAATGGTCCGACTCTACCTGATGGGAAGACTAAAAACAATTCCTTCAGATTTAGAGCTGTCAACCCTCATTCATGACTTCATTATCTTAAGGCCTATACTAAATGCATTCTGTGTAGGGTGCCCTCTGATGCTTCTGGAGCCTGCAACTATTATGCCAGTACTCCTGGACTCTGGGAAACAAAGGCTTAAAAAAGAAGTTTTCAAGCACATTGGGGTGTTATTGCTTCATAAATCTCTACTTGCCCAAACAGGTTAAGAATTTTCATGAGCCCCTTTGTCTAGATTCTAGTAATTCAGTAGCGACCTAAGATTGCAATAAGACCATAAATTAATAATTAAAAGTCTATTTTCTTCCTGTTAGTTATGCATTGCCCCCAAAGGGATTATTTGTTTCTCAAAATGGTACGTATTTGTTCTAATGTTGCTTATAACTCTTACTCGCTTTTGTGATTAGGAGGTTTTTAAAATGGTTATAGACCCAGGGGTATATAGCACCCAGTATTGATGACCTCCAATTTGCATCAACCTCAGCCAGTATGCCAAGTGGTCAGGAATGATGGGATGTATAGTCTAATATCTGTAGTGTCGAAGCTTCTCCCTGCCCATTACAGAGCCTGATCTTCCTTATCCCATGGCCACCTCCACAATATCCAAAGATCTCACCCAACTGGACTTGTATGCACCATGAGAGAAGCAATCCAGTTCAAAATTTACCTGTAGAAGAATACTCACTAGCAGTCTATATTTATGGAACTTTCATCCAAGGAAACTTGATAGCAGGATCTATTATGCTAGGAAAATGCCTATCATTGAAGAAAGACAGGGGGTATATGTAAATATATTGCCACCAAACTTGGCTCAAGGGTTCCCTACATGAGTTGGTTGATAGCCATTGTGCATAAATGGATAGTATAATAATAATAATAATAATAATAAATCTTTATTGTCATTGCCCCCTCTCGGGGACAACGAAATTACTTAGGCAGGGATAGTAGGCAGGGAGGGCCACCAAAGGTGACAGGAAGAATGGTGGTCATATAGGGTAAGCATGTATGTAGGGCACAAGGACCCACAGACTCTAGGGGGCCCACTAAACCCATCAGAAATCTCAAATCAAATAAGATAATATTGTTGTATGCCACAGTTATATATATATTTTTGTTTTCTTGTTTTCCTCCCCACTAATATTCTACTATAACTTGATATGACAATTCATCCTATACGTAAAAATTCATTTACAAGTTATATATATTCTGAGATTTGTTCTTGATGTCCTGTTGCATTTCTTCTTCTCATGATAATGTTTTACCTCTAGTAATTGTTGTTGTTTAGTTGTTTAGTCGTGTCCGACTCTTCGTGACCCCATGGACCAGAGCACGCCAGGCACTTCTGTCATCCACTGCCTCCCACAGTTTGGTCAAAACTCATGCTGGTAACTTCAGGAACACTGCCCAACCATCTTGTCCTTTGTCATCCCCTTCTCCTTGTGCCCTCAATCTTTTCCAACTTCAGAGACTTTTCCAGGGAGTCTTCTCTTCTCATGAGGTGGCCAAAGTATTGGAGCCTCAGCTTCAGGATCTGTCCTTCCAGTGAGCACTCAGGGCTGATTTCCTTAAGCATGGATAGGTTTGAGGTATGCAATTGGACACTGGTGTATAGCAGACTAAATTGGGGGGGGCATATTTCACACAACGGCCCACAGCAAAGTATGGTTGCCAACGTGTAGGAAAACATTGATTTGCACCCCATCTGTTCATGAGAAAACACTGCCTCGTGCTTTCTAATCCAAAGTGTGAAGTCTATGAGCAGTTTGTTTTCAAATGTCAATTTAATCAAATGAAATCATGCTATTATTGCCCCCTTCTCTCTCATTGCTCTGCTTATAGAAGGAGGGGTGGCAAGGCAACTGTGGCAGGGTCTTTTACTACTAGCCACAGTTATTTGTGTGGAGTCACTGGGCAGTCCAAAGAAAGAAGGATTGCTTTGACCCTAAACCGGCAGGTTCTTATCATTTTCAGAAATGACGCTATTTGGAGCTGTTGATAGATTTGCTATTTTGTTCCCAATCTCATACGCTTTCATTTCTCAGATAGATAGAGAGAGAGAATACAATTGCTTTACCTCACTTTCGTTGTTGGCACACAGAATCAAAGTATTCCTCACTTAAGAAACCAGCTAATGTTGCCTGATAACATGACTATTATATATAAGCAATAGGACGTCAAACCCACAGGATAATTTTAAGGGGTCCATCAAACTCTTAAGGTGTGTGTGGTGGGGAACTGAAGTAATGATGATGATGATGATGATGATGATGATCATAATAATAATAATAATAATGTATACCCCGCCCATCTGGCTGGGTTTCCCCAGCCACTCTGGGTGACTCCCAAATGAATATTAAAAACACGGTAAAACAGCAAACATTACAAACTTCCCTAAACAGGGCTGCCTTCAGATGTCTTCTAAAAGTCAGATAGTTGTTTATTTCCTTGACATCTGATGGGAGGGTGTTCCACAGGGCAGGTGCCGCTATCAAGAAGGCCCTCTGCCTGGTTCCTGGCAGGTTAATAATGCTAGATTAGGAACCAATACTTTTGTTCAGGGTTTTTGCAGCTGGAACTCACCAGAATTCTGTTTTGGCACCTCTCAGGTGGGCACCATCGCCATCATAAGTGAGTTCATGGTGAGTTTAGGCACCTTTCATCCCCAGAAAAATAGCATTGCTTTTGTTTTCTTTTAATTTCCCAATGTTCCCTTATACACAAAATACGCATCATCCTCCATGTTACAGAAGGCAATAGATGACTGTAGTTCAAGAGGCTTGTAGTGTGCTTGTTAGCACTTACTGTCTGGCATACAGAATTCTTTATGAACCATCGTGAAAAATGACCCCCAGCACTGACTCAAATATATCATGCGCACTGCGGAAAATAATTAGGAGTATAATATGGTATGAAGTTAAACTCTGTGTGCGCACACACAAAAGGATTCCTCTTATCTAATTGGGTTGTGTCTAGTTACATGCCTTTAATCATAATCTGGAAGGGCCGTTAGCTCAGTGGTTTATTTTGCTGTTAAAACACATTTTGACTAAGTGGCAATAATAGACTGCAGGAATGATAAGAATGCTTTTTAGGAAGTGGGAAAGAACCGAAAGAAGAGTAATTGGAGGGGAAATTCTTCATGACAAAATTATGCCATAAAGTTCACCCTGGCTGTGGTGCTGAATTTTAAAAGCTATTTTATTCTAAAAGAGGAGGCAAAACATACATACATACGAACAAACAAAATCTCTGGAATGAGCAATTCAGAGGATCTATAGCACTCGAGGCACAAGTTGGGATTTATAAATGCACATGTCAATCAGTCACATTTCTCAGTCTTTCCTCAAAGTCACTTGTAGCTCCTGGGTATTGGCATTAGCAAGTTTTTCCGGAAATACTAGCATTGCCTCTATCTTTGTGCAATTTGTAAATTAAAAGATTATCATCTTCAGAGTTTATCCTATATATCCAGCCAACTCCTGGGTGACTTTCCAAAAGTTTTCTTTCCCACAAAGTTCCAGAACTTTTAGGTAGTTCAGTCAGAAAATAAGCTTTTGCTCAGTAATCTGTCTGCAAATAAGCCATGCCAGAGACTATTCAGAATTTTTTTATCCCCCCCTCCTCACACCTCTCTCAATTATATATATATTTCATATTTGGGAGGAAGAAATCTGTCTGCATGTCATATTCAGTGATATTCATAAGCAGTACAAAGCCCTAAGGAAATAAAACTCCAATCTGGGGTCACCCAAAGACATTGACTGGCAGATAAAAAAGAGAAAGGGAAGGGCTTCTTCAATTAGTTTATAATTAACTGACAGAATTCCTTACCACAAGATGCACTGATCATCCCTATGACTTTTCTTTTAAGGATTAGATAAATTTACGGCTTGTTAACAATTATTAACCATTTTAGCTAAATCAAGCCTCTTTCCTAAAGGTAAAGGTAAAGGTACCCCTGCCTGTACGGGCCAGTCTTGACAGACTCTAGGGTTGTGTGCCCATTTCACTCAAGAGGCAGGGGGTCAGCGCTGTCCGGAGACACTTCCGGGTCACATGGCCAACATGACATCGCTGCTCTAGCGAGCCATTTACCTTCCCGCTAGTAAGCGGTCCCTATTTATCTACTTGCACCCGGGAGTGCTTTCGAACTGCTAGGTTGGCAGGCGCTGGGACCGAACAACGGGAGCGCACCCCGCCGCGGGGATTCGAACCGCTACCTTTCGATCAGCAAGCCCTAGGCACTGAGGCTATAACCCACAGCGCCACCCGCGTCCCAGGTCCTCTTTCCTAGGGCAGAATATATCAGAATACTAGTTGATGAAGTCAATGAGGGCTGTTGCATTAAAAACCATTTTGTAAGCTCCTAGAACCATCTCATGGAGTTAGAATCCCAACAAGCAAAGCTCTTCTAGATGGAGAATTTTGAGAGGTCAATTGTGCACAGACTAAGCTAATGTGCTATGGGAAACGGTGTTGACTGTATGGTCAGTTGCAAGTAATAATGCTCCGACTGTGATTTTTCAGCCAGGTAATTCTGCACAACATTGACTCTGTTCAGCAATTCATCTCTCCCCCCCCCCCCCCCCAATTACTGACAACCAGAATAAGTACATCTTTGCTGTTTCGGTCTCATTGGATAACCTCTCATTTTCTAGCAACTCTGTGTCTCCAGTTCACAACAAAGATATACTAGGGGATTAATATAAAAATGAGCATCGCATTGTCAGATGTTCGGTGCTCAAAATCAAAGCCATATTTTCAAAAGGATTTGAGATTTCAAATGGGCATCAAAATATACTGAATTTTGTAAAATGCAGAGCGTACAAAAGCTCTCCCATTGTGAGGCAGAATAGGAAGGATTTTGTCCCAGTGTACAGAGAGAAAACTGAAAGGACTTTTACATGATCAGCTCAGATCGCAACACAAAACACTGGCTGAGATGTGTTTCTAGGTCCCTAACCCATTGGAATGATATTATTTCAAGCACTTTCCCCCCATCCCAACAGAGGAGAGAACTCTTGAGATTCCTTAATGACCTGTGCAGAAACGTCAGAAGATTCAACTTCAATAGCTTCTTTCCCTCTTTGTAAAAGTTTTGCACTGTAATCCTGCTGCATCTCTCTGTAATTTGCTCTTTTGAAGCCCAATTTAATTCCCATTATAGCCAATGGGAAGCATTCCATCAGTGCTAATGAACTTTATTCCCAAGTAGTAGCATTTTGTTTCACTATCTCTCTGCCAAGAAATGAGACTTACACAGACTAAAAACAATATTTGCTCATTATAAAGATGCCACAGAGAGAAAGATTTGGGATTGAAAGCAAGACGACTGGCCCGCTGTCAACATTATACAGATAGCACAAGAGCTTTGCTTTGAAAGCATCAGAGATTTCATTTCAATGCATTTTTTAAAATACATAACTGATACTTAGGAATGGTTCACATTGGTATACACATCATTACATTAAAAAATATTCATTACATTACACTTGGAACAGGCAGAGCTCAACAGCTTGTGGGTCCCTTGGCAGGATAGTTCCCTCAATGGCTACATTTTTCCTGAAATGCAATTGATTGGAAATTCCTGTTTTTACATTTTATGAGCAAAAGGCATGGCTATTGCCTTGAAGGGGGAAACAAGAGCAAAGGACTTAGGTAGTGGTGAACCCCCTCCAACCATCGCCTGTAGTGTGGTTCCAACATTTGCCTGACCATGGTGTTTGGTGGTACCAGGCCTGGCGCTGTGTGTGTGTGTATGTGTGTGTACATATGTGTGTGTGTGTCTATATGAAGAGAGAGAGGGAGATGCGCGCGCGCGCGCACACACACACACACACACACACACACTGACCTTAGTAGCTGTGATGTAATTAAGGTGCTACACTCAATATGCCAGCAAATTTGGAAAACTCAGCAGTGGCCAGAGGATTGAAGAAGAGCAGTCTACATCCCAATCCCAAAGAAGAGAAGTGCCAAAGAATGCTCCAACTACCGCACAATTGCACTCATTTCACATGCTAGCAAGTTTATGCTTAAAATTCTACAAGGCAGGCTTAAGCAGTATGTGGACCGAGAACTCCCAGAAGTGCAAGCTGGATTTCGAAGGGGCAGAGGAACCAGAGACCAAATTGCAAACATGCGCTGGATTATGGAGAAAGCTAGAGAGTTCCAGAAATACATCTACTTCTGCTTCATTGACTATGCAAAAGCCTTGACTGTGTCGACCACACAAACTATGGCAAGTTCTTAAAGAAATGGGAGTGCCTGATCACCTCATCTGTCTCCTGAGAAATCTCTATGTGAGACAAGAAGCTACAGTTAGAACTGGATATTGAACAACTGATTGGTTCAAAATTGGGAAAGGAGTACGGCAAGGCTGTATATTGTCTCCCTGCTTATTTAACTTATATGCAGAATTTATCATGCGAAAGGCTGGGCTGGATGAATCCCTAGCCGGAATTAAGATCGCCGGAAGAAATATCAACAACCTCAGATATGCAGATGACACAACCTTGATGGCAGAAAGTGAGGAGGAATTAAAGAATCTTTTAATGAGGGTGAAAGAGGAGAGCACAAAATATGGTCTGAAGCTCAACATCAAAAAAACGAAGATCATGGTCACTGGGCCCATCACCTCCTGGCAAATAGAAGGGGAAGAAATGGAGGCAGTGAGAGATTTTACCTTCTTGGGCTCCATGATCACTGCAGACGGTGACAGCAGTCACGAAATTAAAAGACGCCTGCTCCTTGGGAGAAAGGCGATGGCAAATCTAGACAGCGTCTTAAAAAGCAGAGACATCACCTTGCCAACAAAGGTCCGTATAGTTAAAACCATGGTTTTCCCAGTAGTGATGTATGGAAGTGAGAGCTGGACCATCAAGAAGGCTGATCGCCGAAGAATTGATGCTTTTGAATTATGGTGCTGGAGGAGACTCTTGAGAGTCCCATGGACTGCAAGAAGATCAAACGTATCCATTCTTAAGGAAATCAGCCCTGAGTGCTCACTGGAAGGACAGATCGTGAAGCTGAGGCTCCAATACTTTGGCCACCTCATGAGAAGAGAAGACTCCCTGGAAAAGACCCTGATGTTGGGAAAGATTGAGGGCACAAGAAGAAGGGGACGACAGAGGACGAGATGGTTGGACAGTGTTCTCGAAGCTACAAACATGAATCTGACCAAACTGCAGGTGGCAGTGGAAGACAGGAGTGCCTGGCGTGCTCTGGTCCATGGGGTCACGAAGAGTCGGACACGACTGAACGACTAAACAACAACAACAATTGTAAGGAAAACACTGGAGACTAATTTGATTAGTAGAATGTCTGGTGGGCGGGGCTTTTGGTGTTGTGCTCCGAAATCGGCCCCTCCCTTCAGGTGTTCAGTAAAGTTCAGTTAGAGAGGCCAACTGTCATTCTTGCTTCTTGCCTCATGCTGTTGTTTTAGTTCCTCTCAGGCAGCATGATATTGTGTTGCCATTTTCTTTATTATTAAAGCTTTGTTTGACATATACGTGAGCCAGTTTGCGGAAAGAAAAGAATGTAAAAAGGTAAGGGACCCCTGGATGGTTAAGTCCAGTCAAAGGTGACTATGGGGTTGCAGTGCTCATCTTGCTTTCAGGCTGAGGGAGCCGGCATTTGTCCACAGAGAGCTTTCAGGGTCATGTGGCCAGCATGACTACATTGCTTCTGGCGCAATGGAACACCATGACGGAAACCAGAGCACACGGAAAGATCTCAAAGTTATCCAGCTTTTTTAAAAAATAAAATCAACTTCAAAGTTGATTTTTTTGGGGAGAAATCAACCTCTAAGTTGTTGACACACAGTTATTTGGTCACCTTATGCAGAATCAGTAATCATTTAAGCACATTTAACATTTTCCCTTCCCAGGGGTACAATCAAACCTACTGTTCTTATTCAGTCAACAGGGACTTTCTGTCCTGGCATAGTCAATAGAGATTTATCAGCATTGCTCTATAGGGCATGCTTTCAGTCCAGAGAAAAACCTGTAATTATTCAATTATATTTGATATTTTCCCAGTACAGGGATGATGGGTGGTTCTCCCTGAACTTCTCATAATCTGAGAAAAAGATAAAGACAAGAAGCCCCCTTTTTAGGTAGTGATAACAGCATTTGGCACAGCACTAGTATAAGCCAGCCTTCATGTTCATAAAGGACAAGTGTGAAGCTTGACTAAAACCTTCTTTGGCACCAGTCCTGTCTAATTCCTGGTCTCGATTACTTTCGGCCACTATGTGTAGGCTTCTAAATGGAATGCTAAATATGTAAAGAAAAAGAAAATGTACAGGTGTATTGCAGTGGCATGCACAAAGTGTACAAATTGCAAAATGCTTTATAGTGATATGTGTTATGAGCACAAATTATAATAATCCCCTGCGGAATTTCTGGAGCCCCATAGAGGTAGATGTTCTTCCTTCTTTTCCTGTAGTCCCCATATATACGAGGAATCGGTTTCATATTAGAACATAGTTTTTTAATTATCTTCATGTAGCCTGTACCTAAAAATAATAATAGTAATTATCCCTCCTAACTCCTATATTTGACAATTTTATTAGTACCTGAACAAATTATGCACATATTTCATAAATTGCTTTTCAGCTGACCAAATATCCTATTTTTCTGCAGTTGATTTAATGTCTCTGATAAACAATGGTGGGCATTATTCTAGGTTTTAGATTCTTTATTCTATTCCTTTAGGCGGTGCATTTTTTCCTTTTGTCATCCGTAACGGATATCCCCATTACTGAGGGTTAGATCGACACTGCCCTTGTTCATTCATTTTTATTTTTTGTGAATATAGATGTAAGAGTTCTTGTCTCTGGCAGCAGTACAACAATGGATCATTGATTCTTTTTGATCTTCACAGATGTTGACACTCCTCGAATGTGATATGCGGTGAACTAACGGTTTATAGGTTTCCACAATTTGCCTCAGCAGCCATTCAGAGAGCTCTCTTATTAGCAACGGAACTTAAGCAACCCACCATTAACATAGCTTCCAGGCAAGGGGGAAATTCCTCTGATTTCAGTGAGGCTTGCTTCAAAAGCTCCCTCTCTATGAATTCATCTGCAGCTTAGGCTGGACCACACATTCCACTCAACTGATTCAAACCTAGGTCTGTCTTCCCCAGCCTGGTGACTTGGTTGGCCAAGGTTCATTGGAGCTTCAGTCTAAAACATCTGTAGAGCACCAGGGTGGGGAAGGTGGAACTAGATTCCATGCTGTAATGTTCGGAGGAAAGCAGGTTCTCACACTAACCTCCCAACTACTGTGGCTAGGTTGCAATCTTGAGACTAGCACTCTACATTTAAATTCCCTGAGAAAGCCAACACTGATTCCTCCCTAGTCTCAACATCCATCTGTTTCACACCTGCCGTAAGTGTCCAACAGCATAGCTGTCAAGTGTCCCTTATTCGAAGGGACAGTCCCTTATTCCAGCACCATGTCCCGCTGCTGTCTCTTATTGATAGCTGTCCCTTAAATGTCCCTTAAATGATGTCCCTTAAATTTCAAAGGAAGCAGCTCCTCTCCCTCCCTCCCTGCCGGCCAGGGAGGAGGGAGGCTCCAACTGTGTTGCTTGGCTGTGTTGCTCACCCAATAAGAAGTCTAAGAACGACTGGGGGTGGAGCTTGCATGCCTTGTGTGTGGCTAGTTAATGCAAGCTGAGGGGGGTTTTGAATGCTGGACGCCATTTTGTTTCACGTGCTGCTGCAAACTTTGCAGTGCCAAGCCAGGCCGGGGAGCCATCTTAAGTTGAGGCTGCATAGGCCTTGTGGTGCATGTGATTCAGATTCTATTCAGTTGAACCTCTGGTTACAAAGTTGGGTTCTCGAAGCTACCAGTTTGACCAGACTGCAGGAGGACAGGAAGACTGGAGTGCCTGGAACAGGTGAGGCTGCTGGTCCCTTATTTTCAAGGCTGCTGGTCCCTTATTTTCAAATCTGTAAGTTGATAGCTATGCAACAGAGGTAAGCAGATGATAGAAAAGTGGAAGGAAATGTATGGGAGAAGCTGTGGGGGCCTCATCTCTAGCTATGGTGTGGGGTTCAAGTGCAGAGCTTTTCATCACCTACAGAGGAGAAACCATTTCCCATTCTGGGATCTTGGAGATACTGCCTTTTTCTGGCTCTGCTGCAAAGCCACTGCAGATGTTTTTGAGGGGAATTATCTTTGTATAAGTTCTCCAATGCACTGTTGCTGTTGTGGTGGTTGTTTTAGCCCTCTCACTTCTTGCGATTTAACCAGCGGTCGGGTTGTACAATTGGAGCAAGCTCAGCTGTACAATGAAGGGAAAGTAGCAAACTAGAATTATTCTGTGAGGCAGCCTCTAGCAAAGTTCTGTTTCTTCTGTTACCAGCTTTGTGATAATTTGAGCAATAATATACATATTTGGATATGATGCACTTTTTTACATTTCATTGAGTAACCATTTAGAAGCCAGATGATTAATTGACTACAGCTATTTATAAGTCGGCTTAATTATAATTCTAATCCTTTGCTGCCCTCTTGCTGTCCACTTTTTTTCTTTTTTCTTTTTTGGTAAGGAGCAGCTAAGTGTCTCAGAGCTAGCATAATGTTCTAGATAAGACACTGAAACCTCCCTCCCTCTTCTCCTGGCATTGGAGCTCCTAGAACAGCTCAACTACAACAATTACAGTTGTTCAAAGTTATCAAGCTTCCAAAATTTTCATAAATGCAGGAAGGCATCACATAGCCTCCACACCCACACATATAGTTAGCTATATTTATTGATTTGGGGCTATCTTTCCTCCTCAGGCTTCCATAATTGCAATACATAAATTCAAAGAGTTCTGTGCTTAAAATACAGCAGTTTTGTGCATTTCCTCTAATAACTTTTGTACATGACCAGGAGGAAATGTCTGAAGGAAGAGGAGGAACAAGCAATTGGTAGGTCCTCTCCAGGGGGAATACGGATAAATGCTATTGGGTGACAGAGAAAAGGCAGAACTACTCAACACCTACTTTGCCCCGTCTTCACCTAAAAGGAAAGTGATGCCCAACCTGGTGATAACCGAATGAATGATATAAGAAGGGAGCTGCAACCCAAGATAGGAAAAGAGGTAGTAAGGGAACACCTAGTTACTTTAAATGAATTCAAATCTCCAGGGCTTGATGAGCTGCATCCAAGGGTACTAAAGGAGCTTGCGGATGTAATTTGAGAATATCTTGAAGAATTCTTGGAGAACAGATGATGTCCCTACAGACTGGAGGCAGGCAAATTCTGCCCCCATCTTCAAAAAGGGGAAAAAGGAAAACCCAGATAACTATTGACCGGTGAGCTTGACATTGATTCAACGGAAGATCCTAGAACAGATAATTCAACAGTTGGTCTGTGAGCATTTAGAAAAGGATGCTGTGATTACTAAGAGCCAGCATGGGTTTCTCAAAAATAAGTCATGCCAGATCAATCTGATTTCTTTTTTTGATGGAATTACAAACTTGATGGATCAGGAAAATGCTGTGGACATAGTGTATCTTTATTTTAGTAAGGCTTTTCATATTCTCATGAGGAAGCTGGTAAAATGTGTGTTGAACAAGGTAACTGTTAGGTGGATTTGTAGCTGGTTGACTGACCGAACCCAAAGAGTACTCATTAATGGTTCCTCATCATCCTGGAAAGAAGTGACAAGTGGGGTGCCGCAGGGTTTTGTTCTGGGCACCATTGTTGTTCAACGTCTTTACAAATGACTTGGATGAAGGAATTGAGAAGATGCTCATCAGATTTGCAGATGACACCAAACTGAGAGGGGTAGCTAATGCTTCGGAAAACAGAATCAAAATTAAAAATAGCTTTAACAGATTGTAGAACTGGGCACAAGCTAACAAAATGATTTTCAATGGGGACAAATGTAAGGTTCTGCACTTAGGCAGGAAGAACCAGATGCACAAATATAGGATGGGGGCACCTGGATTGCTTGCAGTACATGGGAAAAGAATATAGGGGTCTTGGTGGACCACAAGCTAAATGAGTCAATAGTACAATGCAGCAACAAAAACAAACAAACAAACAAACAAACAAAAACAAACAAAACTAGGCTGCATCAACAGAAGTATAGTGTCCAGATCAAGCGAAGACATAGTCCAACTCTATTCTGCCATAGACAGACCACACTTGGAATACTGTGTCCAATTCTGGGCACCACGGTTTAAGATGGATGTTGACAAACTGGAAGGTGTGTAGAGGAGGGCAACCAAGAGGATCAAGGGTCTGGAAACTAAGCATTATGACTAGTGCTTGAAGGAGCTGGATATGTTTAGCCTGGAAAAGAGGTGACTGAGAGAAGATATGATAGCCATCTTCAAATATCGAAAAGGCTGTCACCTGGAGGAGGGAGCATGCTTGTTTTCTCCTGCTCTGGAGGGTTGGACTTGAACCAATGGCTTCAAGTTACAAGAAGGGAGATTCCGACTCCGGATTCGGAAAAAAACTTTCTGACAGTAAGAGCTGTTCAGCAGTGGAACAGTCTCCCATGAGAGGTGGTGGACTCTCCTTCCTTGGAGGTTTTTAAGCCGAGGTTGGGTGGCCATCTGTCATGAATGCTTTAGCTGAGACTCCTGAATTGCAGTGGGTTGGACGATGACCCTTGGGGTCCCTTCCAACTGTGATTCTATGAAATGCTCAAGCAGTAATACTGATGTAGAATAGAAGGTTCCTATTTTCATCTGAGGAATGTTGGAGGCTATGTTGTGGGTGAAGTTTCTGTGTGTGGGTGACAGCATTTTGACTATGAAAGAGCAGGCACTATTTAGAGAACATAGATCACTATTAGCATATATAATTTTATTAATTGTGGTAGCTGTTCCAGGTTGCATCCCTTATTTTCTCTCTCTCATCCCTATGCTTGAGGCCTGTTTGCCTGTCTTTTGGCCTCTTCCTTATGACATTTAACCCTCACTTCCATTAATTCAAAGCAGCAAAAACAAAAAAAGGAAAAGGAAGTATTGAAAACACACCTCCATTAAACTGAGCGTAGAAAAGGAAAGTCCTTTCCATCTGTTGCTGCCTGCCATTACATAGCCATTCCAGGCACGAATGTGAAATGGACTCATTTTTTACTAATATGGGGGCTATTTCCCCCACGAGTTATGAGTAGCTGGTTTACACCTACAACACCTATCCATCTGGTCTTGTAATGATTGCCAGGCATATGTGCAAAGCCTTTCGAATGACTCTCCTCTTCAAAAAGACCCTGAAGGGCAATTATTTTTAGCAGCTTTAAAGCATCAGACTTCACTGGCAGGGGGGATGGAGAAAATATAAAAAGATGGAAGTGATCAGTTAAGTGCATTTAAGACCATCTTTGGAAGTTGCTTATCTGAATATTAAATATTCCTGCAGAAGACCACATTCCATAAATTAACAACCTAAGAAAAGCTCCTTCATGCCAATCTTTGAGCCCATTGATTTACCTATGTTGTATTTTAGAGTATTTACATATCACTTGAGAATTAAAACAGCCTTTCTTGCTTAATCTTGCAATATTATTTGCTTGGTGAGACTAAAATAACAATCCAAACCCCGCTTTGCATCCAAGCGCCTTCTTCCACCAGCCAGGCATGTGTGCTGCCAGCAGAACAGGGCTTTTCTGAAACAGAGACTGGACAGAACTGAGGTTCCCCAAGAACTGCTGGATGTCAACGCTGAAACCACCTCCCCCTTTGTCTGCTGTACATTGCAGGGTTGCAGATGTGGTGGTTGTCTCCATGAAGCCCTGGGGGCCTGGAGAAGGTGACACAGCTCTCTTAATCCAGAGCCCAAACAATGCAATCCTAATAATATCTACTCAGAAATAAATTATGTTGAATTCAGCAGGGTTGGTATTGCAGCCTTTGTGTGGCGAGTTCCCGCCCCCCCAGTGGAAATAATGACACATGGCACAATTATTAAGGTTAATGAGCTAAATAAGGCCACAACTTTTATTGGTTACAGTTGATGAGCGGTATTGGCTTAGGCATTGGTCCTAACCAACTGTATCCGGCTTCAGCCCATCTGCTAGAAGTCCAGGAAGGGTTAACCACCAGTAGGGGGAGTCCTGCTGATGCACATCAACTACAAACTCCCCCAGGGTCACCACTAGGGGGCGTGCCTTAGGCCCTCACCTCCTTAGGCTTTGGAAAGGGCCACACCCTCTGGAATCCTTTACTGAACTACCCTTCAATATCCGGGGCAGGTGATGGCGTAACCTCCCCTCTTCCATCTACCTATGCCTAACCACCGATACCAAGAAAGTTGTGATGATTTGCTACGAGGCAGGCGAAAACCAAGTGGCTGGTGTCAATTTGCCAAGTGGAAAAATTCCTACCAGGCCCCTTAACGGCGACCAACCGAGGTCCATAGCAAGGTCAAAGAATGAAAACCTTATAGGGCGGAAGGGTGGGGAAAGCAGGAACAGCTGGTAAGCAGGAAAGAGGGCGATCCCCGGCCACATCCTGCTTTAAATAAGGCAGGCCACACCCCCAGAGCCAGCTGATTGGCTGGCCAGGAGCTGACGCAGTCGGGAATCCCCCCAGCTGCCGCACGCATGGTGGGGCCGTGAATCCTGCAACTCCACCTCCTCTGAAGGGCGGAAGTGGCTTTGCGTGGTGAGTTCCTCCCTCCCCCTTGTCTGCTGTACATTGCAGGGTTGCAGATGTGGTGGTTGTCTCCATGAAGCCCTGGGGGCCTGGAGAGGGTGACACAGTTCTCTTAATCCAGAGCCCAAAAAATGCAAACCTAATAATATCTACTCAGAAATAAATTGTGTTGAATTCAGCAGGGTTGGGATTACAGCCTTAATAACACAGGGCTTCAGCAGCAAATTATATTATTACTGGGCTTATTTGTTTGATGAAGGCAAGCTGGAGATCAAAATAATAAATAAATAAATCCCGCCACCACCAGCAGAAGTGTAAATAAAATCATCTCACATTAACTTTCCACTGTACAGCAGATATTGTATCTTTTCACGATACAGTCATAGAATTGCTATTGCGTTGTAGCAGTTATATAAAAAGAAAAACATTTCTTTCCCCCAAAGCAAATCTGCCAAGAGCTGCAATTTATGTAGACTGTTGGAGGGTGGGGATCATTTTTGAAAGGAGTATAAGCAATTAGAATGAAATTATAGGATATTTTTTTTTAAAAAAAAAAACCAAACCCACACACATTTTTTAAAAAAGCAATATGTAGTTCTACTTGGAAGTAATCTATTCTGAAGTGAAACTATTCAAATAAAATAGACAAAGAAAATAAATTCATAAGGGAAAGAGGACCATGCCAAGTGGAAATGCTTTGCTTCATAGGCCCTAGACTTGTTCGCAAGGAGAACATTCTTATGAGGCACAAGTCTATTTGTACATGTGTGCAGTGACGTAGCGTGGGGGGTGCAGGGGGAGCCGGCCGCACCGGGCGCGACATCTGGGGTTAGGGCAAATCCACGGGTTAGGGGGCGCAAATTACTTGCCTTGCCCCGGGTGCTGACAACCCACGCTACGCTGCTGCATGTGTGTATTTTGGTATTGGTAGGTCGTCTTTCAGGGTTAATTCTCCCAAAGTGTCCCACAGCCTATTATATGAAATATCATTCCATTCTGGAATCCATAAAATCAAGATCTAAAAATATCATGACAGTTCACACTCACCTGGGGATTTGAGGGAGTGGGGTTTGGAATGTGGCGTGCCTGTGGCCTGGTCACAGGACCACCATCTCTCTGCATGTCCTTAGGGGTACGTCTGGCACTTTCTCCCTTCCAGCCATGCTGTTCAACAGGTGAGTGGCCTGACACATGAGCCAATCAGATTGGGGAAGGGGTGGAGCAGGGCAAAGGGCAGAGCAGGATGGGATGGGATGGGGCAGGGCTTGGCAGGCTTGCCCAAAGGTGAGCAGGCAGGCTATTATGAAGACCTTGCTGTGGTTTATTGGGTCACCATGTTCAGGGCCAGAGAGGAATTTTTCCTGCAAAGAAAGGGGTCCAGAAAGGGTCTCTCTGTCTGAGAGTCAACATGGGGGCCAATAGGAGATAGTAGCTTTCCCAAACAGCGGCCCAGGCATTGTTGATGCACCTCGTCCGTGTCAGGGGCAAATCCATAGTTCTGGGTCAACTCTGCCGTAATCATCAACCAGCAGGCTGATAATACATAACGCTTGGCCAAAACCTACTTACATCTATAATCAATAAAGTTGTGTCCTTTTTCAACCCAATACCAATCTCCTGTGTTATGTTTTTTGGCCCTGACTATGCTGCGGGCATTTGAATTATGGTGCTGGAGGAGACTCTTGAGAGTCCCATGGACTGCAAGAAGATCAAACGTATCCATTCTTAAGGAAATCAGCCCTGAGTGCTCACTGGAAGGACAGATCGTGAAGGTGAGGCTCCAATACTTTGGCCACCTCATGAGAAGAGAAGACTCCCTGGAAAAGACCCTGATGTTGGGTAAGATGGAGGGCACAAGCAGAAGGGGATGACAGAGGACGAGATGGTTGGACAGTGTTCTCGAAGCTACCAGCATGAGTTTGACCAAACTGCGGGAGGCAGTGGAAGACAGAAGTGCCTGGCGTGCTCTGGTCCATGGGGTCACAAAGAGTCGGACACAACTAAACGACTAAACAACAACAAATGCTGCGGGCATCATGTATCTGTGACAGTAACAGCAGGTAAACATTATTAGCAGAAGAGAACTGAATCTATATATCAGTATAGATAGCAAATATTTTAAAAGCTTAAAATAACAACAAAGCGTTAAAATGTCATTTAAAAGTAGTTTTGAAGGGGGAGGGGAATGTATTGAATCCTAATTAAAATTCATCACCATACATCCCTTGACCCCCTATAGAAGAGGTGGAGAATACACTCTCCACAAAGTTGCTGGTATTTAATTCCCAAAATCACTGTTCAGCATGGCTCATGATCTGAGATAATGGCACTGGAACATCCGAAGGGCCTACAAAATATGAAGACAAAGAAGACAGAGAAGGATGTCCACTATTCGAAGCCTCTCTTGCCCAACAGCCCACAAAGGTGCCCAGACTTCTAGGCACCGTCCAGGTCTTCTAGCTGAATGTTTTTAGTTGCTCCACCCATTGCTGCCCACAACTGGCACTTGCCCCTAGGAAGGTTGCCCAGAACAGAATGTGACTGAAAAAGTTACTCAACCTCTGCTTTAGGTTTAATGCAGGAGCTTTCCTATGTGAGATAAAGGTAAAGGACCCCTGACAGTTAAGTCCAGTCGCGAACAACACTGGAGTTGCGGCGCTCATCTCGCTTTACTGGCCAAGGGAGCCGATGTTTATCAGCAGACAGTTTTTCTGGCTCACGTGGCTAGCATGACTAAACCGCTCCTAGCGAAACCAGAGTAGCACACGAAAATGCTGTTTACCTTCCCGCCAGAGTGGTACCTATTTATCTACTTGCACTTTTACGTGCTTTTGAACTGCTAGGTTGGCAGGAGCTGGGACCGAACAACGGGAGCTCACCCCGTCACGGGGATTCGAACCGCCAACCTTCCAATCGGCAAGCCCAAGGCTCAGTGGGATATCTCTTACAAAAGCAATGCAATGCCAGAGCAAACGATACCCGCTGAATCCCATTCACACTTGCTCAAGGGACAAAAGCTTTACCCCTTTTGAATCACGGTCACCCTATATTTCATCTCACAGCAAGCTGTATCTCAGCGCAAGAAGGGGGGGAAAAAATGACCTTTGCCAGACTCCCGCTGTCACTTTGTAATGGAGGTAAAATTAATGGAGGCACTTCTGTGTAACGTAACAAATGAAAAGTGGCTACCCTTCCTCAGTAACAAGTGCGGGTGCTGAAAGGTCACGAAGGGATGGATCCTAATCTCCATTTGTATCTTGGGAAATGCAGTAGAATTAGTAAATCAGGTATCTGGACACCACTTGCATGTCAGCAGGACATAAATTGAAACAGGCCGCAGATGGATGCCAGAATACATTACAGCACTGTTGGTTCTCATCAGTCAATATCTGTTATATTTCACGGTACCTGGAGCTTAATTATTCTGTGTGAAAGGAGATCGAAAATCAGTACATCACAAGTAGCTAAGCATGAGGAGCCGAGTTCAAAGGAGATGTGGTTGAGCTAAAGTGCAATTAAGCGCAGTTCTGTAAGTACGTGTTAAAACCCATTCAAGTCGGTAGAATTTGTAGGGGCATAATTGTGTGTGGAATTGCATGAGAAAGAAAAGGGGGGAGAAGCAGGGAATTAGTGTAGCTTTGCAAAATTGAACTTTGAGGGGTTTTTTAAAAAAAAATAAATCACAAGAACTATTAGTCACACTCATATCCCACCAGCCATCTGGAAAGCTCAGAGCCATCCATGGGATTATAATGTTTTATTTTTTATTTTTTAAAAAAACACCTTTGTAATAAGTTAGGTTGAAAAGATGACTGCCAAGGTTCACTGACCGGTAGATTACTTCAGTGTGATCTATTTTATGGAGAGCTAAATTTATGGAGAATGCAACGCGCAGGATGGTCACTTCTGGGATCATTTTAGTCAAATTATCTACAAAGCTCTGAACGGCCAGGGACCAGTGATCTCAAGGAATACTTACATATGGATCTGTTCACCTGCTGGACTTGCCATCAGAGGTTTTGCTCAATGTCCTGTCCCTTTCTTGAGGTAGATTTGATGAAGCAGGGTCTTTTCAGTTGTAGTGTCCTAATTGTAGAATCTCACCCCCAGATCCTCAGTTGGCTCCCTCTCTTTTTTGAAATTGTGCGGAGCAGTGTCGATTTTGTTTTAGCATACTTTAAATCTGCCTGTGTTTTAAAAGTGCTGATGTTTTTTGAAGCTGAACAAGTTTGTTCTCTCCTGCTGTTGTTCTAATTGATTTTTATGTTTTGTTTTTGGGGGGCACTGGGGTTTTTTAAACTGTGTATCTGTGTTTCAGTTTGGAAGCCATTTTAGGCCCCAAAGGCAGGGAAGATTAAATCAATCAGTCAGTCAATCAATCAATCAATCAATCAATCAATCAAGTCAAGACTGAGAAGGGGTTTTGACCCAAGTTTCACTGGAGCACCCATAAAATTATCACTCTGTCCATTGCATTTGTTATTTTGGGGGAACAGCCACTGTTTGAACTGCATTAAACAGCAGTACTTCCATTAAGTTTAATTCCTTTAGAAGTGACACCGGGAGCCCGAAAAAGGTCAAATTGGCTTTTTGTAAAGCTTTTATGAATAAATCCAAACTGATCCCGTTTTGCTGAAATTCCAGGTGAGACATTTTTCTATGTCCCTGAGCTGATAAAATACGCCAGTCTTACATAACTGATGAGCTGTCAAGGGAAATGTAGACCATCAGCTCTGTATGGGGGCTTTCCAAAGGTTTGATGAATCTCTTATAATGTTTCCATATGCTGTGATTTGTATATGCACAAGCAGTACAGTGAATTATGGTGTGCGAATTTATTCTAAAGTTTTGGGGACAGCAAAATGAGACACATTCGTACTGCAAATATTCAAATCCCAGCAGGTGTTTTGTGCAAACATATAAAATATCAAATGTCGAGAGAGGAGCTTTTGTATTTTATATAATGTTTGCGTTGGAATAGAAATGAGACAAAATGAGTAAGTGGATATTATCTGAGATCTTGCCTTGTTCTGGTGGGAGATACTGCTGCATCTTGCATTCCTGGAATTGACTGACTTCAATTGAAACTGTTGATGGGTTAATCAATCTTATGTTTGATGGAAACTCACTCCATGGACTATACATTTTATCTGCTGGATGCTGAATCTGAAACTATATTGCTTTTCTCAGTAACTACATTTCCAGGTTTTTGGCCAGAGCCCAAAGCAGCTGAGTGCACGTGTACAAGGGAATTGGGTACACAGCTGAGGTTGCCCTCCCCTTACATTTTTTGAAACAACGGATTTCGCAAACAAAGGGCCAAACGACCGGCATCTTTAAAACAACTGGTTTTGCGTGGACAGGTGGAGTCCCCCCAAGCCCAGGCGACCCCCAAGCAGAATAATGACTCAAGACAACGTGCTATGGGATTAAAATTGGCCACAACTTTATTAAGTTTCAGATGTAGGGAGATCTTTGCTCAGGCATTGGGTATTTATCCTTCCCAGTCCCCAGCCAGGGATCTGGGAGACATCAGGGTTATCCAGAATGTGTGGGGATTGGGCTGGCTGTGGAGAACGTCTGTTCAAGCAGAGAGCCCGCCCCCCTTTTCGCAGCCATCGCAGGGGAGAGCAATGACAACCTCTTGGCGTATGGCCAATGCCTCCCCTCAAGACCCCTTTAATGGGGAACCATGGGATCACCACTGCAGGGGGGGGGAGTGGGTCACTGTTTCACCCCCCCCACACACACATTTAGGAAGATAGACTAGAAACTACTACTTACAAAACCTCTGTTGTAAAAGGAGACCTCCTTTTTCTTGTGGTGACATCACACACCTCTATTGCCCTGGCAACCTGCTATTGTCTTCTGCTAACTATCTTACAGTTGGGGAAGGAACCCCACCCCGCTCCTTGTCTGACATTTTCCCCAGGGTAATGACTCTGCTATCATTTGTCTTTGTTCTTGAATGGCACCTCTCTCAACCAAGCTCCTGAGGAAGCTGACTTGACTTCAAACCCCACATTTGCTATTTTCAGAAATTATAGAGAGAATCTGGCACCCAGGAATTTTAGGGGATCCTTGCCCCCTGAAAATCCATAGCAGTATATCCCACTTCTCTTAGTCACAGTTGAATGCTCTCCTGGGGCTGTGGATGTGGGAAGAGAATGACTTCTAGGCAGTCTTCCAAACAACTTGAAAGCCAAATGCCATTTATTCCAAACCTAGCACTGCTCCATCTGTTTCTGGGGAAGGTTTGGAGCCTAAAAGAATGTTGCAGATATGGAGCTAACTACCAGCCATAATGGGAAACAAAGGAGGGAATTGAGGTTATCTAAGCCTGAAGACAGAGCCAGCCAACTGGCTTTGCCTCCATGTTTTAGGTATAGCACCAGGCTTTTGCTCCAGTGGTATGAATAGGATTAAGAGCAGATAATATTTCTAAATTAACACAAAACTGGTAAGACCAGTTGTTGGCGTCTGTCTGTCTTGGTGTATGAAGTGGTGCATCATACTTCAACCTAGGTTTTCCAGGATCTCTGTTTCAACTTATTCCCAACAAAGCCATCTGCTCTGAAGTCTGCAAGAGGAAGTATGATAGAGTAATAGGGCCCGAGCAGCCAGACCTGTACAAGAAAAGATGAGAACACAACTTTATAAGGTGAAGGAATTGACTTTCCTGTCCCACACATCATAGACTTAATGCTTGGCTACACAAGGGGGTTGGAAGGGGGAAAGAAAACAGTCCCTGGAGAAAATACCCAAGTTTGCCCAACTAATTGTGCCTGACTACTTTCTTAAACTCTGCAACATTTTTAATTTACCTTAACTTTATCAATTTTAATTAACTGAATTATCTTGATTAAGAAGCCTTTCTAATTGAATTTTGTATAAGGAACGGAGTAATTGCCATACACAATCAGCCAGGGTACTGTGTAATTTCTTCCCCTGTAAAACTTTGTTTTGGCATCCTAAAGTTCTATGCTAGTTGAATTTAATAAAGATGTAATGATATTAAGGTCGTTCACGGCTGAATTGGGTTTGATACATTTGTTAGAAGTGAGCAATGCCTTCATGTTTGACTAAAATCAATGAAGCAGTTACAAAGAAAGTTACTAATCTACATTTGTTAGCCTGTCCCTCTGTGAAAACACTAATCATAGAAACCTGAGCTGAAACCAGTCCTCTGAATTCTTTGGAGTTTTCTGCCCTTGCGAAGGAGTCTGCTGCTTTTCAGCCTTTTTCTCAGAGCACTGTTCATTATCATTTTTGGAGGGTGCAATATTGAGCCCACTATTGTCTTGCAAGTTGACGGCCCATGTGCTTTTCTTTTTATCTGGCCTCTTCAACCTATAGATGAAGTTGTCTTATTACAGAACTAAAGTACTAGAAGTCAAGGAGTCTGGCTCCTGGGTGCTTGAAGTTAGCATGGTTGCTGACTTGGTTTTCCAGAAAAGTTCTTCCTATTACCTTTTTTTAAAAAAATGCACTGATTTTTTTTAAAAGTTGAAACAACTTCCCTTTAGGGGAAAAAAAAGTCTTTTGGACTAAGGTGTACTATTTGCCAAAGCACTGAATTGCAGTCCAAAGTAGGGATTGGTGAATCTGTCAATTTTGGGTTCTTTGATTTCTCATTTTTCCCTATCTTAAGTTCAGTTCTTTACATTTCCACATTAGTTTGTGATTTTTTAAAGTCCTCATTAAAATTCATCAGAATTTTTGTGCAAATTTCCCCTAATACTCACATTTGTGTATGTAATTTTGTCTAATATAGAAACTTCCTCTATTATAACTTGTTGTTGGTGGTGGTTATTAAATTTCGATACCACCATTCATCCAAAGATGACAGGACAGTTTACAATACAAAATAAAATGAATTTTGATATGATCTTTTCACTAATAGATGGATTTTGTTTTGCACAGTTTACCCCAGTATATGAATTTTGTACAGACATCTTGGCCTTGCATAATTCGGAAGTGTATGAATTTCAAAACGGACAGCTAGATTTCAGTTCATGTATTGTTTTACAAAGTATGAATTGGGTAGATTCGCCTGATAACTGAACTGAATGTATCTCCAGAATATTCACTATTCCATTGGCTAGTAAACGCCCCCCATCAAATGGTTTCTACATCACACCCTTTCCTGAACATCAGCAAACTTCTTCTCTAACAGTAGAGAAATACCCCCATGAGCAGAGATACTGTTTTTGTTGTGGTAGCAGGTATCTGCTGATATTTACTGCTTACCTAAATAAGGTCAAAGAGGTAAAATTCTCATAATTTGGCAGGACAATACAGTTTATCAGCTTGCCAAGTGCTAATATGTGCACCATAGCAAGTTATGCCAATTAGGTATGATCTGCAGTGGCCACCTGAGAGCAGATTCTTTGCTTATATAAATGATGGAGGGAAGAATTTAATGAGGCTCTGCCAATCAGTATCACCTTCAATGTCTGAAGGTTTGTTTGCTTGTTTCACACTTCTAACTCCCAAGAAGGTGTATTTTGATTTAATCTACAGTGACTCAGCAAATCTCAAAAATCCTATTCATGAAGGTACATTTATATCTATGTATTTAAATGAGACCTTGGCTATATGTTATACACACTATACAAAAGCAGGCCTGTCCTTTCCATGTGGCTGGATGTAGTGCTATGCTTCAGTTGGCGTTGTGGACAAGTGAAAGATGAAGGCATGAATTAGGCGACATTAACACCATACATTTAAAGGGCTATGCCATTTTAAAGAGTCATGGCTTCTCCCAAAGAATTATGAGAGCTGCAATCTCTTAAGGGTGCTATAGTGGGGGAATCACATCTGGCAACCAATGTGCCCCTTTGTTTTCACATAATACATGGGTAGAGGCAGTGCCAGATTTACGTATAAGCTAAACAATATAGCTTAGGGCCCCACTCTCTTGGGGCCCCAAATTTTTTTTAAAGGAAAAAAGTGTTTGCATTATTAAGTTTGTTATGAATAAAAATCATTTTAAGTTAGAGCTTAATAATTATTTCACTATTAATATACTTCTTAATTGTATTTCAGTTCAACAATTACTTTGATAAAATACATATTTTGTTATGTGCAAATGGCTTTAGATACCTATTAGGTCCATAAATTACCATATAGCATATATTCAACACAAAAACCAGCGATAATTTGTTGTTGACAAAGGACAACTGGACATATAAAGGTCCCCATTACCTAAATCCGGCCCTGGGTAGAGGAGTCTAAAAAGCCTGGGACACAAATTTTCACAAGCAACTATGCTGGCTCAATTACCAGAAGTAATGTATTTAGCATTAATTCTGGAAGTGTATACACAATTCTGACCAAACTACCATTTTGAATCAAGATGTCAGATCAAAACATTACTTGGGTGTGACTTCGCCCTCTTGAGATATTGTCACCAAAACTGGCACAAGCGTTCCTAATGTGGGGCAGCATACTTTGTCGCTGTTTGGGCACTGGTCACCATTTTGACTCAAGATGGCAGACTGAAATGCCATTTTGAGATGACTTCATCTCAAACAAATTACGCTACACATTTTAAAATGCATCTCCCCCCCCCCCCACAAACCCCCCCCAATATTCTGGGAAGCACCAAGCACTCCCTGCTAGAATCTAATAGTGATAAGAAGTTGTTGTTGTTTGTTGTTTAGTCATCTTAGTCGTGTTAGACTCTCTGAGACCCCATGAACCAGAGCATGCCTTGGAAACTCTCACTTTCTTCTCAAAGCTTCTCCTTTTTTATGTCCATGGAGTTTTCTTGGCAAAATACTGGAGTGGTTTGCCAGTTCCTTCTCCAGGTGGATCACATTTAGTCTAAACTCTCGGCTATGACCTGTCCATCTTGGGTGGCCCTGCACGGCATAGCTCATAGCGTCTTGGAGTTATTCAGCCCCCTTCACACAACAAGGCAGTGATCCATAAGAAGTATCAATATGCAATCTCAAAAGTTTACAGAATCATTTACAAGAGCCAAACGGATCCCTTCATATTTGAATGCTGCAAATTTATTACTCAGGGGATGCATATAATTCGTGTCTTAAGACTGTAAGGTCTTTTCTCATGGGGTTTATTCGTTTTCTGTATTAACTCCGTTTTAACACGTTTTGATGATGCTAAAATTTCATTTCTATATATCCCCACCTGTCTCATCCCACACATATTACAAGCACTAGGAACTATCTGTCTGGATTGTTCTACACTCCCATGGCGTGCATATTCTGCTGAATTACCCTTTTAAGTTGTCTCGGTTGGATCATGCAAAAGCACTTTAAAAGTAAAACTTTGCATTAAAGTTTTACTCAGAGTGCTCTTTAGGATTTAGTAGATTTGGGGGGGTTTATCCTGCAGGACACTCTTTTGCATTATCAGTAAAGTATAATTTATTATCCTAGTTGCTGGGTATTAGCAAAATGCCTGCTGTGACTGACAGTGTGTCTGTTTGTTCAGAGAGACAGACAGACTGTATATCAAGAGATCTCTATCTACCTCTCTCTTTAATGGGAGGTCTCTTTCAACCAGAGAGAGACTTTGCCCATCTCCTTGGTGCCCCTACTGGCAAAAGTTGTTCTACCCATCGGCAAGATTATTGTAATAACCTGCAGCTTTATAAGAGTATATATTTAAAGTAGATGAATAAATGAGTTAATTTGGAATGTGCAGAAAATATAAAAAAATAAATTTAAGGAACAGCAGAAAGAGGGGGAAGGAAGTTGAGTTTCAAAATGTCAAAATGATTGTAAAAATTATTGAAATGTATAAAATTGAAAATCATAAAGAATATAAAGAAAAAAGGGGAAAAAGAAAAGAAAGTTGTTCTACCTACACTTTGGCAAGTGAGCCGCTTTTACCACTCTATCATAAGGTGAGCTTATGTCCTACTTAAAAGAGGAGAGTCCTCTATCTGACTGCATACTTTATTTGAAGAACTGTCCTGACCACATCTGGTTTAAAGATAAAGAAGCATAGAAAGTGAGAGGAAGGGTCTTGAAATTGCCAGTCAACAGCATCTAGACAACTGACTGGGTAGACACACAGAACACCTGGCTGTGGTCCCCCCCCCCCTTTATGGTGAGATGCACTGTATTTCTATTTAGCTTACACTATTTTTTTCTATAATAGTGTCTATACATACAAATGAGCATATGCCAGTTTCATGCAATTCTTAATCCTCTTTTCTTTTCTTTAAAGTAATAGCAACCCTAACTATGTTTTCCCCGAGAGAAGTGTAACGATTGATATTTCCCATAGGTGTAAAGATAAAGGATAAAAGGAAAGACACAAGTTTAAATCTCTCACATTAAAATCAATGGGACCCCCTATGTGCTTCTTTTAGCAGTATTGTGGCCTTCATTTCTAGCGAACAATTACTGCTGGAATACCAACCCCCCTCACATTATTGCTTTTTCAAGGACCAGCAGGTTATTTGACACAAAAAAACACACAATGGATTTGCTTACCTTTCTTACATGATTATATCCATGGGGTCACGAAGAGTCGGACACGACTAAATGACTAAACAACAACAACAACAACGTCCCTATTTTGGTTGCATCTAAGAAGATAATTAAATAAACTTTTACATTGTTTGTGATGCAAACACTGAGTGATGTTTTCGTTTAGCAGAGGTAAAAATGAGATTTTATATTCCAAGTATTTAGACAGATGATGTCTTATGGGTGACAGCAGGTCAGTCTTCATAAACCTACATGCCTGACAATCAAGATAGTGCATGCAGGATATAGATCAATCATTGTACAGGGGCAAAAATTGATGGAATCTGCCATCAACTAAAAAGACAGGCCCAACAATAGCATGACCTTGGATTTAATAAGAAAATGACTCTACAAGTTTAAACCATTTTAAAGTCCTTTGCAATTATAATGTTTAGATTGCACTGAATACTGAAAAGAAGCTTTGACCACAATATTTACATCTCAGGAAAGGAGGCAACATAAATTACATGTCTCAAGGACAAGGAAATCAAAATGGGTGATTTATCTTCTGCAACAAGAATTTTTGTCTCCTTCTGTAATGTCCACAATGATTTATATTTCCTCCAAGCTGTCAAATCACCTGGTAGCATTTATAGGAAGGGGTTTGGAATTCTAAGTAATCAAGTATCGGGAGCTGGGTGAGTATTGCAGCATAATCCCATTTGATCCAGAATTTTAACCAATTTATTTTTAATTGGAGTCACTTCACACTTTACGTGGCAATCATGTTTCCTACAGCAACACTTCTATTTCTAGCAGCAAATGCGCAGATATGAAGAGCCAGCTGCTTATTCCTGAACACTTGTCCTTTCCATCAAAACCTTCCATGGCCTTTATCTCCCTTCACTTGTATCACTATATGTCTCTGTCCATGATTTTCATGACGATGGCAGCAGGCGGTACGTGGCAGTGGTGGGATGTGTTGGAGGCTGGGCAACCACAGCAAAAATTATGTGGGTGCCTGGGCCCCCCAGGCCCCCTGGAGTTGGCACCCCTGACCCTCGGACTTCTTTTATATTGGCTTTATTAGCTAGGGTTGCCATATTTTGAAGAGCAAAAAAGAGGACGCTATGATGGGCACTCAAAGCAAATAAATGCAATTTGTCCCAAATTTTACCCCTGAAAAAGAGGGTGTGTCCTAGAAGAAGAGGCCACATGGCAATAATAATAATAATAATAATAATAATAATAATAATAATAAAGGTGCATGCGGTGGGGGACTGAAGTGATGATGATGATGATGATGATGATGATGATGATGATGATGATGATATACTATCATCCCCAGCCACTCTGGGTGGCTCCCAACAGAATATTAAAAACACAATAAAACATCAAACATTAAAAACTTCCCTAAACAGGTCTGCCTTCAGATGTCTTCTATAAGACACATAGTTGGTTATTTCCTTGACATCTGGTGGGAGGGTATTCTACAGGGTGGGTACCACTACCGAGAAGGCCCTCTGCCTGCTTCCCTGTAGAACTCACTTCTCTCAGCGAGGAAGCTGCCAGAAGGCCCTTGAAGCTGGACCTCAGCGTCCGGGCTGAATGATGGAGGTGGAGACGCTCCTTCAGGAATACTAGGCTAGCAAGCAACCATTCTGGAGCAGTTTGGGGGCTCCCTTTCATACACCAAGCAATTGTTCATTTGCATTCGAACTCATTTTTAAACTTACACAGGTCCTCCGAAAAAATATGTGAGGATCATTGCAATCTTGCCAGTGTCAATGACAGTGTGGCAACCAGTGCTTTTTTCTGGGGGGTGGGGGGTTATACAGGGGTACGCATACCCCTAAATATTTTGTGACTCTTTATACTTTTGTCCATTTCCTGTATTTATTTTTCCCGATTTGAATCATAATATGGCGATTTACTTGAGTCAAAATGAGAGTACCCTGAAACATTTTTTTAGGAAAAAAGCAATGGTGGCAACCATCTTAATAAAGCTAGCCTTAACCAAAGTGAACAAGCCCATGAGAAGAATCATGATGACATGGCCAGGCATTAGTAGGTGAGACCTGCAACAAAATGTCATAATACACAGTTCTCCTCTTTAGGACTCCAGCTTGTGAGTCAGCAATATGTTTATCCTTATTTTTCCTTGATGCTACATTGCATTGCTTGCTGACACCAGTGTTGGTGGTAGGAATAGAACTCTTTTCAGCAGCTGCTGTTCCTTGTCCCCCTTTGGGTCATGTCATGATGTAGCATCATTCCATAGACTTGGAGGCACCTGGGGGAGAATACAGCTGCCAGCTGGTGCCCACCAAGAAGAGTTTTGTTGCTGTCAATGGCACCAGATGCTGGTAAAAAAAAATGCAGTTTACTGACTGGAGAAGTTCTGAGAATGAGACAATATGTTCCCATAATAACTCACTTTTACTAATTAAGTCATGCTACAGAATTTGGACAAGGTTCTTAGTAACTCTAGCAGATGCTTAAACATCTTTTTTATGTCTTCTCCTCACTCAGTTTAACATCCAAAAGACCATCATGGGGTGTTATGGGCAGACTCTTTCAAGAATCAATGAAGAAGTTCTCCCGAGGGCACAGCAAACGATATCCTCAGTTATTGAGGTTTTTGAGAGCATCTCAACGGTACTAAGAACATTTAAAATGCTTTGAAGTCTGGGGCACCCTGGATCTTTTGCACCTAAGATAGTCTTGCACCCCCATAATACCCCTTTTGGGGGGCTTATGCTGGCCTAAGATCCTCTATGCTCAGCTGCTTGCCAGGTTACATGACCTAGCTGAGGATGCAAGGATATGCTGGTGTATCTCTGGCTGAACTGAGGGAGTTAAACTGTCTGTGCTGAGATTTGTGAGGAGACCCCAGGTCACCTCAGAGAGCTACAATTCCCAGATTGGATCAACAATCAAACCCTCTTCACAGGGAATTCTGGGAATTAAAGGTCTGTGAACAGGAACAGGGGTCTGCTAAAAATGTGTTGTTGTTGTTTAGTCGTGTCCGACTCTTCATGACCCCATGGACCAGAGCACGCCAGGCACTTCTGTCTTCCACTGCCTCCCGCAGTTTGGTCAGATTCATGCTGGTAGCCTCGAGAACACTATCCAACCATCTTGTCCTCTGTCGTCCCCTTTTCCTTGTGCCCTCAATCTTTCCTAACATCAGGATCTTTTCCAGGGAGTCTTCTCTTCTCATGAGCTGGCCAAGGTATTGGAGCCTCAGCTTCACAATCTGTCCTTCCAGTGAGCACTCAGGGCTGATTTCCTTAAGAATGGATACGTTTGATCTTCTTGCAGCCCATGGGACTCTCAAGAGTCTCCTCCAGCACCATAATTCAAAAGCATCAATTCTTTGGCGATCAGCCTTCTTTATGGTCTAGCTCTCACTTCCATACATCACTGCTGGGAAAACCATAGCTTTTACTAAACAGACCTTTGTTACTTTTTAACTAACAATGTAGTCATGCTCACAGTGCTAACAATGCTAACAATGTAGTCATGCAAAATAGCATAATTCACAGTTCCTTTAGAACAATGAGACTTCTCGCTTCCTCTCCTCTGCATTCCCACTAAATCTGCTCTAAGGATTTCCCCAAACTCCAGAGGGTATGGGGAGGGTATGGAGGGAAGGAGGGAAACTCCTGTCACCCAAGCGTGCTTTAGTTAGATACCTTCTTAAACCAGTCCCTTTTTTTGGGCCCAAAAACTAAGTGAGAGTTAGTTTGCCGCAGTATGATCTGAATATTTAAACATATCATGAGCATTGGCCCTCATGATTTATAAGAAATAGAAGAAACCAGCAAACATGTCCCACCCCTTCCTCAGCCGTCTTTCCTTCTGAGTATTAGTGCTGAATAGAAATGACTTTCCCCTCAGCCCTCAAGCAGCTTGACAGCACTGAGTATTAGAATAATAACATTGGAATAAAAAGTTTTCCTCCAACACTGCAGCAGCTGATATTGACTAATTTGATATATATACACCTCACAGGTGACATTTGCAGCCTAGTTAAATTTCTTATGAATGATTATTTAATAGGAAAATATCAACTGCCCAGAGGGGGGAAAGTTGCACTAGTATGAAGGCAACTGAAATTGCTTATTGACCAAAATGAATGGCACCGTTGGTGCATTTACATTAATTTTATTTTATTCTGCAGCACAACAGAAGCAAGACATTCCAAAAGACTTTTCTTCTACTTCTTCTTCGGGTAATAATTCAGAGGGATAAAAATGCTGTCCTGATCAAAGTAAAGGTGACTCTACATGAAATCGTGTGTCCCTCTTCTATGTGGCACAAATATCTTTAATCTTATCCTAGGCAAGCTTGGACAATTTGTGGCCCCAAAAAATGTCCTTCCAAAAATTGGTATGGAATGGAGAATTTCATCATTTCATAGTAGGAATGTGTGATTCCTTCTCCCCGCACTCCAATCACCCGCTTTGCTTATTTCACAGAAACTCTGTTGGCTACTTTTGGAATTCTTAAGTTAATTCTCCTGAAGAGGTACCTCTAAAATGATTTGCATTTCCCTTTGTGGAGTGACATCCTTTTAAAATAATGTTGTTGTTGTTGTTGTTTAGTCGTTTAGTCGTGTCCAACTCTTCGTGACCCCATGGACCAGAGCACACCAGGCACTTCTGTCTTCCACTGCCTCCCGCATTTTGGTCAAACTCATGCTGGTAGCTTCGAGAACACTATCCAACCATCTCGTCCTCTGCCGTCCCCTTCTCCTTGTGCCCTCCATCTTTCCCAGCATCAGGGTCTTTTCCAGGGAGTCTTCTCTTCTCATGCGGTGGCCAAAGTATTGGAGCCTCACCTTCACGATCTGTCCTTCCAGTGAGCACTCAGGGCTGATTTCCTTAAGAATGGATACGTTTGATCTTCTTGCAGTCCATGGGACTCTCAGGAGTCTCCTCCAGCACCATAATTCAAAAGCATCAATTCTTTGGCGATCAGCCTTCTTTATGGTCCAGCTCTCACTTCCATACATCACTACTGGGAAAACCATGGCTTTAACTATATGGACCTTTGTTGGTAAGGTGATGTCTCTGCTTTTTAAGATGCTGTCTAGGTTTGCCATCGCCTTTCTCCCAAGGAGCAGGCGTCTTTTAATTTCGTGACTGCTGTCACCATCTGCAGTGATCATGGAGCCCAAGAAAGTAAAATCTCTCTATAATTTTCCTGAAATTATACTTAATTCAAAAGACTGGGGTGCTGCTAGAAGGTGAATACAGGTAAGGATGTGATAAGCACCCTGTTTAACAAAAGAGTGGGTGTTGGCCTCTAAGTGGGCATATTGAAATGCCAATGCACAGCTTGTTTATGGGAACTGAACCTCTGCTTACCCTTCCAACTAACTTTTCAAGGCAAATTGAGATTGTTCTGAGCCAAAGTGATAGCGTGAGGATTCAAAATGGAGGTGGAATGGTGTCCTATAGCAACATTGCCTTTATGCTTTTGTCTGTGTGTTCTGGTTTGTTTTAAGAATAGTTGGGACTGCTACATGCATGGTTTATTTTTATATCAACAAGCAACAGTTTCTCAATCACATAAGTTGTGCAGTGAAGGCTAATGCCATTCTATTCATATAGCCAGGATCCTTTATCACACGCATTGGTCTTCCCATATGGTGCTTCAAGATGCCATTGCAATTTAACACACCATTAACACTATTTATTCTGTTTTTAAAAATATGTAATATTTCATCCATTAGCTTTAAATAAACCTGTCATGGTATCTTGCAATGCATAATGTAAAGCAATAAAAATACAACTGTTCTAAATGAATGATTTAAACAACAGTACTGTATAAAAAGGATCATAAATGTTTTTAACAAATTTATAATAGGATGAAATTAAAAGGTCTTGTCAAGTTATAAAAATGATCTCTTTACCTGGTACTGGAAAGACAAAACACTCAGCAACAAGGGAAGTATCTTTTAAGAGGGAGCCACTACCAAAAAAAGCCTTTCATGGGGTCAAATAAAAAATAAAAGTGTACTTTCTGAAAAAAATATGCAAACCGAAACACAGCTATCCTAAATTCACATATATCTGAATTTTACTATATACCATCCAAACAATGCTTTCAAAAATGCATAAATTAGGGGAAGACATGCATAAAAATGAATATTTCAGTTAAATAGGACACAAGAATACATTATATAAGGGACAATTTCTTTTGAATGTTTATTAGGAAATTCTGAACTAAAATGCTGGTGGATTTTCAAAATGTGGAGAACTGAATATATGATTGGAAAAATGAGAAACTGGGAGACCTGAGACTGTCAGATCTTTCCATACCTAATAGCCACAGTAGTAACTATATATTTACATACTACATTTTTCACAGAGCTGGCTACGGTGATGCATAAACATGACAGAAATTATACAGAACCGCTGCGACATAACACAATTCATCAGTTCCCAATTCTAATTTACAATACATTAAAATTGAGCCTAAAACTTATCAATAGATTAATTAACAGTGCTCAGTACTTTCTCATTGTAGGTAAAGGTAAAGGACCCCTGGATGGTTAAGTCCAGTCAAAGGTGACTCATCTCACTTTTCAGGCCAAAGGAGCGGAGCCAGCGTTTGTCCACAGACAGCTTTCCTCTCTCTCTCTCTCTCTCTCCATATATATATATATATATATATATATATATATATATATATATATTGCTTTTGAGGTTTATACATTTCACTAATTTTACAATCATTTTAACATTTATAAACTTGACTTCCTTCCCCCACTTTCTACAGCTACTTAAATTTATTTTTAATATCTTCTGCATATCCAAATTAACTTAATTTTCTCATTTATTCATCTACTTTAAATATATACTCTTACAGTATAAAACTGCAGGTTATTACAATAATCTTGCCAATGTTCTTATATGTTTACAATTTATCTGTAAATATTCAATAAACCATTTCCATTCTTTTATAAAAAGTTTGTTATCTTGATTTCTTTTTCTTCTGGTAAGTTTCGCCATTTCTGCATATTTTATATATATATTAAAAAATACATTCTTCCTTTGCTGGGACCTCTGCTTCTTTCTGTTTTGGGGTGAGTAACATTCTTGTCACTGTAGTAGCATACATGAATAAGTTTCTATACATTTTAGGTAGTTCTGTCCCTATAATTCCTAAAAGAAAAGCTTCTGGCTTTTTTTACAAATGTTAATTTAAACATCCTTTTCAATTCATTATATATCATTTCCCAGTAAGCTTTAACCTTACTACAAGACCCCCACATATGATAAAAATAACCTTTTTTCTCTTTACATTTCCAACACTTATTTGATTTAGATTTATACATTTTTGCTAATTTACTCGTAGATACCACCGATATATCATTTTCATATAATTTTCTCTTAGACCATAACATGGTGTAAATGTTATATCCATATTCCACAATCATTCCCATGCTTCCATGTCTGTATTACGATATGACCAAAATCTATTGCCCAATGTATCATTGAGGATTTTACTTGCTCATCCTTTGTCTCCCACTCCAATAATATTTTCTACATTTTAGACAGCACTTTTACATTACATTCCAACAGGTCCCTCTTCAGTTGTGATATTTGTTCTCCAGCGTTTGTCCACAGACAGGTTTCTGGGTTATGTGGCCAGTATGACTAAACTGCTTCTGGCATAGTGGGACACTGTAAATGGCGTTTCCATGTGTTCTGGCACTCATCTCATTTTAGACCTAAACCCAACAGAAAGTCTGTGGGACAGCAACTCCCTTATGAAGGTTCCGGGTGCTGGAGGGCAGAGCAACTGAGGTGGCAGGTTTGGTTTAGCAGCTTATGAATTAACTTAGGGACGTGGGTGGTGCTGTGGGTTAAACACAGAGCCTAGGACTTGCCGATCAGAAGGTTGGCGGTTCGAATCCCCATGATGGGGTGAGCTCCCGATGCTCGGTCCCTGCTCCTGCCAACCTAGCAGTTCAAAAGCACGTCAAATTGCAAGTAGATAAATAGGTACAGCTCAGGCGGGAAGGTAAATGGCGTTTCCGTGCGCTGCTCTGGTTCGCCAGAAGCAGCTTAGTCATGCTGGCCACATGTACACCGGCTCCCTCGGCCAATAAAGCGAGATGAGCGCCGCAACCCCAGAGTCAGCTACGACTGGAGCTAATGGTCAGGGGTCCCTTTACCCTTTACCTTTGCTGCATTACAACTCTTGCAATGGTTTTTAAAAGATGAGCTACAGATGCTCTGGTGCCCTGCCATTTAATGCCTGCTCTACATGCCAGCAAATCCTAATACAGGAGCAATACTTATCTCCATAATATTTCAACACTTTCCCCATGGATACAGATCTGTATGGAAATAAGAGATGGATCAATCAGTCTATTATGGGGTCCATGTCACTTTCCCCTGCATTCATTCTGTCCCATTACTATATTTATCTTCATTTTCCATTTCTTTTAATGTTTTATTTCTTTATACAACTCATCCTGTCAATTAATTGCTTCTGCATCCTGCTTATAAACTCTAAACATTAAAAAAACACGTATAATATAGTTTGTTTTATAAATAGGAAATAATGAACAGAGGATAAATTTTTCATACCTTACCTCTCCAAGACTGTATTTGATGTATGTCAACGTGTTTCAAAATCTGATGAAACTCCTTGTTTGAACGTGTTTTCATCTGAAAGCGTACATTTCTAAATACACATTTTAAAATGTATTTTGATATAATCTTTGATCCGAGAATTATGGTAATGCATTCGGAAACTGCAAAAAATAAAAATATTTGGATAACAAAAGCTGTAATCCTATCGTCAATTCACTTCAGTGTACGCCCAAATGAACTCAATGTTGAGTAGACATGTGTTAGTTCCAATAAGTTCCAGTATGCACATTAGCCTGGGAGACGCAGATTAGGTCAGATAATATCAAAATATACAAAAACCGAATTCCTCAAGCATTCCTAATGACTTTGAATGCAGATGGACTGAAAATTAAATTATGCTTGTTGTTCCAATCCTGTTTCAAGAGAATATACATAAATGCTGTTCTTTTCCTTGCTTCCCTCCCTCCCTTTTTTATGACTCATTCATCACTAACAGCTTCCATACACTCACTTTGTATCCTGACATGACGAATATCTATTAGCCATAAGCACAGCTAGGTAGTATAATTTTAATAATCTAAACAATGCTTTGACCTACTGTTAATTACACCAGGTATGTTCCATTCACCACTTAGGAGTTTAGGGATGTGGAGATCCATTCTAAACACCGACATTCATGTTCAGGTTTTGGGGTTTTTTTGCAGCACAGATCCAGACCCTTGTTGTGCATCAGTGCATATTATTACCTCAGACTGACTTAACTGTGCATCACATTCTTCATTCCGAGAAGCTTAAAAAAATTGTTGCACAAACATTTTTGTGTGCTCTATATTGGCAGTTTCTTAATTGCACATTCAGCTATGCATCCAGTGGGGATTTTTATTTATTTATTTTGTGCAAATCCTCTGATAATATTTTAAGTTATATTTCCTGTTTTGCCTGTTTGTACAGCAAATATGTGGATTTTTGTATTGCGAGCATAAAATCACAGATATTGAGAACATCTGAAAGTATTGGACATATGAGTTCTCAGATTCCTCAGGAAAATTTTTCATATGAAAGCCATTTTCCAAAACTAACTGATTTATCATAACTTTAAGATTGCATGAGCCATTCCTAGTCTAATCATATTTATGTTGGTTTTGTACTGCATGAAGAGTTTTGTTGTCTTGAGGTGATATAATCCATTACCAATAATAAAAAAACTTAGTAGATTCAGGTAGGTAGCCATGTTGGTCTGAAGCAGTCGAAATAAATAAAAATTTGTCCAGTAGCACCCTAGAGACCAACTAAGTTTGTTCTGGTTATAAGCTTTGGTGTGCATGCACACTTCTTCAGATACACTGAAACAGAAGTCATAAGGGTCTGGTGACCAACTTAGTTGGTCTCTAAGGTGCTACTGGACAATTTTTCATTTAAAAAACTTAGTAGTTCTTGTGCCTTATATCACAAACATATGGATTGTAGACTCAAGAAGGTACTTCATGGGTGAACAAGTAGCAGATTCAGAACAGTACAGATTTTGATAAGCCTCCTTACAGCATCAGCAATATCAGAATGCAGATGTCACCCTCAATTTTGCTTCAGATGGAATTCAATGGCAGCACTTGTTGTAATCAGGATGTCCATCTGCTACAGCAGTCCTGAAGCACTGGAAAATAGTGATGGAATTTCACACTGCATTTGTGCTCTCGATAAGCCATGAGATACAGATGCACTTGTCAAGGCAGGAATTTAAATTCCAGCAGCAATTGAAAATGCCAACAGAATCACCGAAAGCATGTAAGCATCAAGAAGATACAATTAATATTCGCTGAAGGAATATATGAACAAGTTCCCAAGTATTCCAACTTAGTAGCAATGCCCAGGGCTCCCCCCCCCCCTTGCCGGAGCTCACCAGAGTTCATGTAAAAGAATAAGTTCATGGTGAGTTCCAGCACCTCTTTTTCTTGAAAAATAGCACTGATTATGCCAAGGTTCAATTCTCGTATGGGACAGCTGAATATTCAGATTGGACTAGATCAGGCATGGTCAAACTTGGCCCTACAGCTGTTTTGGGACTACAATTCCCATCATCCCTGACCACTGGTCCTGTTAGCTAGGGATGATGGGAGTTGTAGTCCCCAAACAGCTGGAGGACCAAGTTTCGCCATGCCTGGACTAGATGATCCTCAGGGTCCCTTCCAACTCTATGTATCCATGAATCACGATGTATTGTTTATTATAAGTCACTTTGACTCCTCCCCCTCTTAAAAAATAATTTCTTGTTTTAGACAACAACGGGCAGAAGTTTCTTTATGCCTCAATCCTAAACACATTTATTTAGAAGTCAGCACCAATGTGGGACGCGGGTGGCGCTGTGGGTTAAACCACAGAGCCTAGGACTTGCTGATCAGAAGGTCAGCGGTTCGAATCCCCGTGACAGGGTGAGCTCCCATTGCTCGGTCCCTGCTCCTGCCAACCTAGCAGTTCGAAAGCACGTCAAAGTGCAAGTAGATAAATAGGTACCTCTCCGTCGGGAAGGTAAATGGCGTTTCCGTGTGCTGCTCCGGCTCACCAGAAGTGGCTTAGTCATGCTGGCCACATGACCCGGAAGCTGTACGCCGGCTCCCTCGGCCAATAAAGTGAGATGAGCGCCGCAACCCCAGAGTCGGCCACAACTGGACCTAATGCTCAGGGGTCCCTTTACCTTTACAGCACCAATGAACTCAGTGGCATTTCTTCTCTAAGACCCATTTTCATGACATTCTCATGACAATTCCAATGTTATTGTTACTTGAGGCACAGGTAGTCTTGGCAGACCTTCCATCTGTTTAGGCTGGTGGCCCAGCTGCAACTCCATCTGGGAAGGGATTGGTTGCAGTAATCTGCACTCTCGTGTCCTCATTGCAGTATTACTATGATGCACCTTACATGGGCTGCCTTTGAAGAAGGTTCAGAAATGCAGCTAGTGGATAATGTGGCCACCTGATTGCTGACAGGCTTGAGGTGGGATGATTATACAACACCAACCCTGGCATAGCTGCACTGACAGCCTGTACATTTCTGTGCTCATTTCAACACTCTGGTTTTGACCTACAAAGCGCTGTATTGTTCAGGTCTTCTCAATATCTTTCAGGGCACCTTTCCCAATGTGAACCTACCTGGACCTTTTGACCTTCATCTGAGGCCCTCATCTGAATGCCTCCTCTGAGAAAAAACAAGAGGGTGGCAAAAAAAGGAGAAGATTGTTTCAATTGTGGCTCCCCACTACAATGATCTCTCAAGTGAGGTTCACATCTTTTTGCTATGAGGTAGACACCTACTCCTAGGCATTGCCAGATGATATATGTTCTGCTGCTTATTGATTAAATGTTTTCTGCTACTGAAGTTTTTGCTAGGTCTGTTTATGGGTTATTATAATGGTTTTATTGTGATCTATTGTTTCTTTGACTCTTCAACTTTTATAAGTTGCTTAGAGGCTTTGTTGTAGAAAGCAACTCATAAATCAACTATTAATAACAACAATTTACATTCAAGTGGTATATAAATTTTGTTAAATAGCTAAATAAAAATGAATTTTTTTCATAACAACGTTTATTATTTAATAATAATTATTAATAATTCCCATGGCTAACATCTAACAGTGTCATTGGAAACAATTTGCACTCATATACTGTAATGAAATCTTTTTTTCATCTCACCTCCTACAGCCCCTGTATGCCCCCAAATTCTCATCTAGAGCAGTTTTGGGGCTCATGAGGGCTGTGCAGGGGATGGGAAGATGTCCAACTGCACAGATGTAAGCTCTGCCATAATAATAATAATAATAATAATAATAATAATAATAATAATAATAACAACTTTTATTTATATCCCACCCTCCCCAGCCGAAGCCGGGCTCAGAGCGGCTAACCACAGTAAAACGATAAAACATTCTAAAATCATTTCATTATAAAATTAATTCCAATCAAATTAATGGCAACCATTGGGTTAGAAGTTCTGTGAGGATTGCCAAAGGAGGGAGTCAGGCTGTGCCCTGGCCAAAGGCCTGGTGGAACAGCTCTGTCTTTCAGGCCCTGCGGAAAGATGTCAAGTCCCGCAGGGCCCTGGTCTCTTGTGACAGAGCGTTCCACTAGATCGGAGCTACAGCCGAAAAAGCCCTGGCTCTGGTTGAGGCCAGCCTAACCTCTCTGTGGCCTGGGACCTTCAAGATGTTTTTGTTTGAAGACCATAAGTTCCTCTGTGGGACATACCAGGAGAGGCAGTCCCGTAGGTACGAGAGTCCTAGGCCATATAGGGCTTTGAAGGTTAAAACCAGCACCTTAAACCTGATCCTATACTCCACTGGGAGCCAGTGCAGCTAGTATAGTACCAGGTGAATGTGATCTCATGGTGAGGACCCCGTAAGGAGTCTCGCTGCGGCATTCTGCACCCGCTGGAGTTTCTGGGTCAATCTCAAGGGCAGCCCCACGTAGAGCATACAATCCATCCTCTATAAAACTCTGTTTTCCCCAGATAAACTGTGGTTGTAAATAATAATAATAATAATAATAATAATAATAATAATAATAATAATAATAATACAGTTTCCTTCCCATAATGCTTGACATGCAATATATTGTCGATATCCTTAGAACAATATTTGAATATTGGACTTCTGTTGCTCAGTATACTTGATTAAATTACGCTCTCAGAACTGTTTCCAGTAAGGTAAATGGCTCAACAAAGACCCATTACTTCCAGTGCCTTTTATCATCCAGCTATAATTCTTCAGAAAAATTCCACTGAGATCAATGGCACTTGCAGGAATATGTGATTAACCTCTACCCCACTCACCTGTGAACTTCTTGTATACAGTGTATCTGTAGAAATGTGGGTAGATGATGCATAAGCGTATTTGTTATATGTCTGTTATAGACCTTGGAAAATGACTTTTGAGACTCTCCAATTTGGTCAGCATTTTGTAACTGTCTATGGAAGATTGATTGAAATGCTCAAAGTCTATTTCAGTGTTGGCTTGAGGAGAACAAATGGGAGGTGGCCTGTGATTAAACATCCTGTCCTTCACGAACCCTTCATATTCTACTGTTACAACCCAAGTCCTATCATGTCCCTCACACTTGTCCCAACCTCATATAGGATTTTCACCTCTGCAGCCTTAAAACATTGGAAAGATACAGCTGAGTTGATATCTATTATCAGTTCATTGGAGTGTGGCTGTCCTCCAGGTGTACAAATGTCAACATAGCAAAGCTTCTTTCTTGAAGTGGGAGAGATAAATTGTAATTATCTCCTCTCGGAACACTAGCGTCAAGGTCAGCGAAGCTGGGAGCAAAAACTGTGATAAACTAACAAAACAGCCTGTCTTTTCACAATGAATTACCCTTGGCATCTCTTGTAGGACATTTGGCAGATGTGTAGCATATGACCATGAAAGGAGAATTATTGTTATTTACTTGTTGTGTGGCAGGAGCCCCGTGAAGCCAGTTACAGTCCAGGAGCCCACCGTTTCATATTTTGCACTAGCATTACATCAGAATCCCAACTATTCATCATGAAGAAGTCAAGTTCTTGACTTATAATCAAAGTCAACTTTATCAAGAAAGTACCAGCTATTTCCTGGGTTGTCTGGGAGTTATAGTGATTCACATGTTAAGTCTACGTAACAAGTATGTGTTTGATTCTCTTGGAGTGCTGCTAACTTTTCCACATAAGTTTTCAGAGTTCCTTCTCCTTGAGCCTCCTTGATCCATGTCCAAATTCTCAAGAATAAGGGCAAATAGAATGGCAATAACTTTGGCTTCACCTAAAAGTACCTTTTCTTATCTCAACGAAAGAATGTTCCTAGATGTCAGGGACCGTGCTGAGGAGGGCTGCACCAAGGAGGAATGATGGGAGCCACCCCCTCCCCCTGCTCTTGATCCTGAATTTCCCCAGGAGCAGAAAGACAGTATAGATTTGGAACAGTGGTTTGCAGAGGGGCATAGTTCAGAAGGCAGAAGCTGGGAAATACTAGAAGGAGAACAGCTAGGGGAAGAAACACTGGAAGAGAGAGGGTTAACAGATTCACAGTCTCTGGACAGCATTCCTCCACTCAGCCCAAGGTCAAGAAGAGCTCAGAAAGTTTCAGAACAGAAAGCGCAGAGGGTACAAACTCAGATTACAAGAGGTAGGAGTGATGTAGCTTAATAGGGATGGAGGGGGTGTAAGCTTAATTGGGAGCACCGCCATTCTGGGTGGACACTTTCTTTTGTCCTTCACTGTGTTTATTATGGAAACTAACCGGTAAGAATTCCTTGGGGAGGAAGCCGATTCTCCAAAGCCTGACACTATAGGAGATCCATCATGGCTAGAAACTGAACTGGGTATTAATGGGTGGAATTAAGCAGGCCTGGGTAACTTTGCTGGTCTTCAATGTTGGCCTAAAACTGAGTAGATATAATGAATAATATAAGCAAACAACTTTTGAAATTGCAAGGTGGCATAGCTGTCAACTTTTCCCTTTTCTTGCGAGGAATCCTATTCGGAATAGGGGAATTTCCCTTTAAAAAAGGGAAAAGTTGACAGCTATGCAAGGTGGTATGCCACAGTTTCAAATGTATTAATTCATTTGCTAGTTATCTGGAGTGTTGGCTTTAAGAATGATGAGCCCAATGCCACCCATGGTAGGGTTGAGAGGAAGGAGGACTAGGAATTGGTCATGAACTGATGGCAATGGGCAATCGGCACAGAGGCAGAAGCTGTGTGTCCCATCCAATATCAAGAACAGCAGACAGGAGAACATGGGAAGTCAGATAGGAATCCTTTGATATCCTAAAAACCTCATAATGAAGAGACTTGCTGAGGGTGTTTGTGTGTTAATAAAATCTCTCTTCGGATTTACTAAATTGTATCTGGAACTTCATGATGAAGATAACCCATGGGATCAGCAGTGAAATACATTGTGGAATATTTGAGGGATCCACATCCTTCTCTTTCACACATAAGGCAGCTGAAGAATGGGAGAGAGAGAGAGAAGTATAAAACACCTGCCTTTCAGTGTTTCTTCCTTCTCACTGTACTCCAACAATGACAAGAGTTTGAATACAGTAGAAATGGAAAGGCACTGAGATGGAAATTATAGTTTTAAACAATGACAGGGGTTTGAGTAGAGCAGGGATGGGGAAACACTGAGAAAGAAAATGGATTTTTTAAACAAGAGTAGAGGCTTGAATAAAGAAGCAACTGAGCTTCTTTTTTTAGGAAAGAGTTTTTAAAAGGAGAAATGGCAAAGATGGGCATAACAGAGAAGTTAACAAATAAATGCTAACACAGTAGAGCCTTTTCAAACTTCCTTCATGCTGTATATAGGAAGAAATAGAAAAAATGCTTCCTTTTAAATATTAATTAGAAAGGTGGCATTCTGTTGTCTTTTCAGAACCTACTGAATACCTTCTTCCTACAAACCTTTTGAGATCTTTCCCAGTCTGCATCTGTATTGGAATTGTTTTTTAAAATGCTTATAAAATCAATCATATTATTGCTTTTTGTTTGCCACTCTAAACTCCTTTTGGAGGAGTTTATAAATCCAATATATAATTGGAGGAGAATATAAATCCAATATATAAAATAAAATTGAAAAAGTAATACACATCTTATATGGATTAAAGGGGGGATCTCATTCTACAACCACCTTCCTTCACCAAGCAGAAAATGTTTAGGATCTGGACATTAGTCTAATTAAAAAGAGCCATTGATAATGCACTGAAGTTGATAAAACCGTTGATAATATGAAGGAATCCCTTGAAAACAACCACCTACATTGTGAAATTGGAATCCTATGTTTATTTTCACTTTTGTCTTCCACTATGTTCAATGAAGTTCACTCCAAGTAAGCATGTAAAGCAGGGTTTCCCCATCTTGGGTCACCAGCTGTTTCTGGAGTACAACTCCCATCATCCTTAGCTATCAGGGCCAGTGGTCAGGGTTGATGGAATTGTAGTCCAAAAATAGTTGGAGACCCAAGTTGGGGAAACACTGGTGCAAAGGATCACAGTCTAAATGTGTTTGACATTCTCCTACTAGTAGTATTGCAGATGCTGCTTCTTCTCCTACTACTACTCCTACAATAATAATAATAATAATAATAATAATAATAATAATAATAATAATAGCAGCAACTCGATATATTAACATTTCTCTGCATGCCTGAAGGTGAATAGAGTCACTGGAGTCACAATGATTACATCTGAGACAGGAGAGGGCAGATGGGTTTCAAAGACTTTGGTGGTCTTATGCCTCCCTTTGCAGTCGTTTATAGAGAATCATTGCAGTATCCACACTACTTATGACTGATAAGAGCCCCCTTGGAATGCATGCTTGGTACAAACAACAAGCTGGGCACAGATGCCTTGGGCTAAAATTCAAATTATATATCATAAATTGTTAATGCTGGTTTTTAAAGTGCTTGATTGGCTAACTCATGCTTTGTGCTTATTTGGGGGTTTGGGAGACAGTTGAGGAGGGAGGAAAGATCATTAGAAACATTTGACAACTCTTGGCAATAAAGGTTCTGATGTAATTTTGTCTCCAGGAGTGGTTATAAATGTATCTCAGTAGCACATGCTACAGAAACATGCAGATGTTATTTACCTTTGACACAGGAAAATGATTTCATAGAGAAGTGTGTTTAAGTGGATGTGTGTGTGTGTGTGTGTTTTAAAAAACCACTCAACAAAATTAGCAACACACTGAAATGTGAGCAGCAGCAAAAGATAGTGGAGCAATTAAACACAGTGAAATATTTTCAGCTCAACAATCGCTCAACTAAATGTGCCAAGGCAAAATACTATAATGCATTATTTCCTATCCAGACTCCCAATATATAGTGGAGAAAACCCTAAAATATATTGACAAAGCAATACGGCAGAGAGCTGATTTGGGGGATGACAATGAGGCCAGAACCAGTTTGGGTGGGGTTACATATATCACATCTATACCACGCCCAGAGCCAGCAAAGGACCCAGACTCTGAGTTTTCATTCAAAAAATTAAACTAAGTCTCTAGCCCCTTTGGAACAAATTTAGAAAGCAAAATCTACAGGCACCAGTCAAAGCAATTGCTTAGTGAAATACGAACCTGCTCTCAACTTTCAGCATTTTTAACCAGTGGGTGAAGTTGTGATTGGTGAGTGGCAGAGGGAAAACCAAAGAAAAATTCAAAATCACCTAGGAAGTCCCTTCTCCAGACAATGGAGAAGGAATGTTCGCATTCCTGGTTTATTTTAAAGTCAGTTTTGGGTCTTCCTTTTCTTCCCTTTTCTTCCTAGGTTCTCACAATAGAAGAGACACTTCCTGTTTAATTTAAAACCTGTTTGCTATCTTCCCTGGTATAGTGCCACTCAGAAAAAATAATTAGGGAAACCCAAGATTTTAGTGTAGCTGCCAGGGGAGCAGACTGTCCCAAGAGGAAAAGTTACCAGCAAATACAGGAGGAGTTTGTTCTGCTTGCTGTGGCCTACAGTGGTGCCTTGCAAGACGAAATTAATTCGTTCCGCGAGTTTTGTCGTCTTGCGATTTTTTTCGTCTTGCAAAGCACGGTGTTGGAAAAGTTTTGGAAAAGCTTCAAAAATCACCAAAGTCTTCAAAAACCTCAAAAAAGGCTACCACACTGCGTGCTATGAGTTGCTCCTCGAAGTCAAGTCGCAACTGTATTAATGGTGTTAAGAAAAAGGAAACAAACTTGCAAGCGTTTCTGTCTTGCGAAGCAAGCCCATAGGGAAAATCGTCTTGCGAAGCAGCTCAAAAAACCCTTTCGTCTTGTGAGTTTTCCGTCTTGCGAGGCATTCGTCTTGCGAGGTACCACTGTATTTAGTTAGGAAAGACTAACTACTTGTACTCCCCCAAATATATGCTAAATTCAATTTTCAAAAACAGATGATCAATCTGACTCTCTCATCTTGTTTTGTTCAATGGCCAACAGTTATGCCTGAAACACAGCTAGTTAGTATTTCCCAGTTGATGCAGATAAATAATTACAGATCTGTAAAACCAAACCAAAGAAATGAGTTGCTTTCAGAGAACACTCAGCAGCAACATTGACTACCAAGCTTAGACAGTGTGCCTAGCATTGGAACATGTGGTACATTGCACTGTGCATTAAATATGGAGCACCATATTTGGAATGGTAAACACATCATTCTGTCCTAATACATTAGGATAATCCCATTTGAATGTTAGCTAGGTAGCTCGTTAAAAATCATTTAAAAACAATGCATTCTGACATTTTAAAATCCTTACCAAGGCGGAAAATAATCCAAATACGCTTGGATTATTTTGAACATAGTTCAAAATAGTTGAACATTAATCAAGGATGAGAACAGTATAAACTAAGGGGTTCAAATTTCAGGGGCAGGAGCTTTGGATTAACTAGAGCAGGGGTCAGCAACCTTTTTCAGCAGGGGGCTGGTCCACTGTCCCTCAGACCTTGTGGGGGGCTGGATTATTTTGAAAAAGAAAAAAAAGGAAGGAATTCCAGTGCCCCACAAATAACCTGGAGATGCATTTTATATAAAAGCACACATTCTGCTCATGTAAAAACACGCTGATTCCCAGACCATCCACGGGCTGGACTGAGAATGCGATTGGGCCAGATCTGGCCCCTGGGCCTTAGTTTGCCTACCCATGAACTAGCGTATTTTGAGACGGCTACCTCCTACCTACTCAGTTCCAGCTGCCTTCACTGCAGAAAGAGGATTATTTCAGCCTTACATTTCTAACAAGTCATAGGGACATGCTGAAATGTAGGCCTTCTGTCCCTGCAGCAACAGTTCCAAACTTCGTCATCTGAAGGGCTTGACATTTAATGCCTACTTTCAGAACATCCCCTCCCTCGCATTCTGCTTGCTGGCTGGTTCATAATGAACACTCCTGGTTTAATCGCACATTTAGGGGTAGATGAGACTTTTGCCAACAAAACTGAACTCCCCCCCCCCGCCCCCTGGTGATATTCAGGGCCTGCAAATGATGATAAAGTGCTGCCCTATAGCTGAATAGAAACAGATGCACGTGACAAAAATAACAAAAACAGACACAGATGGCGTGTCACACGTGTAACTTCTTAATTTATCCCTTTCTCTGCTTGTACAATGATCCTTGCCAATAGGCTGCATTCATCACTTATCCATTTTCTGGGGGAAGTTTTCTCTCCCTCTTCTTCTAAAGCTTTCCACAATATGGAAGACTGCTTCTCTCTTCTGCAATACAATTTCCTATTTCTCTTTTAAAAGAATCCGAGAGCGCATATTCTTTTTATTCATGAGCCATGTGCTTCATTAGAATTGGGATGCTCTCTCCCGCTCCTATGGATATTCCCCCCCCCCTTTTTTTAGATAATATTTGCAAAAAATCACTTTTAACTTGACATTCAGAGTTCATACCTGCCCTGTGAAATTTGTACAAAGTCAGGCTAATCTACATTATTTTGTGGTTTTTATGCTTCCCTTAGGAATATTAAAATGGAACTGGAATGCCTGCTTCAGAATAGTGAATATCGCACTACGGTGCCCTGTGAACTTTCAGAGTGGCAGGTGTGTGTGTGTGTGTGTGTGTGTACATGAACAAAGACCCAAAATTTCCTGGGCCTGCAGTGTGAGCCAGCTGCATATGCAAAAAGTGAATAATAAGCAATGAAGAAAGTAATACGATGGAAGAACAACAACAAAATTGAAAAAGCTTGCTGTTTGGCTGCAGTTTATCCCCTATTTTCCCCATCCATAAATTTCACAAGTCAGAATGATTTATCCATATATAACACCATACAGCGATGCCCTTTGATTTTTTTTCTTTCCTTTTCTTCTTTCAACTAACCATCCATCCATCAACATATACAAAAAAAAAAAAAACAACCCTTTTTAAGGAAGAAAATAATGATATGCCTGGATAGTATTTAGCTCTTGATTCACCTGTTTCATCTCAGAGTAAGTGTTGATGGACATAGACATTATTAGGTCACAAATATAGAGGTGTAGCTCAGCATTCATTGCATGCACATAGGAACATAATGGAAGCAAAATGAATTATGCAAAGGGAAGTAAATGTAGGCAAATCTACTTAATTTACATAATTTATTACCAACAGTCATTTTGGAACACAATATATCCAGCTTGATATATTCCAAGAGCTCACAAACTTCAAAACTAGGAATAAGCTTGCTGCCAGACTGCAAACTGGATATATATATATATATATATAACCCATTGTCATGAATTCCAGGGAATGTAGCACTGTGAAACCTCTCTGGGTCAGACTGCAACCCTATTAGGATGTTGGAGGGGCTGGGGGATGAGGCCAAATTATGCTTGAGGATATTTGTAAAAAAATATTTTTGTATCTTTGTACCTATTGTCCAGATCTTCTGAGATTTGCAGGGTTAGAGCAGAGAATGCAACTTTTGGAAAAGTGTATTGCTGGATCAGCCCCTTCCCCACAAAAGGGAATATGTGCTTTTGCTGTTAAGCTAGGAATTGTGGTTTGAGAGGAAAATGGCTTGTCCACATCTGAGCACTTTTTACCTGTTAATCCAATGAAGGTTTAGAAATGAAAAATGGCTAAATGTGTATTGCTAACATTGGGGTTTTTCCACAGCAGTTGTTCTAAGGGACTCGAAGCTCCTAAATGGGTTAATGGTCACATGTTGTTTTCTGTTATTCTAAACTGTTGTAACCTTAGATCAGGTGACAAAGATATTGAGTTGCAAATTTGCCATGTTGAAAGGATGGTGGCTGTTAGTCTTTCTCTGAATGCCACAAGGAAAGTAAATGAAGTTCTCAAGGAAAACAGCTCCAGGGAAATGGATGCTGTTAAAGAGAGAAACCTTTGCTTCTAGGTCTCTTGGGATCATTTCATATTTTCTGAGATGCTGAGCCTGTGCTGGACAGCACAAGACATTGTACGGCTATTTTGGTGGTATCTTTGATGCTTTTTTTGAAGAGTTCTGCAAGTAAAACTTTGAAGAATTTTTTAATGGGCCAGGACAATTATTTTGTTCAAAAGGAGTCAGTTCTTATGCTTCCAGTCACTTCAATCTACATAATATTAATAGCTGTGTGTGAACCTTGTCCCCCCCCCCCAAGATTCCCCACCCTAAAATTTTGCAAAAACACACTGTCAGGCAACTGTAAATTTGCTTGTGCGGTTTTCTGGTTTTGTGCAAGGATGAGGATCAAAAGAAATATGGGCCTAGGGCTTTCCAATCAGAAGGTCAGCAGTTTGAATCCCCATGACGGGGTGAGCTCCCGTTGTTCAGTCCCAGCTCCTTCCCACCTAGCAATTCAAAAGCACGTCAAGTTCAAGCAGATAAATAGGTACCACTCCAGTGGGAAGATAAACGGCATTTCCGTGCGCTGCTCTGGTTCACCAAAAGCATCTTAGTCATGCTGGCCACATGACCCAGAAGCTGTCTGCGGACAAATGCCGGCTCCCTCGGCCTATAGAGCGAGATGAGTGCACAACCCCAGAGTCATCCATGACTAGACTTAATAATGGTCAGGGTACCTTTACTGTGAAAGAAGCCATGTGAAAGCCTTCCCTACCAGGTATGGGGCCTAGTTTCCCATCATTTCACTATCGTTATTAATACTCCTCTCTAAGGGGTATTACATCAGGTTCTTCCATCTTTATTTCTCATGCAGGTCAGAACCTGATGCCGCAGAATGTGCTGTCCATGTATCTATCTGCTTCTTCAGTTTTCTCTAAAGGAATCCTATTTTGTACATAGCACATACAAATACTTCGCTACGGTATGGGTTTTCTATGTTTCAGTCACCTCACCTCACCAGGGCCCTCAGGCTACTGTTCTCCTTTCCAACTTAATGAACCTCTAACTCATATAGATTCGAAGTGACAAATAATTAAAAAGTTATCATTGTGCTCAAGTCTGTTTGTGTTAAGTGTATAAGGAGAAAGTGGGACATAGAGTACATTACCAATGAATACTTGATTAAAGTAACACAACAAGCTAACTCTATTATACAGTGCTTTTGCTCTGCATTTCCCTTTCCCTCCTACCAAACAGATTTTCTTTTCTTTCTTTTTAAAGCGCTCTCAGGGAGCAGTTATTATGTCATTTTCTTTTGAACACAACCTTCTTCAAATGCAGGACAATAATGATGAGGGTGTGTTTACTGATTTGCTAGTCATCCCCTTATATTTTTGATCAGATTTTAATTTATAAGACACATGTTGTCATTCTTAAAGTATGTGTCTAACAGTTCGATCCTATGCAGACATACTCAGAAGTAAATCTCTTTGAGTTCATTGGACCTGCTTCTCAGGTAAGCCTAATTTTCAGCTTAATCCATACAGGGAAAATTTGCCCCGAGACATGTGACCCACAAAACAGTAAATGGAATCGCATTTCTGCCCTCATCTTGGCTCCTGTGGAGCCTCATGGAAGGGAGGGGGCAGGAGAGGTTCTCCCTTCAAGAGTTTGGGGCCCTTTTGCAAATATTGTGCTGCACATCCCCTTTGAATGCTTTCAATGGATCTTACAATCCCATCCATTCCATACTGACTCAGAATTAAGGCCAACTGTCAGGGAACTTCCATCAGTGCCGGAGGGAGAGAGCAAAATCCAGAGGGATTCCGGAGAGCATCCCGGGATTGGGAGAGGCAGCCCATCTTCTGGGGAAGAGAATCAGCGTAGCACCAGTGGAGAAGGGGGGCAGATGGGGGAAGCGGCGAGGCGGTCCCATGACTCCTTGCCTGGGACCAGCGGGGAGAGTAGAGGTCCTCTGCTGCCTACGCCCTCCTTGCGCAGAAGGCTTTTGCGCAGAGAGAGTAGGAGGAGACTAGGTGTCAAAGAGCTTCTTTGCTGGAAGAAGTTTAAGAAACGCCCACTGACGGATTCTGCCAGCGATTGAGACAGCCACGGGTGAGTGGCTGTCCGGACAGAAAAGGTTCACTCAGGCAATCCAGCCAGGATTACGCACGAGCAACCCCTAGAACCATTACACCAACCAACTTCATCAAGTATGTTGAAGATTACAGCATTAATCTGAATCAACTTTTGCTGCATAAGACTCAGTGCCCTCAACTTCCATACACTGATTCCTTGCAGGCATGAATGCTGTGCTGAATATGTGGTTCTCCCCTGCTAGAAGAAACTGCCTTCTAGGCAGGCGATCTCTTGCTTGCCTTAAAATGCAACCCGTTGAGTTCAGTAGTTGTGCAGTGCACTCCTATGCACATATATTCAGCAGTAAGCCCCAATTGGTTGCACGCAAACTAAACGATCCATGTATTGGCAACCTCAAATCTCAGTTAATGCAATGCACTCTATGTGGAGATGACCTCATGAATGGTCCAGAAGCTGCAGGAATGCAGAATACAGCAACAAGGATGTGTAATCAACAGAGATCCTATCATGTGACACCTCTGTTGAAAGAATTGCAATGCCTGCCAATTCACTCCAGAACCTTGGTATTAACCTGCAAGTCTGTAAACAACTTGGGACCAAGATTCCAGAGATAATTCTTTTTCCCATATCAAGCTGCCTGGAAACTGTGGTAACCAGAGATCCACTTCTTGGTTGTGCTGCAAAGCCTCTCCTCCTTACAGAGGGGAGGAGTTGTGAGCAGGAGCCATTTCCCGTGTTGGCAGGGGGCATTCAAGCCCCCTGCCCAGCTGGTCTGGCTGCCGCGCCATGCCCCCAGGTAGCCAACCAACCAGGTGGAGGCTTGGGGGTGGGGTTTTGCCACTCAAACGTGGCAGCGGCAGCACTTCCCTTTCATTCCGCTGCTGGTTTTCGTCGGATCACCCACCCACCCTCCCTTTAGTTCACTGCTTGGTTCTTGACATTGCTATGGACCTGTGGTTGGTCTCCTTGGTTGTCTAAGGTACCTGGTAGGAATTTTTATCGAACTGGCAAATTGGCACCGGCCACTTGGTTTTTCGCCTACCTCATAGCAAATCGTCTTTTAGGTATTGGCAGTTAGGCACTGGAATATGTTTGTGTATTGGAGGGCAGGGTGTGGCCATCGCCTAGCCCTCCACTTTATGGGTATTCCGGTAAAGGAATCCGGTGGTCGTGGATCCTGTCCGACACCCTTGCTGGTGGCTAGGGCCATGGCACGACCCCTGGTGACATCAGAGAGAGGTTTCAGTTGTATTTGCATCAACAGGCTCCTCCCACTGGTGGTTAACCCTTGTTAGACTCACCCCTCCCTGAGGGGGTGGAGTCACACTCCGTTGTTTTATCCGATGCCTAAGCCAATACCTCTCACATGCTGTAATCAATAAAGTTGTGGCCTTTTTTAGCCCATTAACCTAATATACTGTGTCCATGTGTCTTTCTTATCCCCAAGCGGGTGGCGGGTCCTTGAATCACAACTTGCAGATATCCAACTGGCAACAACCAAGAAGAGATGGGCGACACCCATCTCTGGAATAGAATAGCCTTCCTCCAGGAAATAAATCATGCACTGACTCTGTTGCAGGTTAGGGGCTTACTTCTTATTTGTCTCAACATTTGATGGCTCGTGACTACTATGATTTTAAGTATTCAACTCTCAGTTGTTTTGTGTTGCTCTGAAGTTAACATAAGGTAAAGGTAAAGGTACCCCTGCCTGTACGGGCCAGTCTTGACAGACTCTGGGGTTGTGCGCCCATCTCACTTAAGAGGCCGGGGGCCAGCGCTGTCCGGAGACACTTCCAGGTCATGTGGCCAGCGTGACAAAGCTGCATCTGGCGAGCCAGCGCAGCACACGGAAACGCCGTTTACCTTCCCGCCAGTAAGCGGTCCCTATTTATCTACTTGCACCTGGGGGTGCTTTCAAACTGCTAGGTTGGCAGGCGCTGGGACCGAGCAACGGGAGCGCACCCCGCCACGGGGATTCGAACCGCCAACCTTTCGATCAGCAAGCCCTAGGCGCTGAGGCTTTTACCCACAGTGCCACCCGCGTCCCATGAAGTTAACATAATGCTATATTATTAGTTATTCATTGCCTTTATATACTGACTTCCTACGAAGGCACCAAAGGCGCTTTCCAATTTTAAAATGCATTATTGCTTTGCTTTTATTTTTGTGTACCAAATAATAATAATAATAATAATAATAATAATATCCCACTTTCCCCCCAGTTTGGGACTCAAGGTTGTTTACACAGATAAAATAGAAGAAGCTGAAAACATAGAAAAGATGATAATTAAAATGTAATTAAGCACTAATAGAATTAAAATAGTATAAAAATTCAGTTTGAAACACAGACAATAACAAAAACATCACGGCACCAGCCCTTTCCTCAAAAACAGTCAGTTTCCAAAGGCCTGTTGCAATAGAAAGGCATATACAGTGCTTTTTTTCTTAAAAAATAATAATATTTAGGGGTAATCTCATTTTCCTACTCATATTGAAATACTGCCCATCAATGAGGCCAAACTTAGATTCACAAAACGTTTAGGGGTATGCATTTAGATTAAGTTCATTAGTTTCAAGGAATTTAGAGTATAGTCATATAAACCTACTATATTCAGTGAGGCTAAATCTAGTCAGTGCATTTGGGACTGTAGTTTTAATCTCAAATCATTATACTTTCAGTGGCAACCTGTTGGTTTGTTTTAATATACTTACGTTTTAACATGCATCCATGGACAGTTGTAATAAAAGTTTTTCCTGCATTGTGCTAATGTTCACTTCCTTAGAAGTTTATTTGATATCATGACCCAAAAGTCATCCCACTCCTCCTCTTTTTCCACTATATATTTTAGGATACAAAAAAGGTCTCTTCCTTTTCCTCCTTGTGCTCCGTTGTCCCAAGCAGGCGCAAAAGGAAAAAAGCGAGGAGCAAATTAAAGTAAAATCAAAACAATGTTATTTCAGTTTGTCATGGAAGAAAAATTACTAGATACTTGAAAATTTGGAATGTGCAGTCCCATTACCATGCCTTACGAATGGGAACAACATTTCTGCTGACCTAGCTGTGTTCTCTCACCACCCACCCTGTACGTTGTTTATTCAATTATAGCCTTCTTTATGAAGAAGTTGTTCAGGGTCATCCAATAAATGGCTTGAAATCATGTGAATATTTTAGAATAGTTTCACCATAAATCATTTTGTGTAACTTCTGGAAACATCAGATAGCTGACTTGCTGAATATTGTATGGAAAGTGTTTCCATGATTAAGTTCATTCTTGGCACACAGCTATTTGAAAATGTATTACCCACCCCCAATGTTTCAGAGAGCAGCACAAAAGGAAAACTGCAGAGGAGGAATAAAGGACAGAGTAACAGAAGGAATAGGGTACATCCATGTATTGACATAATGAAAGGTCCTGACAACAAGCAAAGGGAGATGTTACATGCCCTCTGATACCAGAAGACAGAGTAAGGTGTGAAGTTTACAATGATATTTCTTTACTTATGGATGCTACCACTGCCTAGCGTTTGTCCGCAGACAGCTTCCAGGTCATGTGACCAGCATGACTAAGTCGCTTCTGGAGAACCAGAGCAGTGCACAGAAACGTCGTTTGCCTTCCCGCCAGAGTGGTACCTATTTATCTACTTGCACTTTGACATGCTTTCGAACTGCTAGGTTGGCAGGAGCTGCGACCGAGCAATGGAAGCTCATTCCGTCGCAGGGATTCAAACTGCCGACCTACTGATCAGCAAGCCTTAGGCTCTGTGGTTTAGACCACAGCTCCACCCGTGCCTCTCACTCAGATATACCACCACGTAAATAAACAGATAAATTAAGGCTACAATCCTACTCTTACCAAGGTAGAACAACATGCATGTGTAGAATTGTGCTGTATGTATTTTAAGGGGCTATCACTCACTACACCTTTGAATTGCGGCAGGGGAATAAATATTTGAGTTCCATTTATAATATAAATCTAGATTACAATCATCCACACTGTTAGGTAGTTTAAATCCCATGGAGCAGGAGAGCCAGAGAACAAACTCTGCCAACTTCCTGGCTATTGAAATCCCTTGTGTTCTGTAGGGTACTATTTCCATTACCTTTGTGAAAAGAATAAAGCCTTTGCTTTGTGCTTTATGACATTAATACTGATAAAATTGTCACAAGCGACACTGCAGCCTGCCTAACACTGTGGTGGAGACAAGACATTAACTTACAAATGTAAAGAAAATCTTTCCCGAAAGCAAGTACAACCAAGTAATGACCTGTCAATTTTTAACTGTTTTGCTGAAATGTATGGATAGAGGGAAATAGCAAATCTGCCACAGGAAAATCTCTTTGCTTTATTTAATTTGAGATGAGATAAGCATGAAAAGATACCTCTGAATTATGCATAGTGATTTGTTGAGATTATTCAGACTCCAGAGAACTATTTCACTTCAAAGAACTTAGAGCAATATGACAATGAATATCTTAAGCACTCAATAAGCAAACACATTAGAGGTTGCAAGCTTCAGACACATGTTATTTTACTTCCCTGAAGCTGTTTTCAGAAGCTAATAACATTTTAAATGTCCTTTTCATGTTCCACATTCTGTCTAGGGTCCCATGTGCCACTTTGGCTTTTAGCCACACATTTGAGTTCAGATCAAATTGTACAGGATGTACATGAGTTCACATATACATGGCAGAAAAGAGCTTGAATTAGGGTGGAAATCACATGCATTCATATCTATTGAAATATGCATTATTGTAGCTACCTTAAGGTATTTGATTGTACATTTGAGGGTTAAAATCAGGGATCCAAGTCAGGGGTGTGCACTCAAGACTTACCCTCAACGTCCCCAAGCACATAGACTCCTTTTTAGGCATTTGCAAACATGGCGCAAAAGTCTGCAAAAGCTTTCTAAGTATGTTCTGTTGAACGTGATTTGAAACTTCACTGTGAGACTGTTGGGATTTCTCTGTGAGACAGTTGGACTGTTGGGATGTGTGTTTAGCCCTACCTCTGGGGCTGCATGACTCCTCATATGATTTAAATGAATGTCTGCAACAAGGAACCTTGTATATCTGGTGGAAGCAAACACCAGCTTCAAGAGACAGAAGTCATTGTGAATAATAATAATAATAATAATAATAATAATAATAATAATAATAATACTTTTATTTGTATCACACCCTCCCCAGCCGAAACCGGGCTCAGGGTATCTAACATCAATTATATAATATTAGTATAAAATCAAACAATAATTAGATTACCTCCTAAAAACAAGTCAGGGTCAAATTAAAATCTAATTAGATGGCTTTCCTCAGGATTAGGGTTGGGAACAGTAAATGTTCATCAGGCCCAACTGTTTATGTTGTTTTTATATGGGCCTGTGAGAATGCTGGGAGACCTCTTTCATGCTAGTTCGTATGCAAAAAGAGAAGGGGAGTCAGGCTGAGCCCTAACCAAAGGCCTGGCGGAACAACTCGGTCTTGCAGGCACTGCTGAAAGATGTCAAATCAAGCAGGCAAGACTTAGGCAGATTTTCATAATGGAAATGCAAGCATGGAGGGAGAGGTTAATTGGGAAGTTGCTTACATCATCCATAGTTAGGTGCAATGCTTGAATGTGACACATGAAACCTATGTGAAGCACCTTCTTCTGGCTGCACGCCTTGTCAGATAAAGGCGTAGTTAATCTCTTGGAGGCAGCCATTTGAAGTGAGGTCTCCTGTAGCTTGGCAACATCAATTTTGAGTGTTGTCAGCTCACAGTCAATGATAGGCATCTTCTGTGAGTCATTAACCTGCAACAGGTTGGTGGACAAACCAGGACACATGGTCCTGGCATTCCTGCTTGCTAGGCACAAGAGGGCTTGCTTCCTTCCTTTCTTGCGCCTGGTATATAAGTTCAGTCTGCTTGTCGAGTGATACCATGAGCTCCTAGCACATATTGATGCAGGAAGATCGTGGAAATTTCTCAGGTCTCATCTTGCAGTGAAATCATTCAGCATGTTAGCACCTTCAACATACAGTGTTTGTAAGAATCAGAGATGTAGGGGATAAGTAGGAAGATGCCTTATTACTGAGTCAGTGCATTGTCTTTACTGACTAGCAGGGGCACTACACTGTCCTTCCCACTCAGAAATGTGATTTTCTGCTGGAAAAGTAGGTTTCCTCAAAACCTAGACCCTATAATCTTCAATTGCCTTTTAATGTGGGCACAACTGTAGGGTTACTTACTCCTCTGCCACTCAGAACTCTTGGCCATGTGGGAGGAGCCTGTGGCATTGCTCCTGCCCATGCTAGCATCATTCTGTTTGTCCAACTAACACATTTCACCAACTCAAGGATTTAGGTTTGCTCAATGAAATTTCCTCCCCTCTCATGTTCCCTCCATTGTGTACTCCACAATCACCTCAGCTCCGCTCTGGAGAGTTAAGAGAAACAAAACAGAACAGGGAGAGAAGTGAGGGAAAGTTTTGTTGTTCAAGCTCAAATCTGTGTATGGACAGAATGAGTTTCTTAGTGTTACTTTGGATATTAGCAAGTAACAAATACTATATAATGTAAATAATGTCAAAGAGATAAATAATTACCTGATATTCAGAAGACATCTTAAGGCAGCCCTGTTCAGGGAAGTTTTTAATATGTAATGCTGTACTGGTTTTAACACTGATTGGGAGCCGCCCAGAGTGGCTGGGGAAACTCAGCCAGATGGGCGGGGTATAAATAATAAATTATTATTATTATTATTATTATTATTATTATTATTATTATTATTACATTAATTTTAGTTTCCACCACACCAGGATTTCTAAATGGAATAAGTCATGTATCTTCATAACAATTGGAGCAAAATAAAACTTATAATTTTATCATAACTATTAGAATAAAAATTGAGCCAAAAAACTTGGGGTCAAACAGTTGTTTAACAGTGCAGCAAATTCAGCCATGGCCACATGAAATGAGACATTATACCATAGACATTGGCTCTCCAGCCAACATGACCAAAGTTCAATTGAATTGACTCTGCCCCCTGGTTCTTTCCAAATTAATCTCCTGGCAAGAGAACACCAATGACATTTGCTGCTGTGTCGCATCAGTCCTCTGCTGTACAAAAAGTGTTCTGAAGCCTGAGCTTGCAGTGATTAAATGTCTCCTCCAAACACATTTGTGCTCTCCCCCCCCCCCCCAGCCCATAGGACCTAGCCCAGGAAGGAATTTTATCATCCCTTGCAAACACCTTCACAACTCAACCCTTGCTTGGTTAATAGAGTGTGACACAGCAGCATTAACCAGTTGTCTTATGGGAGAAACCATAACATGGGAGTAGTGCATATGCTTTCAACAGTCAAGATGATGATGTGCAGCTAGCTGCACAAATCCTTTGATGGGACAAAGGGATGCAGCTCACTCACTAGCTGCAACTTTGATGGTAGCAACAATGGTCAAAGGAGAAGGATGGAAAGCTAAGTGTATGTCTTGAACCACTGTAAGCATGTGAACTCAACCAGCACCAATACCCCAATGTAGGCCTCCCCCCCCCCCCACACACACAGGGAGAGAAAAAATATGCCCAAATCTGGATTCAAGACTCCAGATGTAAGGGAGTGCATGGTTTTGTTTGACCATGATGTCAACAAGAGCTGCCTGTGACATTTCTCCAGTTTTGGTATCAATGGGTTTTCTACCACTGTCTTTTCACCATGACGTATTCATAGAGAAAAGGAAGACCAAGGTGTCCAAAGGAACTATGTTTAAGCAGACCACAACATGACTAACTCTAGAAAAAGATATGTTGTGTTAAATGGAAGCACACCTCCACTGAGGCCTTACTTTATTTCAAGCCTTGTTTAATCATCACAACTTTGGGATTGGGTTCCGTTGAGGAAAGGGTGATATGCTGCATATAATTGTATAAAATTTGTAATTGTAATCTTTGTGTCAAATAACTAAATTTGTTATTCATAATTATTATTATTATTATTATTTTTTAAAAAAAATATTTTTCAGTTAGGGATGGAGGATAAACTTGAATCAGTATGCATTTAAAGCTGGACGTACCTAATTTGCACTTTGCGAAACAAGATGTGAACCAAAACCCAGCCATTCTTTGACATTCACACTTTGCAATGCAGTTCTCAAGCCAAGTAAATAGAAGAAAGAAGGGGGAACACTAATTATGGAGGAGACTCTGCCTGGAGATGTTACTCCATCACCATCTTGAACCAATCTTCTCCCTCAAGCCAAGTAATGTCTACAGGATTGCAGATACCAGGGCAAAGTCTACATATAAATTATTGGCAAACCTATTTGGCATTTCACAACAGTCTGACTTGTTGCAGGACCTTAGCCAGACCTAGCAGAGTACACGCAGAATCCATGGAAGCAATTGGCGACTTGGCTGCAGACAGGATAGACGAAGCAGGAACCAGGAACTTGTAGCTAGGTGTTTATTATACACAGTGGACTATTTACAGGAACAGAACACGGATCTTATGCGACTGATACGACTCACAACTCCTACACTGACACACAGAACTCTGATCCTCTGAACTCTTGAACTAACACATTCCAGTTAGTAGGCCATTAATTCTCACTCCTTTGAGAGAGCTTGACCAATCAGGGAGCAGTCTTCATGTCCTTGTTATCACCAGGCAGACTTAGTCCTTCAGATTGCCTTCTGGCTGTCTGCCAAACCTTAATTGACTCTATTTGAGTAGCTGCACGTACACAGTTTCCCAACATAAATGCATATATCAGTCAAAATAACACACAAAAAAAGGATGCATTTCACTGCAGTCACCCAGTGAAAACTTGCCAGCCTGGCTTGCAACACAACAGGGTTCAGCACTGGACAACTCCCATGCAATGGGTTTGTCATGGTTCAACCCCAGTGGATCTCATTCCACCAACAGGATGAGATTTTGGGACCCCGCTGTCATGCCAACTCGTATCCTGCTATATTTGGCCTGATTTCATTCCAACACCCAGTGTCCTGTCTGGTCATTTCTCACTGTTCTGGGTCTCAGAATGCACCTGCCAGGACAATCAGTGGTCTGACCCATGTGCCCCTGTTAAAAAAACCCCAAACCCTTCGCAATATAAATCACTGCTGTTGAACTTCCAAACCCTTTCCTTTGCAGCACACAGTACATTGACTTGCAGGGAGCACTGTTGTTCAAGAGCATTAGTAAGTGACAATATATCATTTGAATATAATTAAGTACTGCGAAGTTGGCTAGTTTGCAGTAGGAGTACTCAGCAAATATCTGACGCCATTAGGCTTTCTGACTCATTGTGCATTTCTGATAGGCAGCACTATTTTAGAAACAACTACAGTGGTAAGATCTATATCAGAATAACAAACTATTGATATTTCAGATCTGCTTTGGCTGGTAACAGACAATGAAACGCATCAAAACTTTTCTCTCTGTGTGCAGACCATTAAAAAAAAAAGCATTAACGCTCTTAATTTATGTTCTGGGCGCATTTCTTGTTAAATTAATGGTGTAGTAACGTTTGATATTTGCATCCTAATTTATCTTGTGGGCATCTCTCCCATTTAGTGCCGTGCTTATCCTCAAAATTACTGCAGCTGGAATGATAACAAGTTTTCATTTTCTCCTCTGCAGCCAGAACTCCTTGCAGCCATGATGCAATCTGAAGCCATATGAGGCAATTGTTCAGTCAGTTCCCCATAAGCAGATCTTCACCAACAGACATTGGGCTTTTTTTTATATATTTCATATATATTTTAAGTATCGTTTTGTTTCTCATTTGTTTTCTTGTGATAGGTGCCCCTCCATTTCCCCTTGTTCTGAACCAACCACACTTTCTGAGGTCAGCCAAGAGTGGGACACGGTCAGTCTCCCCCTGTTTCCTCCCACACTGCACTTTTGCATATATTAAATATTGTGCAGTTTGAAGCGACTGGAAGCATAATAGCTGACTCCTTTGGAAATGAAACATTGTCCAGACCCATGGAAATATTATTTAAACTTTTACTAGCAGAACCTTCTTCAAAACAGAATTAAAACATCAAAAATATCCATACAATATCTTGTGCTGTCCAGAACAGGCTCATCGCCTTACAAAATATGAAATGATCCAAACAGACCTATAAGCAAAAGGGATGTGGGTGGCGCTGTGGTCTAAACCACTGAGCCTCTTGGGCTTGCTAATCGGAAGGTCAGCGGTTCGAATCCCTGCGACAGGGTGAGCTCCCGTTGCTCTGTCCCAGCTTTTACTAGCCTAGCAGCTCTAAAGCACGCCAGTGCAAGTAGATAAATAGGTATCACTGTGGCAGGAAGGTAAATGGTGTTTCCGTACTCTCTGGTTTCCGTCACAGTTTTCTGTTGTGCCAGAAGCAGTTTTGTCATGCTGGCCACATGACCCGCTGCATTACTAAATCTTACAGCTTTCTTCAGGCATATGGCCTTTCTTCACTGTGGCCAGGGCACAGCCTGACCCCCTCCTTTGGCAATCCTCACAGAACTCTAGCCCAATGGTTGCCATTAATCTGATTTGAATTAATTTTATAAGGAAATGATTTTGTTTTTGTTGTTGTTTAGTCGTTTAGTCGTGACCGACTCTTCGTGACCCCATGGACTAGAGAACACCATGATAATGATTTTAGAATGTTGTATTTTTTACTCTTGGTAGCCGCTCTGAGCCCGGCTTTGGCTGGGGAGGGCAGGATATAAATAAAATAAAAGTCATTTTGGACTCACAGCTGTCCATGGAGGCACAGGTCAAACCTGTGTCCAGGGCAGCTGTTTACCAGCTCCATCTGGTACGCAGGCTGAGATCCTATCTGCCTGCAGACTGCCTCGCCAGAGTGGTGCATGTTCTGGTTATCTCCCGCTTGGATTACTGCAATGCGCTCTACGTGGGGCTACCTTTGAAGGTGACCCGGAAACTACAACTAATCCAGAACGCGGCAGCTAGACTGGTGACTGGGAGCGGCCGCAGAGACCACATAACACCGGTCTTGAAAGACCTACATTGGCTCCCAGTACGTTTCCGAGCACAATTCAAAGTGTTGGTGCTGACCTTTAAAGTCCTAAACAGCCTTGGTCCAGTATATCTGAAGGAGCGTCTCCACCCCTATCGTTCTACCCGGACACTGAGGTCCAGCACTGAGGGCCTTCTGGCGGTTCCCTCACTGCGAGAAGCCAAGTTACAGGGAACCAGGCAGAGGGCCTTCTCGGTAGTGGCGCCTTCCCTGTGGAACACCCTTGCACCAGATGTCAAAGAGAACAACAACTACCAGGCTTTTAGACAGCATCTGAAGGCAGCCCTGTTTCGGGAAGCTTTTAATGTTTGATGTATTATAGTATTTTAATATTCTTTTGGAAGCCGCCCAGAGTGGCTGGGGAAGCCCAGCCAGATGGGCGGGGTATAAATAATAAATTATTATTATTATTATTATTATTATTATTATTATTATTATTATTATTATTAATGATGATTATTATGGGGGAATGCATGAGGGCTCAAACCATAAAGGGGGCCCTTCTATGTGTGCATGGGATGCTGGCCTGACCCATCCACTCCCTGCCTTCACAAAGCGTGTTCTCCAATAAATGAGAGCACGTGTTGCGGTGTGGGCCACCGGGCCAGGCCTCTTGTTGCCAGGCAGGTTAATAGTTGTTGCCTGGCATCATGATTGGGTAACCGGGTTGCTGGGGCAAATTGTATGTTGCAAATTGGGTGGGTGGGACCATAGTCTTTAAATATTGGTGCACTCTGGTTTCTCTTTCTCTTTGCAGACTGCATCGGATCGCCTGCCCGCCCTCTTTCCGGTTGACCTTGCTTTGCCTGTCATGGGGTCGTCTGCTTTGGAGAGGGGGCCTAGTAGGAATTTGCCATTTGGTGATTGGCTGTGCCATTTGGTTTTTGCCTACTACTCAGCAATTCGTCACAACTTGTAAGGTTGCGGTTAGGCATTGGTTATAATATGCTGGTGGTGGAGGGGTCAGGCTGGGCCTGCCCCTCCTATTGCGCTGAAGGGAATTCCGTTAAAGGAATCCTGGGGCTTGCCACGATTTCGTCCAATCCCTGTTATGGGACCAGGGCCGCCCAATCCCTGTTATGGGAATCCTTGTTATAGGACCGGGCAGGCAAGCTTTCGGGGAGCTGCTGGGGTGAGCGGCATGGGTCCGACGCTTAGCTCAAATGACCCCCCAGTTTGACTTTCTCTTCTACTGGCTACCGATCGGACCTCGGGATGTCAGTTCTGTCCCAGGCGGGGGGACAGATAGTCATAACCAATGTCTAAACAACCACTCACTGATTTTGTATTTTAATAAAGTTGTGGCCAAAATAGTGCCCAAAAAACCAAAACTAAAATTACGTGTTAAGTGTGAAGTTATTTGAGGGGTGGCCTGGGGACCTACACACGCAAGCTGAATGTGAGTGTCTGCAGAGAGATGCTGCAAGTTTCTTGATTGTGGGAAGGATTCCAAGCAGATTCGACTGGACATGGTTAGAATTCCCCCTTAAATCTTCCCATTCCATGCATGAAGGAATCCTGTGGAGGTCTTGGAGGCTGGGAGTGAGGCACATGACCTCACTGCTCTCTTCAAGCACTTTGAACACCTGAAAAGTATATTTCCTCTTACACACACAATGTGTTTATATATGTAGTAGCCATTTTATTGTGGTATTCATGCCTATGACAGTCCACGTACACACCAGTCATCACTAGTAATGACTTTAAAACATTGATAACTTAGTCATATACACAGCCCAAGTTAACCCGCGGCTGTCTCATTGTAACTCCAAGTCTGCCTTGAGGCATTTAAATAACACTTAGGCTATTCCCTGGGACAAAGCAATCCTGAAAGTGTTCCTTGCCTGGTGTAAGGAGATGCTGAACTATAAGTGAACCTAGGGAGTGTTTCATGTGAAATTTACCTCAGGGAAACTGCAGGGTAGATCTAGTCCTATACGCTCTGTGATAAATTGCCCTAGGTATTGCATTTTTTAATGTTCCTGGAACATTTTCTTACAACTCATCCAAACTTAGACTTATCTATACATAGAGATGGGGTGGGTGGGGATTTGGGGGGGGGGGGAGGTAAAGCAAGTGGTCTCTATGTAAAAAGGTAAAGGCAAGGCAGAAAAACAACCCATGAACAGTTAAGTCCAGTTGAATTTGACTATGGGGTGCGGCACTCATCTCCGCTTTCAGGCCAAACGAGCTGGTGTTTGTCCACAGGCAGCTTTCTGAGTGATGCGGCCAGCATGACTAAACCGCTTCTGACCCAACGGGACACCGTGATGGAAACCAGAGCGCATGGAAACACCGTTTACCTTCCTGCTACAGCAGTACCTATTTGTTTACATGCGCTGGTACACTTTTGAACTTCTAGGTTGGCAGGAGCTGGGACAAAGTGATAGGAGCTCACCCCTTGTAATTAGCTCACCCCTTGTAATTAGCTCACCCCTTGTAATTAGCAAACTCAAGAGGCTTGGTGGTTTAGACCACAGCACCACCCGCGTCCTGCACATTTTTACAGCAGCACAATTACACATGGCACCAGGAGCAATCATGTGCACACAAAAACTGGTGTAAAGCAAAGCAGTCTGAATAAATCCAGTGGAAAGTTACACCAGATCAGCTGTGTTCAACTGTGGAGCTACTACTGGCTGAGTATTTAAGTGGCAATCCTGAGGAATCCATTGGGATGATAATCTTATCCTAATACAGCAGGTTTCTGGTTCAGCTGCCTGATTCAAAGCTCAGCTAGCCTCAGACAGGAAGCTGGCTGAGCTAAGGGCAGTGTAAGTCTCAAAAAAAGTCAGGAATCAGCCAGCTAAACCAGAGATCCACTGCAGCCTAAGCTGTTCATCCTGGTGGATCTTGCTGCTGGATTTCACCCTGAAAGATTAATTATTTGGGATGGGTGGATCAAGATTCAAGATGTTGATGAGGGCTGAAACTTGATGAGGGCTGAAAGGAATTAAGTTATCCAAAAACTGAAAGTAAAGAAAGATGTTAAATAATTAGGAATGCCTACCCAGACATGTAATTTATTGTGTACATTTGTTTTCAAAATCTGTTGATTTCAGTCGACATTTTGATAGTTTTATTATGTTCACTTTTTAAAAGGCTGTTTTATTGTTATATTTAATGAATATTTATATCAATGTTATATAAACTGCTAAGAGATTATAATTATGATTACTGATTAAGCAATAAATACATCTTGCTAATAAATAAAGAAATTAACAATTTCCATTGAGGGTTTCTTCCAAAAGCGTTCTTATAAATAATAATCAATTTCCCTTTCTGTCTCATATATGGCAATCCAACAAAAGAGAAATATTTCTATCCCTGCCCCCCAGTATAATAAATACGTTTAGTCTGACATTCAAAGCAAATAACATACAAAAAGGATTTTCTCCCCTTTCCTTTTGTGTAACAGCAGTGTGCCCACATGTGCAGACCTTACAGTCATTATTTAAAAGCATCGAGAAATTTAAAACATTGTCATGGATGGACATAAAAGGAAGAACAAAGAGCAGGAGAAAAGGAGAACAAGTGCGGGGGAGGAAAGCATAATCTTTAACCATCAAAGGCCGTCAGTCTAAAGGAAAAGATCATTTGCTACATTTGCAGCAGAACAAAAATAATGCTCTAAGAATATGACAGTGTTAGAGTTGTGTCGCTGGAGCATTCAAAAGCCATGTAGCAAGCTTTGCTTCCAAGCTCAAATAGCAGCCAGTCAGAGGCCTCTGGAAGCTCATAAGCAGAGCATGAATGTGATGGCACTTCTTTGGCATTGTTTACTAGCAGCTGGTAGTCCATAGGCATGCTGCCTCTCCAGCTTTTCAGGCTCACCTCAAAGCCCAATCTGCACCATAGGAACTACTTTTCGACTGAAATACTATACACACTGCCTAGGGAACAAGCCCCATTGAGCACAGACTTAGTACTCCAATGCTCTGCATTTTTACTCAGTAGTAGGTATATTTCCTGTTACCTTGTACATTCTAGCAGATAATCTACATGTTACTCACGTGTAGGGTTCTTCTTTTTTAACATATTTCACTCTGTGCGGTTGTCTGTATAAGCAGCCCAACACAAAAAGTCTTGCACATAACTATGGTTGGATTTCAATAGAGACAAGAAGAAGAAGAGGAGGAGGAAGAGGAGGAGGGGGAGTTTGGACTTGATATCCCACCTTTCACTCCCCTTAAGGAGTCTCGAAGTGGCTAACATTCTCCTTTCCCTTCCTCCCCCACAACAAACACTCTGTGAGGTGAGTGAGACTGAGAGACTTCAGAGAAGTGTGACTAGCCTAAGGTCACCCAGCAGCTGCATGTGGAGGAGAGGGGAATCGAACCCGGTTCACCAGATTACGAGTCCACCACTCTTAACCACAGGGACTTAGCACAGAGGATGAATGCTATCATAATGTTTCACTGCATTTCCCCTAGTTTCTTATTATAGTATTTTCTTACTTTTTATGCACGTTGTCCACCACTCTTAACCACTACACCATACTGGCTCCTTCAACCACACACAATGGTTCATTGTTAAAGAAAAAAGACTTAATATGCAGTGTGGGGCTAAGAGTGAGGCCCCACATTCGTTTACTGCAGATATTAATATTCCACAGTTTGAAGTGACTGGATGCATAAAAACTGTTCTTTTTTGGAATGAAGCATTGCCCATACCTATTAAAATATTATTCAAAATTTACTTGCAGAACTTTCTTCCAAACAAAATTAAAACATCAAAGATACATCCAAATATCTATAAATATCCATAAAATCTTGTTCAATGTCCAGCACATCTTCTTAGAAATAAAAAATCCTTCCCCCCCCCAAATATTGAAACACTGTCTCCCCCCCCCCCCACTGCAGCCTGTCTTAGCCTGTCTAAGGGGATCCAGCTTTTTGGACAGCCATTATCACATATTTTTGTTCAGAGGATGACTAAAGCCACCACCCTTTTAATATGGTGACTTGCAACTCAATACCTTTGTCACCTGATTAAAGGTTACATTCACTTTAAAATTAGCAGAAAACAACCATTAGTTAATTATCAACCCATGAAGGAGCTCAGAAACCACTTTACAAATCTGTGGGGGAAACCCCAATGTTAGCAATACACATTTAGCCATTCTCCATGTTATACCTTCATTAATAAACATAGGCATTTTCTAAATTTGTGTGAATTAAACCAATTTTACTTAATGTGGTTTGCCCATGCTTATTCCTCACACATAAGTAGTGTGTGCATAGAGCTCTTCTCTCTCCTTCTTAAAAACAACAACAGCAAAATCAAAATTTGGTAGTGTCGATTAGGTATACCTTAATTCACACCAAATTACGGAGACACAGATTATCGGATCAAAAGCTATGTCCAAAGGGTGTCAGAATATGTTCTAAAGAATGTCAGAACAAGTATGTCGGAACAACTCAGGTGAGTCTGTATGTCACTTTAGATACATGGACCAAACCATAGTTTGGGTAGGTGGACCATTGAGATATGGCCCTAAACTAGCAAAGGAAGAGATGCTGCGGGCTTCAATGAATTAGACCTTGAGTGCAAACATATTCCCAATTGTAGGAATCTGTCAATCAAGAGTTGACAGTCACATTTCTAAAAGGAAAATTTAAGGTGAAGGTACTTTCTGAGATGATGAAACAACTGACAAATTTTGAGAGAAGCAAAATTAGTTTTGATAAAATGAGTAAAATATCTCATGAGAGACCTTCAGTCCCTTATCTAGTTTAGAGATATAGCTTTGCTGCCACCTAACATCATTATACATTCACAATATTTCCATCAAACATTTTTTCTTTTTTAAAAAAAGTTTTATTATAAGTAAAGCCAAGCTCATTTACATTTCTGAAACTGCTTATTTGGCAGTATACTTCTTGTTTGTATTTGTTATTTTGATATAATGAGTGTTCCTAACATGATGCTTAATCTTTTGTTGTTTTTTGGGTTCAGCAAAAGGTCATTGGCAGGCACTATGAGCTTTTATGAATGTCTCCTGATGAATCTTCTCTTCATCTTCTCTCCACCAAGGGAATTCTACAGGAGAAAAATAGAAGCAATAATTAAGATATTTGAGTCATTGCAGAGAATCATATAGAAATGCTATCAGCATCATCTTTGACAACTCTCCCATGCAAAAATAAGGTTTTAAAATGTTTAGGGGGTTTTAACTGCTCATGGAGGGTTTTTTTCTTTCTCCCTATTAAGTGTATTAAGTTCCCAAGTAGAACACTGTAGGTTAAGGACCCCTGGATGGTTAAGTCCAGTCAAAGGTGACTATGGGATTGCAGCTCTCATTTTGCTTTCAGACGGAGGGAGTTGGTGTTTGTCCATAGACAGCTTTCCAAGTCATGTGAACAGCATGACTAAACCACTTCTGGTGCAACAGAACACTGTGATGGAAAGCAGAGCGCATGGAAACGCCGTTTACCTTTCCACTGCAGTGGTGCCTTTTTATCTACTTGCACTGGCATGCTTTCAAGCTGCTAGGTTGGCAGGGTCTCGGAAAGAACAATGGGAGCTCACCCCATCATGTGGATTCGAACCATCAACCTTCTGAATGGCAAGCCCAAGAGGCTCAGTGGTTTAGACCACAGTGCCACCCACGTCCCATGAACATTGTACTGTAAATTGTATAAGGATGTTGTGTTGTCTGCATAAAATATAAGGTTGCTTGAACATCATAATGGGACGCCATCAATTGTTGTTTTTGCTTCTTCTCACCAATATAAGGTAGTTTATGTTCTGAGATGCTGAAAGGGGAATGTTAGATAAAACTTTGGGCATGGGCAGAATTGTATCCTCTTCAACATATGTGCCAAAGCATGTGTGCCCATATTCTTGTGCAACCAAGTGTTCTCACCCAGTTTTCACACCTATGCATTGTAGTAGAACAGGGAGCAGAGGAAATGAAGTCAGCCATTTTGAGTCCCTGGTCCCACTTTGTGAAACACTCTCCCAGCAAAAACTGAGCAGACAGGTCATTTTAATCATTCTGCAATATTTCAAGGTGTTTTACCTTTTATTGAATATACTGCACATCACCATGTAATATTGCATGAATTGGTGGGATAGGTTGGGAGATAATCACTGGCTTTGCAACTAAGCAAGGCTTTAAACCCGTGGTTCCCAACGTGGGGCACACGCCCCACAGAGGGGCAATTCAAGAATGGGTTAGACCAAGTTTTAGGCTTGGTCCTTTTAGGCTTTTAGGCTTTTTAGGCTTCCTCCAAGTGAACAGGAGTTCACTTTTTGAATAATAAGAATTATATGTCATGGGTTGTGGGCATCAGGATTTTAGAGATGCTTAGGTGGGGCATGGTCAAAAAAAGTTTGGGAACCACTGCTCTAAACCAAACTTTCTAAAGGAGCAATCCACAACCTAGATCAGCTGGGATGAGTGGAGTTTGAAATTGGTAGATGATCGCTGGCTGAGTTGGCTCAAGCCTTTCCTCCTGGCTTGTCTGGATATACTCCAGTGTTCTTCATCCCACCTTAACCAGGGCTTATCTGAAGTTGTCTGAGGCAAGACGAGAGTAACTCCCCAAAGAGGGCATTCTGTCAGATGCCCTCCAACCCATGGTGGGGGTGGGGAGTGGCGTGACAAAACAGGAAGAGACTTACCCATATTTCAAACTCCATTTAGCTTAGTCAGATGGCCTATCAAAGCAACAGAAGTTACAAAGAAGAAGAAGAAGATAGTATAATAAGTCAAACTAATTTTAAAGGTTTGTTTTCCCTGTGCTAGGCTCAAATTTAGCTCAGCCAACAGTAGCCGCGCTCCTGAAGGAAGTGTGAAATAGGGGTAATTTTAAACCTGCATAATTTAGACCCCAGCATAAATTCCATCAAGTTCTTATAGTTTGGATTGCTTTGTCAGCCCAGCATTCTAGCCACCATGCCACACTGGAATGCAATGATTCAGTTTTCTTAATCTTGCAGTAGTATTAATACTTCTGAATCCAAAGCAATCCTCATATTTTATAATACTGGCCATTAAAAAAAAAATGGAAAGGAAAGAAATTGTAAAGAAAATATAAGTTTCCCATGTCTCAGACAGTTAATAAGTTAGCTGAAGCTTGTGGCTTTTTAAAAATATCTTAACTTTAGGTATGTAATTATCACCGAAAGTTCCATGCAGTCTACTACACTGTGTCTAAAGAACAGGTCAAGGAATAAAGCAGGGGAAATATGGTTGACTTGTCCTCATACAACTAACAGCAGAATTGAAAGATGCTAAATGGTACCATTGTGCTCAGTTCATGGCTGTACGTGCTTTCCACAGTTGCCACTACCAGAGCAAAATATGAAAAATAAGGGCACTTTGGACTAGTAGTGTCTGAAATAAAGGACATCCATTATGTTCAACGAAAGTGTGAAGTGAGGAAATAGGAGCATCCATTATACTCCGGGAGACAGTGAGGCTCTAGAATGAGAGGGGCCCTCTAGAATAGGGAACTTTCCTTCAAATCAATTATAACTTATCAGGCCCCCATGAAGAGATCCTTATGCTTTATGATCAACCTGCAGATAGTAAACTAAATATATAGCAGCTGCAATTCATACCGGTGGTGTTGGGGAGAGTCAAAAGCTACGCTTAAGAACAAAGTTTCAGTTTCACACACTGTCAGGTTACCTATAGAAGTTGCTCTGATTGTTTCTGCGACTGATAAATTCAGTGCTTTTTTTCTGAAAAAAATGTTTAGGGGTACTCTCATTTTAACTCTGGAAAACCACCATTTTATGGTTCAAATTGGGAAAAATAAATAGAGTAAATGGGCAAAAGTACAAAGATTCACAAAATGTTTTGGGGTATGCGTACCCCTGCATCCCCTCAGAAAAAAGCACTGGATAAATAGATGTACATTGTGCCTCTTCCCCTCCACACAAGGCAATACAGGGTCATCTTCCTAATTTTCACAATAGCCCTATATGGGTGTCCAATGTACCCATTGCTATTTTTCTAGAAAAAGAGGTGCTGGAACTCACAATGAACGCCTCTCTTGTTCTTGTTCAGCCAGTGTGGTGTAGTGGTTAAGAGCGGTAGATTCGTAATCTGGGGAACCGGGTTCGCGTCTTCGCTCCTCCACATGCAGCTGCTGGGTGACCTTGGGCTAGTCACACTTCTCTGAAGTCTCTCAGCCCCACTCACCTCACAGAGTGTTTGCTGTGGGGGAGGAAGGGAAAGGAAAATTTTAGCCGCTTTGAGACTCCTTAAAGGGAGTGAAAGGCAGGATATCAAATCCAAACTCTTCTTCTTCTCTTCTTCTCTTATAATGACAATGGCACCCACCTGAGAGGTGCCAGAGTTCTGGTGAGTTTCAGCAGGAAAAAGCCCTGTACTTACATACAAACAATCATGCTGGGGGACAGGGGGAACTCTGCCAAATCTTACATACTCTGGAACATCACTTCCCCCCCATTTACAGCCCTCCACAAGTTTCTGCCCTACCAACCTCTGTCTGCCTTCAGCCAACCTTCCCTCCCTGCCTGCCTTCTTACAACCAGACTGGAGTGACCCTGGTTGTAGAACTCAGCAGGGAAGAGAATGACAACAAAATTAGAATCATTTGACTCTGCTTGACATGAGTTCTGTCTACTGCTGGCCTCACTGTCTTTTTCTTCATCAGCCCAAATGGGAACAAGCCATCTTTGGCCTCCTGAGCTCCTGCAGGAGGCCCCTACACATAGAGGAGGTTCCTGCTTCTTCCCTCAAGGGCATCATCTTTATCCTGTTTCCTGTTCACAAATGCCAGGAAACAGAATAAAGATGATGCTCTTGAGGGAACAGAGTTTGGAAGGTCACACCCCTCTCCACTTTGCACGATCATTTACACGTGAGTTCACTGAACACCCAAATAGGGCTACCAGCAAAATTTTCTAAACTTAAATCAGGGGTTGGCAAAAATTTTCAGCAGAGGGCCAGTCCACTGTCCCTTAGACCTTGTGGAAGGGGGGACGATGGCGGCGGCGGAGGGACAATGAGCGGTGTGCAAAAGGGCTCCAGAGATGGGCTGCTTTAAATGGCGGCCGCTCGAGAGGGGCGCTCAGCCAACCGCAGCTCCTGTGTCTTGCGAGTGGCAGGGGCTGGCTGCGGTGGTGGCGGAGGGACGATGAGCGGCATGCAAAAGGGCTCTGGAGAGTGGCTGATTTAAATGGCGGCTACTTGAGCAATCACGCTGCGGCTGCTGGCACCAATAAAAGCCCAGCCTCCTTCCTCTGCAGGGCGGGGAGAAGCGAGGAGGAGGGAGGGAGGGGGTGCCACCGGGGTGTATGTGAGGGAGAGGGGGGGAAATGGCTCAGCCAGAATGATCAGAATCAGATGCATGCCAATCCACGCGGCGATTCCCGGACCATCCATGGGCCAGATCCAGAAGGCAATTGGGCCGGATCTGGCCCCCGAGCCTTAGTTTGCCAATCCATGACTTAAAATACACTAGGTCTTGGCTAACATCACTTTGTCGCACTCTAGTGTGACAAGAAGATTTAAAGAACAGCTATGTCAGGGGAGTGGGCTCGGTTCTCAATATCTCACAGGGTTCTATGAGGCAAAGTAAAGAAAGAAAGAAAGAAAGATACAATATATATACAATATATAGGTTCCCCTTTGCTCATCTTATTGGCAGTCATTGCACTAGAGCAGAGATTAGGGAGAAATTTGTTTCGGTTCACATTTAAAGGTGAACCTGCATAATAATTCCCACTTTTGAAATAACATGTGAACAGAAACACAGCCATCCTTCGAAATTCACACTTCTATGGAATTTGCAGTGCTGTTTTCCAGCCATGTAATGTGTACAAAATGCAAACGCTAGCATAAGGTATGCATAAAAAATGCATATCTTAGTGAAAATCACTCAGAGGTGCATAATTTTAGAGAAATTGGTTTTGCAAAAACCATCTACATTAGGAGAAGCTCACACTCAATTGCTGACGAATTATTGTGAGGACTTTTTTATATATAATGCAAGCTAATATGAAAATGTGGAGAACTGAAGAGAGGGGAAAAGAGAATACTGAGTAAAAGAGAAATTGAGGAAAACTTAAATTGACAGATTTGCCCATTCTTATTCTAGAGTTATGCTACAGTTGGACTGTATATGTTGAGCTAAAATCAGAGCAAGCTTGTTTTAAGCGCAATAAAGAGGGACAGCTTAGAAGGCATATTTGCAATCATTTGGAGACAGTATTTCTGCATATGATGTGAGTACATAAATGAGAAATGAAGAGAAAGATGCCATCAGAAAGGAAGACAAATGAACGAACAGCTAATAGCTATTGATTCCCATCCTAATGCAAAAAGGGAGAACACTCTGCTTTTAGTACTCTCTTTCAATTACATGCAAAAGCATTACTGCTATTCTGTTGGAGACAAAGAAATACAAGAGTAAACAAGAGAAAAACTTGCCAAAAGAAACGGTACAAATCTCTGTCAGATTTTTCAGAATTGCTGTAAAAACAACAACTGAATCTCAATCTACTGGCTACAAAATCACCAAAGAGAGAAGCAGGAAGCACAAGGAATATACTGTGCTGGTATTCTTGCTCTCGCAAACAGAAGCATATGTCTTCTGACAGAAACTGAAACCGACACAGCAAAACAGAAGCCACATTTTTCATAATCTTTGACTAATAAACACAAACTTGCTTTCTCATTTAGGAGAAGTGATTAACTTTTCCTTTCTCTGGGACACCATATGCTTACACTTGTATTATGCAAATTCTTTGCTCAGCGCACTGCCTTAATCATGCTCACAAACGGGCCACAGTAGTCTTATATTACAGCGCAACAACCTCACACAGCAGTATTAGTTAATGTATATTAATGAGCAATGCAGCTGACTCACACTCATGAGTCATGGGCAAATTATGTAATGCAATTCCTTTTCCCCTCCTCAAAGTCATTGGCCAGTTTAGTTATTCATTTTCTGTTATCTGTGCTTAAAATGTGCATTCTGCAGTCATGAGAGCATTGTCCTTTTATTAAAGAGCACAAGTGGTTAACCCTAGCAATTATGTTTGATTCTGGCTTCAGTCCTATGAGCACTTCACTGAGAGTGAGTTAAACCGTGGAATTTACTTCTGAGCAAGCTCACATAAGATTGCTCTGCCAATGTCCAAGGCAGTGCCGGATTACCAAATAGGCACTGGCTTTTGGGCCCCATGCTTTTTAGGGGCCCAATGGTGGCAGATCAAAATAATATTGATTTGACATTGAATTTGGTTTATTAAAATTGTTGGTTGGTAAAATCAAAAAGACAACATCTTAAAAAGCAGAGACATCACCTTGCCAACAAAGGTCCGTATAGTTAAAGCTATATTTTCCCAGTATGTATGGAAGCGAGAACTGGACCATAAAGAAGGCTGATCGCTGAAGAATTGATGCTTTTGAATTATGGTGCTGGAGGAGACTCTTGAGAGTCCCATGGACTGCAAGAAGATCAAATCTATCCATTCTTAAGGAAATCAGCCCTGAGTGCTCACTGGAAGGACAAATCCTGAAGCTGAGACTCCAATACTTTGGCCACCTCATGAGAAGAGAAGACTCCCTGGAAAAGAACCTGATGTCGGGAAAGATGGAGGGCACATAGAGAAGGGGACGACAGAGGATGAGATGGTTGGATAGTGTTCTTGAAGCTACCAGCATGAGTTTGACCAGTGCGGGAGGCAGTGGAAGACAGGAGTGCCTGGCGTGCTCTGGTCCATGGGGTCACGAAGAGTCAGACACGGCTAAACGACTAAACAACAACAAAATCAAAAATATATTAGATCATTTGTGATGCATGCACCTCGATTTTGACTGTCTAGGGGCCTCCACAAGGTTTAATCTGGCACTGGTCCAAGATGGAAGTTTATACTTTGGAACAACTTTTGATTTTCTAACATGCTTTTAAAGAGCTTCTGAGCATGGATGTAGCCATGATTTATCTCACGTGGGCAAGATACCCACCTGTGATCATCCTCTGTCTGGCTTTGTCTAGCATATTCGGAATGAAATGTCATGACAACATTTGCTTTAATTTACTTTCTTTTGACCCCAAGGGCTCAGATAAATCTGTCAAAACATTTCCAAAGTCTGATTACAGTGGTACCTCAGGTTAAGTACTTAATTCATTCCGGAGGTCTGTTCTTAACCTGAAACTGTTCTTAACCTGAAGCACCACTTTAGCTAATGGGGCTTCCTGCTGCTGCTGTGCCGCCGGAGCACAATTTCTGTTCTCATCCTGAAGCAAAGTACTTAACCCGAGGTAATATTTCTGGGATAGCGGAGTCTGTAACCTGAAGCGTATGTAACCTGAAGCGTATGTAACCTGAGGTACCACTGTATTTCTACTTTTAGTTAAGTATTTTTATTTATTTACTTGATTTAGGGGGGCAGCTGCCCCCCTGCCCACCCCTGGCTACACCCATGCTTCTGAGAAAACTTGTGAATGATTAGTCTTGCCGCATCGAGCAAGGGAAGGCTGTCTCAGTAGAGAGGCAGGCTAATGGAAATATGAACCACAAGCAAGGATCCTCAGGTAAGCTCAAGGCAAGTAGCATCAAGGGGGGAAATGTTCCAACTTGTTCCATTGAAAACGAAGGCCCTTGAAGGGCCACAGGAGTGCATGGAGAGATCTTACACAGGATTTCATGGAGAAATCTTACACGACCATCTTTAGGGAGGGCTGTGTATTAACATATTTTATTCGTAGGAAAGGTTGGGGATTAAAAATGGGCTTAGTTGTTTACTGAATATGGATGAGATTCCTTCAGGCAGTCTGCACACACACAATCACACACACATGCATGCAAAGGTTGCTTTTTTCAGGATGTTTTCAAGTTTTCTTGAAGCAAGCTGAAAGACAAAACATGCCAGCTTCTTCACTCCCCTCCCAAACAATGGAAAATCTCTCTTACACACACCAGTGGCTGGGATGCTTAGCTAGAGACAGGAGATGCCTTTCTAGCCCCTTCTTAATTAAGAATGATGATCCTGAGAATGTTCAGGAACATTACTTTCTTCCAGTGAGCATAGAGTTTGTAATCTTCTCTGCTTCCCAAACTGAATCAGGAGGCAGAGGAACCGCTAGATCCCATACTCCCTTGGCTTGATTTATTAATGAAGAGCGGTGGATTTTCTTTGTCTTCTAAATAATTCAATGCATGAGGCAGATTAACAAAGATACCATGCCACCAAACCTGGCCATTAGGCAAGGCTGGTGATCTCCCCTACAATCTGTTCAGCTGTTTCTCATTGACCTGAGTTATTGGAGGACAATACATTGCTCATCTGTTTGAAAAATGGTACCAATTGGTCAGTGTGTCCAAAGATAGATTTATATTTATTTTATTTCTTTTCTGCTTTTCAGTCACATGTATTACTTACCTTTGCTGAAAATATGAAAGTATTTAGGCCCTATTTCCTTTCCTTCCTTCCTTTCTTTCTTTCTTTCTTTCTTTCTTTCTTTCTTTGGTGATGTTATGTTAAATTGCCCCGGAATATGTTTTTATTCCTCATTGTGATTTTTTTTTTACCTTACCAATGATGGGGTGCAATTATGTATGTTTTTTCTTCTTTGTATGGCTAAAGCTCAATAAGCACTGAGAGAGAGAGAGAAGACCTGCTACATTCTCAATTGCACTTGTCCAGACCTGAGACAACTTTTTAACTCCAATGTCAAAGACTTTACTACAGAAGCTCAATTATGTCTTTTTATTTTATTTTTGTAGGTTTTATTTGTGGGTTAGTGGTTCATAGTTGCCTATAAAAACGAAAAGTGGAAACTGCTGTAGTGCAAATTTAAATGCAGGCATGTAGCTAAATTTACTAAATCTGGAACTGGACTTTGTAATTATTTTATTCATTGGGTTGACTGCCAGAATTTAACCGAGGCTTTAAAAAATTGATTTCTGCTTTATTATGTTTATTTCTCATTTCATTCATTATATATCTATCGTTCCTATTTCAGATTGCTATGATCTATAGTTGCATACAATAAATCTGAAATGAACTAAACTGATATTGAAAGAAGAAAGTGCCCGGTGTATATCTTTTAAATTTTAAATGCTGTCGTCTGTATCCCCCACCCCACTGCAACTTTGGAAGATTTTAGCACTCAGATAAACACAACCTGCAAATAGAAACCTCAAAATTCAGGGTTTGATTTGGATAAGAAGGATTCCATAAGAACACCTATTTTAGTTCTATGGAAACATTGCTACAAATAACTACACGGACAGTTAAAAAACCTAGGAAACCTGACCTGCTGACAAAGATGTAGCAATTTCTTCCTCTGATTAAAGCAGCTATGAGAGAAATGGTGATGTAAAATCAAGAAATCTGTTACACGACACAATTAGAGAAAAGAGTTTACTTGGTGTGTTTTACAGAGTGGACACATCTGCTCCAGCACTCCTGAACTTGCTTGTGGCTCATAACACAATTCCCAGTGAGTTTAAACACTCCTTGGATTTTGCAGTGCAATTTTGCGCACATAAATTGGGCACAAAAAGGTGTTCAGTATCTTACATTGTTTATATAAAAGATGCATATAAGAGGCGTATTTCACTAGTGAATGCATTGGAAACACTGGAAATAGTGATGCAAACCCTTGTTTTGTATTTCCCAGACCTCCTACTGAGATCTGTGTGGCTTGAAATCCTAGACCAGAGAAGGAGAAACCATGTCCCACCAGCTTCCATCAACCCTACACAGTAGGGTTGATGGGAGTTGTAGTTCAACATCTTCTGGAGGAGCGCATCATGTTCCCCACCCCTGCCTTAGACAAGTAGGTAGGTAAGGTGTTTGGTTGCTTGATGGTAGATAGATAGATAGATAGATGATAGATAGATAGATAGATAGATAGATGATGATAGATAGAGATGATAGATAGATAGATAGATGATAGATAGATAGATAGATAGATAGATAGATAGATAGATAGATGATAGATAGATAGATAGATGATAGATAGATAGATAGATAGATGGATGGATGTGTGTGATAGATGACCCTGAGGTCATCTTTTGAGGTCCTTCTTCGTATGCCTCCTCCTTAAGAGGTCTGGAGGATGGCAACACAAAAACGGGCCTTCTTTGCAGTGGCTCCCCATCTGTGGAATGCTCTCCTCAGGGAAGTTCGCCTGGCGCCTTCATTATATACCTTTAGGTGCCAGGCAAAAATGCTCCCTTTTAACCAGGCCTTTGGTTGATCTGATTTACATCCTACACCCTTTTAAAATGTGTTTTCTTGTGTGTGGGGGGGGTATTGGGTTGTTGTTTTTGTATTTTGTGGTTTTATATCTTGGTTTTATTCTCTGAACCGCCCTGAGACCCTAGGGTATAGGGCGGTATATAACTTCAATAAATAATAATAATATTGATAGTGCTATTTTTCGTGGAAAAAAAGGCGCTAAAACTCCCAATGAACACTTCCCTTGTTCTCTTATAATGGCCATGTCACCTACCTGAGAGGTGCCGGAACTAATTTCTGGTGAGTTCTGGATGAAAAAAAAGCTCTAGATGTAAATATGTTCGCCAGGCTTTTATGCCTTTTCAGAAACTTATCGCAAACAATGTGGATGAACGTTAATTGTCTGTACTGTGGTTGTAACTTGTGGTAAATCCTGTGATTTAACAGTGACAACTTCCAAGTAGTGGGGAGGAGAAGGTGTGATCAATGCTGCTTTGTTCCGGTTGTGCCCAGGACTGCTGAGAAGCAGAGAGGAGATACTTATGCCTTGGGTGATATGCATATGCTGGCTTCCGACGGAAGTGGCTGCAGAAGCATCAGTAAAAGTAAAGGTAAAGGGACACCTGACCATTAGGTCCAGTCATGGCCAACTCTGGGGTTGTGGCTCTCATCTTGCTTTATTGGCCGAGGGAGCTGGCGTACAGCTTCCGGGTCATGTGGCCAGCATGACCAAGCTGCTTCTGGCGAACCAGAGCAGCGCACGAAAACGCCATTTACCTTCCCACCAGAGTGGTACCTATTTATCTACTTGCACTTTGACGTGCTTTTGAACTGCTAGGTTGGCAGGAGCAGGGACCGAGCAACGGGAGCTCACCCCATTGCGGGGATTTGAACCGCTGACCTTCTGATCGGCAAGTCCTGGGCTCTGTGGTTTAACCCACAGCGCCACACACGTCCCTTATAATCTAAGTCTTTCAGAAAATAGCATAGCTTCCACTTTTTGGCACCACCAGACATGAACTATCTATGACCACCACAATTACAGCAATTTATCGTGTTTAATATCTCTCCGGCGGGGGGTGCCTATGTACCTGTAGAAGATGATTGGAAGTCATCAAGACTGCAAGACTTCCTGCTAGTTGTCTGTGAAGGGTGCAATGACAGAACGGGAACAGGTGTGAGTCACAGGCCCAATCCTTTTCTGCTAAAGTTGCCCCATGCAGAGCTTTCCCATGGCCACTGCTGTGTGGAGAATAAGGCCATAGCTCCGTGGCAGTACATAAAGTTTGCATGTAGCAACCCCATCATCAGTCCCCAACATCTTCAGGCAAGGCTGGGAATGTCCCCTTTCTGAAACTCTGGAGAGCTACTGCCAGTGTGGACAATTGCTTGCATTGTCGCTTGAGTCTCCAGTGATCTGCTTGAAATGCTATTCAGTACGCTCACACATTTCAAAGCAGATTCCTGTTAGAAGTCAATGCATATTTTAAAATAAGCACAATGCCACGCAGCGCATTTCTATTTTAAGGAAGAATATCCTACTGGGGACTCTGAGGGAATTCAGCTGTTAGTATAATTCAGAAATACGAAACAGCACATATGGAGAACAGATCTCAAAGGGGGAAGAGGGGGCAAGAATGGCAAAGCAGATGAAAGAAGAAGACGAATCTGCAACACATTTAGAAATATCCTGGCCTACTCTGTCGCTCCCCCGCCCTTCCCTGTGCACCGATATCTCTTTATTGCACTTGAGTCTAGTGTCACCATTTGTCTAGGACGGCAGGAAATTGTGTAGCCCATTAGGAATCCAAATCAAAATGTCCGTCAAGGTTTCAGTCACGGCGTGTTCCAAGCAAAGATTAATTAGTGCAATTGGGAGTAGCTGTATTATGGGATGGAGAGCCGTAGATTACATGGGTACCATCCATCGTTGTACGATCATATCAAGAAATACAGGACACAGGCTCATAAATTGCTCTTGCCCATCTATATAATCTACTCTTCTCTGCTTTGTAGAAAAGTACCCATCTGCCAGTTAAAGCATTCTTTGGCGGCTGAAGCAAGTGCATGCAACTTATCCCTGATATCTATTTTTCTCTGACAAACGTGCAAATGTGGGCAGATAAGTGATGGCAGAGAGTGCCGAACCCTTTCCCCTTTCTGTAGAATCACCCTTCCAAGTTACCCTCCAAGTTCCTGCTCCCACAGGCTTCCAAAGATGCATTGTGTATATCTGCCTTTCCCCTTCATTTATATCCTGCCATTCTGCCCCTCTTTTAGTCTGTTTTCTCAGTGCCTCCGGGACCGGTCTGCTTTTTACCTGTAGAACTCTGTAAGGTGCTGCTTGCACCAATGGCGCTCTGTAAACAAATGATAATATGCAAATAATAAAAGCAGGCAAGGTCCTGCAGCAATTTTTGCAATGGTGGCAGTGCTTCCCCCCCAGTTGCTATTATTAGCTGGTCACTGTTAGTTGTATCCCCGCACACGTCCTGATGCATCCTGGCATGTCTGCGACGTGATCCCCTACCTGGGTACAGAGAAAGCAATGCATGGAGAGAAAAAGTGGTCAGTTGGCACTGAGATAATATAGATAGCCAGATAATGGCATTCCTCATAATACCTCAGCTGAAACACTGGTGACCTTTATGCTCTTTATCATATTTTTGGGGGAAATTCAAAATCTGTTTCCATAGTAACAGGAATGGAAATTGCAGCCTTCAGCAGGGATCGTAAGTCAGCTCTCAGCTCTCGAATCTGCATGTCCAATTGTGTTTCGATTAAAAACAAAATCTATTAATCAGGGCTTTCAGATTTAGAACGTGTACAATCTGTGACTTAAAATAATAATAATTGACAGCATGCTATCTTCTGAATACTGTTTTAGTAGACTGTGGAAGCTTGGAGGAAGCATAAGGAGGCCAAGCAGGCATAGGAAACAATGGCTATGAACACAAATGAATCCAACTGTTGCATTTTGAAGTCTCATTATTTCAATGGGAGAAATTTAAACATATGCTTCACTTCTCCTGTCAAAATTAAGGCAACTTAGAGGGTTTGGGAGGGGCGGGGTTCTAGACAGTGCCATATTCTGTGTTTACAGTAAAATGGGAAAAATCCTTGTGCTGACTGCAAATTAAATAACTTTTCAACACACAAGAGAGCTAACTGAGTCTAAAACTATTCACCTCCTGCCTCCCTACCTATTTTTATAAGATGATAATGTGGCTTTTAAGCCACTGTTGATCACAGCCACTGAAAATCAAGTTTGTTGCTCCTACCTGCATAGTATTATTCTGAATTCTGTTTCTGAGTAATTCTAAAGAGTGACAGAATACTGTGCAATGAAATGTGCAGTATCTCTCAAAAGTTAGAGGAAGTAAACTGACACTTAGTCTCAAGTAAGGTAGTATAGAATTGCAGTTGTAATTTTTTTACTTTCCCCCTCCATTTTCTTAAAGGAAAAAAATATCATTGTGATATGCCAATAATAATTAAGGTATAAATTAGGAAAACCATGGCCAACACATGACCCTGCAATCACATACATGTTTACTACTCACCAGTGACCATGTATATTGCTCACATGATTTATTTCAACATTCTCTCATCAAAGCCAACGAAACAACCTCTGAGTGAATGGTGTGAAAATTACAGCCTAACACGCGAGTCCAAAACACATTTACTTGACAGTGTGTCTAATTGATTTCAATGGCCTGTACTTCCAATGAAGCGTGCTTATGATTGTAGCCTGAGGCTGAAATCCTGGGAACAAGTTAGGAAATGAAATGAGTGGGAGTAGGTTGCATGCAACCTATGGTTAGAGTCTGAAAACCATTTACATGCCGGGATGTGAAAAAGTCAACGGGCAGATCATGCACAGAGTGACCCCGAGCTTCAAATTGCTGCTGTTGAATTCTATTGGTTGCAGCAAAACAGGTTGATGTGGTTTCTGATTTCCTAAATCTGCCATTTATTCATTTAAATTGTACATCACCCTTCGTCCAAAGATCTCAGAGTGGTTCACAAGTTAAAAGTACAAGATAAAAAAATACATAATAGAAACCAGACTAAGAACCAAACCACAACAACAAATCCCCTCATACCACATTTAAAAGGATGCATGATATTAGTCAAAGGCTTTGTTGAAGAATAATGTTTTCGCTTGGCACCTAAACATGCACAATGAAGGCACAAAGCCAGCCTCCCTGGTGAGAACATTCCACAAACAGGGAGCCACTGCAGAAAAGGTCTGTTCTTATGTTGCCACCCTGTGGACCTCTCTTGGAGGAGGCACACGAATCATCTGGTGATGATTGCAAGGTTCGGGTAGGTTCATAGGGGGAGATGTGAGTGCTGACCTGCATCTGAACCAGCCCTGACACCCCAGAACCAATCTCCTCAGTATGAATGTTGAAGTCCTCCAGAACCATCAGTCGGGGAGCCCTCAACATCACTTTTGAGACCAGCTCTTTCAGCAAGATAGCTTGGCAGTGAGGCAGTCAGTAAACCAGAGGAATCCATAATCTTGATTGCCCACTCTAGATCATCCCCTCAAATGGGCAAAGAGCATTGGGGGTAGGGAGAGAACCTTTATAGACCACAGCAAGTCCTACTCCCCAACTCTAAAGTCTATCCTGATTCTGCACTGAGTACCCAGGTGGGCACAGCTGATTGAGACCAACTCACCAACCCAGATCTCAATGATACAGACCAGATCAGTTTCCTTATCCACAATCAGAACATGGATGAGGAAGGTCTTTGTTGTTGTTGTTGTTTAGTCGTTTAGTTGTGTCCGACTCTTCGTGACCCCATGGACCAGAGCACGCCAGGCACTCCTGTCTTCCACTGCCTCCCGCAGTTTGGTCAAACTCATGCTGGTAGCTTCGAGAACACTGTCCAACCATCTCGTCGTCTGTCGTCCCCTTCTCCTTGTGCCCTCAATCTTTCCCAACATCACTGTCTTTTCCAGGGAGTCTTCTCTTCTAATGAGGTGGCCAAAGTATTGGAGTCTCAGCTTCAGAGTCTGTCCTTCCAGTGAGCACTCAGGGCTGATTTCCTTCAGAATGGATAGGTTTGATCTTCCTGCAGTCCTTGGGACTCTCAAGAGTCTCCTCCAGCACCATAATTCAAAAGCATCAATTCTTTGGCGATCAGCCTTCTTTATGGTCCAGCTCTCACTTCCATACACCACTACTGGGAAAACCATAGCTTTCACTATAGGGAGGAAGGTCTTACTCTGAGCCAACCTGGCATTCAGCAACAGCAGCCACAGACCCTAGGGCTAGCTGAAAGGACAACGGCAATTCCCCACATTGGAGGAGTGGCTGGCACACAGCACAGTCACTAACTGCCTGTGCCCCCAACAAAGCACCCAACATTTAAAAACCCACAAGTTAAAAACCATGGAGCTTGCGGGGAGGGGGGATCATGAGGGCTTTCCACAGCATATCAAAGTAAATTACAGGGTGAGGCAGTGTGAGGAGATGTCTAAGAATGTGGGTTAAAAAGAGGAAGGCAAATAGCACTAAGGGACAGTGAAACATCTTGACACTAGAGGGAGGTGAGCAGAGGGCCTTCTCGGTAGTGACACCCTCCCTGTGGAACACCCTCTCTTCAGAAGTCAAAGAGCTAAAGAGCTACATGACTTTTAGAAGACATCTGAAGGCAGCCCTGTATCAGGAAGTTTTTAATGCTTGATATTTTGCTATGTTATATATATATCGTAATCCAGACAGAGTGGCTGGGGAAACCCAGTCAGATGTGCAGGATGTTGTTGTTGTTGTTGTTGTTGTTGTTGTTGTTGTTGTTGTTGTCACTTTTGGTTATTTAGTCAGCTTCATCAGATGTGTTTCTTCCCAAGCAAATACTGAATTAGAGGGCAGGGTGAATTTGGAGTGTGTGTAGTGTTTGAGTCCAGTCCATGTTTTATGTCACTTTAAAATTAGGAATGGGGAGAGATTTAATTCAGTTCACATTTAAAGTGAAACTTACCTAATTCACACTTTCTGAAATGATATGTGAACAGAAAAACAGCTGTCCTTTGAAATTCACACTTCTCTGAATTTTGCAATGCAGTTTGCCAGTCAGGTAGTGTATACAAAAATGCACATACTAAGGTATACCATGCATATAAATGCATATATTATTTAGAATGATGTAGATAAATGCATGGTATGAGGGAAATTGTTGCGCAAAAATGCACATATTACAGGAAATGGCATACAGAAATGTGTATATGTGAAGAAACTCACACCCAAATACTAAATAATTTTCATGGAGACTTCAATAAATTCACAAACTGATGCAGACGTGTTAACCAAGGCTGGGAAGGGGGCGAATGAGAAACCGAGACAAACTGAAGTTGAGAGATTCACCCATCCTGCTTGGAACAAAGGAAAACAACCTTCCAAAACAGTGTTCCCTGACTTGATACTCTTAAGATGTTTTCAACTACAACTTCAATAATAATAATAATAGTAGTAGTAGTAGTAATAGTAATAATAATAATAATAATAATATTTATACCCCACCCATCTGACTGAGCCCCCCCCCCCCCCAGCCACTGGGCGGCTCCCAATCGAGTGTTAAAAACAATTAAATATTAAAAACTTCCCTAAACAGGGCTGCCTTCAGATGTCTTTTAAAAATATGATAGCTGCTTATTTCCTTGACATCTGATGGGAGGGCATTCCAAAAGGTGGGCACCACTACCAAGAAGGCCCTCTGTCTGGTTCCTTGTAACCTCACTTCTCACAATTAGGGAACCGCCAGAAGGCCCTCGGCGCTGGATCTCAGTGTCCGGACTGAATGATGGGGGTGGAGATGCTCCTTCAGGTATACAGGACCGGTGCCATTTAGGGCTTTAAAGGTCAGCACCAACACTTTGAATTGTGCTCGGAAACATACTGGGAACCAATGCAGATCTCTCAGGACCAGTGTTATGTGGTCCCAGCGGCCACTCCCAGTCATCAGTCTAGCTGCCGCATTCTGGATTAATTGCAATTTCCAGGTCACCTTCAAATGTAGCCCCATGTAGAGGGCATTGCAGTAGTCCAAGCGGGAGATAAATAGAGCATGCACCACTCTGGCGAGACGGTCTGCGGGCAGGTAGGGTCTCAGCCTGCGTACCAGGTGGAGCTGATAGACAGCCGCCCTGGACACAGAATTAACCTGCACCTCCATGGACAGCTGCAAGTTCAAAGTGACTCCCAGGCTGCGCACCTGGTCCTTCAGGGGCACAATTACCCCATCCAGGACCAGGGAGTCCCCCCCCCCACACCTGCCTGCCCCCTGTCCCCCCAAAACAGTACTTCTGTTTTGTCAGGATTCAACCTCAATCTGTTAGCCACCATCCATCCTCCAGTCGCCTCCAGTCACTCACACATCACTGCTGATCAACCACATCTGGAAGGAAGCAGGTCAGGAAAAGCTGGTTCAGAATGAAACAAACCCCCCAAAGCATGGCATGGTGCTTGCAGAAAACACTTTTAATAAATGAACATTGCTTTCATGAGTCTCACAAATTACCCTTCTGGTAGGTGCCCTGAAATTAATTAAAGAAAGAAAGAAAAAGACAAAGCATCATTCTGTGAATATTTGAATACCTAATGAGATATGCCCTTTAGACTTTTACCTGTCACTCTCCTCCTACCCAATCTTAAGGAGGTCAGGCAGAGAACATTTATTTACATCTTATTAGTTCTATAATCATCTCCATTATTTACTAGACAATTTCTCTTTCTGTGTTTGGTTGTGGATGAATGAGTGGGACAATAGTTATTTTAAAATATTTGGATACGCTTCCTCTTGGAATACATAGAAAAGAGATTAAGATGTGAGCAGCTGGGTTTTCTTCTTTTTCCTTTCTGTTGATTCCACAATATTAAAATGAAATCAAGTTGATTAGATCTTCAATTTTATGCATTTATTCTTTTGTCTCCAGCTTTCAGTCCCTTATTAAATCTAAATTAAATCCTTATTTGGAAGCACTTAATTTAAAACATTATCCTTCTATTTATTTTTCATTTAATTCCCAGATGGCAAATCCAATTGACATTAAAGCCTCTTTCTGGTCTGAAAGAATAAGGTAGCTTTTTATTTTCCATATGAGTATTTGTTTGGTTTTTATACCATAATAATGATGATATGACCTGACTTCCTAATCCATTATTGACATTGTTTAATCAATATATTTCTGGGCTCAGAAAAAAGGAGCCACACTCATCTCTAATATAAATCCAATGAAGTCACAGATGACACTAATTTAACCAATTTGTTATAAATTGAATGATTTGATTGCCATTTAGCAGCAACAAATTGTGTATATATACTAAATTAACAGCTGGCTGTGGTTTTCTGAGTAGTGTTCTATTGACCTTGTGTGTTTCTAAATTGTCAATTATGGGAGCAATCCTACACACAGGAAACTGGTGTAAAGCAAGTCGGTGTAATTCAAACTGGTGTGAAGTTACACCAGATCCAAATCCCATTCACTGTTAGCTGAGGTGGCCTATGCAAGGCAGAGGGAAAACAAACCTTTAAACACTGTTGTGTGTCAAGTTGTCAGGTCATGTGATCCACCTGAATGGACTTTGCATCCAGTCTAAAGCTCCCCTCTCTGGTTCTGCCACCACAATGCCCCTTGGGGGTGGGTCTCAATGGCCTTGGCTCAGTCAACTTTGACTGAGTCCCAGCTGAACCACAATGAGGCAGTTACATTGCCGTATCTTCAAGCTCAGCCGATGTTGAAGACTTAACTCCAGCTGACTGTGATTGAGCCTAGACTCAGCCAGTTGAGCCAGGGAGCCATTGTATCTTCCCAGTGAATCTTGCTATAGAATTGCCCCACATGTGTTAATTACAAAGGGATGGAGTTTGGGAGGCACAGATAACATTATTTATGGTACTGTTCATGATAGATCGAAATATTTTTTTCCCCATAGCAAAATAATGAAATCATGCAGAGCAAAGTAGAATGTGCTGTTGCGATGGATGCCTCTGAAAGACAGTGGGCTGTTGAAAAAAAGGAGGCAGATGACAGGTGGGAAAAAATAGCTCATTTTGGCCAGTGTGGGTGATCATAACATTTTGAATGCCTTTTGTTATCAGATAAAGACCTCGAACCTTTTCTAGCTTGCTCATTCGATTTCACGCCTCTCTCTTGCACCTCTTTCCCTTTTGTCCTCCTATGCAGTGTGCATTGTGTAGAGGATTGCCCATCTAAAGAGCTTGGAAAGATTCGGGTTGGCTGGGAGTTCATTGTCTTTGCGGCCATTTATGTGCAATTGGAGATGATTGTCTTTTCTGTCTCTCTGGCAATGCTGATGGCGAGGTGTTATGCCAGGAAGCTCAACCACAGAGGTTCCATTGAACATTTCTCCATATGCTGTTGAGAAGAATTAAACCCTCTTGCTCACAAAGAAACACAAATTAAACAATTGTCTCTGGACATGCCAACAGGCACCGAATGCTTGTTTCAGCTACCAGTTGTTTGAGAATAAAATCACTCATTTTAAATTTAAATTCTTCACTGGAGAAACATGTCATTGACTTTATTTTACTTTCTGTCACACATGGCCTAAGTGGTTTACATCTTTGTAAACAAATATAATGGGTGGTATTCAATTCCCTCCCCCTCAGAGTAGGCCTGTTGAAATTAATGGACCTAACTTAGTCAGGTTCTTTAATTTTAAGTGGTGTATTCTTAGTAAAGCTTAACAGCATGAATACTCCATGGCTTGGATCCACAGATGTCTCATATGAGAGGAAAAGCACCTCAACTTGGCATGGCAGCCTGGCTGAATTTCCCATTTTCATGTCCTGCTGCAGTACTCTAGTGCTCTATCTATCTCTGAAGTGTAGTTGGACAAGAAGCCAAAAAAGCCCTGTTCCACGAGCAGTATCCTGCTCATTCTTCTCTGGATTCAATACAGTAAAAAGGACAATAGCTCAGGTCCAATGGAAAGGAGGACCCTTCCCTATTGCAATGGCTGATATCTGCAAAACAGATTTTTTTCCCCTGGATTAAATTTGGAGTCAAATGTCAGGCATTGCTCTTGAAGCCACCAAATAGCCCCATTAGCCATGACCTAGTAGCATCCCATCTTTCTCCCTTTGTCTATTCAATGAGGACTCTGGGATGGGACCAAACTTTCTGAGCAGAAGTGATGCTTCTGGACCATAGAAAAATGTCTTATATTGATTCAAACCATCTAACTCAATATTGTTTACACTGACTTGCAGTGGCCTTCCATGGTTTTGGGCAGTATTATTTCCCAGCCCTATCTGAAGATGCTAGGGACTGAACTTAGAACCTTCTACATGCAAAACAGACACTGTATTACTGAGCTTCAGGTCTACTAGTTAGCTGATATAGCAGCCTGCATCCTATTACAGGCTCTGCTGTTTTTTTTGTTTTTGTTTTAATCCCCTTGTATAATATTGGCTTGTCAATCACAACTTCCAACTTCTGTTACAACAGCACCCAAGACACAGGATCACCCCAGCAATATTTTCTCCTTCTATTTTGCTTTTCAGAACTTGTGGTAGTTGCAGTTGCTTCACTGTTTTCTGACTTTGGCAAAGAATCACATTTCCTCATCTGTGCCTTCCTGCTAATTGAAAGATCTCCCACAAGAGACGTAATCTTTTAGGCGCAGTTATTTCTGTTCTCCTTACAACATACCATACATTCCTCCCATGCAACGAAAGATGCTGATTCAAATCTTGGATGTGGCATTTTATTAATTAACTGGAACAAGAGAATTTCAGCTCCAGGGTAATTGAATAAATTAAACGACAAGACTCTCAATCCTCTGATGAATGCCATGATATAAATAAAAAACTCTTTCTTTACTTGAACCACTTCTAAGCAGGCAATGAGCCAGTGCTACAAATTATCCATCTCTGTCTTTTTAAACACCAGTTCATCTTAAATAATATCCTTTCCATTTGCATCGTCCATTGGTTTTTATGCACAATTAGGAGCCAAAACAAGTGAAAACTGAGCCCCTGAACAATATGGGGTTGTTGACTAACTTTCATTTTGTCTTAAGGCAAGTAAAGAAGAGGCATAGTCATTGCCTTTGACCAGGGTTTCCCAAACTTAGGTCTCCAGCCATTGTTGGACCACAATTCCCATTATCCCTGAATGATAGTTGGAGTCCAAAAACAGCTAGAGATCTAAGTTTGGGAAACCTTGGCCTAGACCAGGGATGTCCAACAGGTAGATCACAGTTGATCTACCAAAAAAACAGGGCTTCCCTTCCTGAAAAAGCTTAACAACAAAAAGCTCAAGGGGATAGATCACTGCCAGTTTTTAATTCTGTGAGTAGATTGAAGTCTCTTGGGAGCTGGCCACCCCTGGCCTAGACCTTTGCAAAAGATGAGACATGGAAGCAAGTTGGGGGTCAACTTTTTTTTAAAAAAAGCATGTTAGAGCAGCTATACAAACTGTATTAACAGAGGATGGGCTCCTATAAATCTGAGATGTTGGAGCATTAGATCTATGATTCACATTTTTAGGCAAGGCCAACTTTTGAAGGCTAGCTATATTTTTGGTCCACGTATTGTTTCAGAAAGTGTGAATGAGACCAAATCAAATTTCTCTTCCATCTTTCCCTTTCAATGGAGGCACAGGTTACAGCAACAGCCAGGTGACATTTTTCCACATTCGCCGCATCAAGCAGTTGGTCCCTTACCTTTCCCACCCCGACCTGGCCACAGTGATCCATGCGACGGTCACCTCCAGGCTTGACTACTGTAATTCGCTCTACGCGGGGCTGCCCTTGAAGCTGTCCCAGAAACTCCAGCGGGTGCAGAATGCAGCAGCGAGGCTCCTCACGGGGTCTCTACCATGGGAGCATATTCACCCAGTGCTTTTCTAGCTGCACTGGCTCCCGGTGGAGTACAGGGTCAGGTTTAAGGTGCTGGTTTTGAACCTTTAAAGCCCTTCACGGCCTAGGACCCTCGTACCTACGGGACCGCCTCTCCCGGTATGCCCCACGGAGAGCCTCAAGGTCCATAAATTGCAACACCCTAGTGGTCCCGGGCCCTAAGGAAGTTAGATTAGCTTCAACCAGAACCAGAGCCAGGGCCTTTTCAACACTGGCTCCGGTCTGGTGGAACGTTCTGCCTCATGAGACCAGGGCCCTGCAGGATCTGATTTCTTTCTGCAGGGCCTGTAAGACAGAGTTGTTCCACCTGGCCTTTGGCTTGGAGCCAATTTGATTCCCTCCCCCTCTTTCTTTTTTTCTTTTTCCTTTCTCCTCCTGTGATGAGGATGCATTTTAATATTTTAATTGTTGTATTTTAATCTTGTTTTAAGATTCATTCAACTTGTTTTTATTATTGCTTGTTAGCCGCCCTGAGCCTGGCCTTGGCTGGGGAGGGTGGGGTATAAATAATAATAATAATAATAATAATAATAATAATAATAATAATAATAATAATAATAATTATCATCTACTCCCACTGAAGTCATAGGTTTATAGTCTGGGGGGCATCCACTAGACCCAGCCTTAACCTTATACGTACAGGTAATGGCTGTCACTAGGACTGCTTTTGCATAGCTTAGCCTGGCATGCCAAAGACACCCAATCTTGGAATATTTAGATTTGGCTATGGTACACCATATCTATCCAACTGCAAGATTTTTTATCTCTGTAATTACAAAGTGCACTAGAGTGCCTATTGGTAACATGTAACTTTCTTACTATAGCAGCTATGCTGGCTTCTGACCTGATTCTGGGCCCAATGCAATATGTTGGTCATGATCTTTAAAGTCCTTTACAACTTGGGGCCAGAATATCTGAAAGACCACCTTCTTCCATAGAAAACTGCCCACTTACTAGGATAAGCATGGGGACTCCTCTTGTCTGTTGTATCCCTGCTAGCCATGCATCTGGGACCAGAGTCACCCTAGCTTGTTATTCACGTTCCTGAAGGATACTCATATCACTGTTTATTGGCTTTCTGCTGAATGGTGAAGACCACTGTTATGAGCCCTTGACTTTCTGTTTATTGATTCCTCATCACTGTCCAGATTTGTTTCAGCAAAATGGTTTACTTTGTTTTTATTTGATTGTTATTTTGCCACTAGTTTTTATTGGGGATTATATACAGTGGTACCTCAGGTTAAGAACTTAATTTGTTCTGGAGGTCTGTTCTTAACCTGAAACTGTTCTTAACCTGAGGTACCACTTTAGCTAATGGGGCCTCCTGCTGCTGCCGTGGCACCGGAAAATAATTTCTATTCTCATCCTGAAGCAAAGTTCTTAACCTGAGATACTATTTCTGGGTTAGTGGAGTCTGTAACCTGAAGCGTCTATAACCTGAAGCGTCTGTAACCTGAGGTACCACTGTATATATTTGTGAATTTAATTAATAAATGTGCAATAATTATATAATTAATAATACCATGAGTATTTTATTATTCTTTCTAGCTGCCTTCTGCTGCCAAGAAAGGGTGGGATGCAAATTTATTAAATCAGATATAAGGAATAGCTTAAATGCATATAATCTGGAGGAGGAAGAAGAGGAGGAGGAGGAAGAGGAGGAGGAGAAGGAGGAGGATTCATCATTTACAAGTATTTTTATTTATTGCATCCTTTATATTCCCAGAACAGTTTACAAAAATGTTGCTTTGATTCTACACCTTCTCTTATGTTACCCTTCTAAATATTGAATAGTCCACTGGTCTATAATTGATGGCATTGAATTTATAGCGATAACGTGAGCAAATGTCTTCAGAATTTACATAATGAAAAGAATTCATTTTTGGAAACTACAGCAGAGCAGTCATTATAGCTATTGAAGGTAGTTTCATTGCAGTTACACTGAAATGACAGGAGTCAATTGGGCACAGCTCTGTTGCTAGGAGACCATTAACTACAAAAAAATAATGATATGCTTTACTTAAAATTAGAGAGAGAGAGAGAGAGAGAGAGAGAGAGAGAGAGAGAGATTCTGTTGCTTAATACACAGATTGTGGCATCGAGAAGAGAGTATCACAGAAACCTGTGGAAATGCAACATTTAATTCTTATGTTGAGAAGGAAATAAAGAATGCTTTACAATTGGGAGAAGTGGAAGAGATTAGCCATGTTTGCACCAGGCATGTTAACCATGGGATCAAATAAATATTGGCATATGGATCAGAAGCAGATACGTATATCTGGATGGAAGAAGATAATTGAAAAGAAAAGCTAAAGATTGGTGCAGTTCTCTATTACTACTCAAGTACGGCAGAAGGAAGCATAAATGGAGTAAAGGTAAAAAGGTAAAGGAACCCTGGATGGTTAAGTCCAGTCAAAGGCAACTATGGGGTTGCGGCACTCATCTCACTTCAGGCCGAGGGAGCCGGTGTTTGTCCACAGACAGCTTTCCGGGTCATGTGGCCTGCATGACTAAACCACTTCTGGTGCCTTGGAACACCATGACGGAAGCCAGAGTGCAAGGAAACGCTGTTTACCTTCCCGCCACAGTGGTACCTATTTATCTACTTGCACTGGTGTGCTTTCAAACTACTAGGCTGGCAGGAGTTGGGACAGAGCAACAAGTGCTCAGTCCATCGTGGGTATTCGAACCACCAACCTTCTGATCGGCAAGCCCCAAAGGCTCAGTGGTTTGGACCACAGCACCACTCGCATCCCCGTAAATGGAGTACTACTACCCAAATAATAATAATAATAATAATAATAATAATAATAATAATAATAATAATATTGTTTATACCCCATCCATCTTGCTGGGTTTCCCTAGCCACTCTGGGTGGCTTCCAACCAAATATTAAAAACACAATACAGCATCAAACATTAAAAACTTCCCTATACTGGTCAACATCCACCCTTGTTTAACTTAAACAGAAAATTCTGGTCCGCAAGTCATATGTTTAACTCAATAACTTCATTGCTTCAGGAGACAGATAATGATCAGACAAGATCAAAAGTTCAGATTGTTCACCATGATGGGTGACAGCTTTGATTCATTGTCCCATCAATGGAAACATCATGCTGAGCACCCTCACCAGTTACCTTTGATTGATAGTCAGATCTAGCAAAATGATGCATGATGTTCTTCAGAATTTATGAGACAATTGTACCTTAAATCCACGTCACAGCTGTATGTCTAAAAATGGTGCTAGTAAAACAAAGTGGCTGTGCTTCTTCTCTCCAGAACCTAGACTTTAGGCAACCATGCTTGAATCTCAGTGAAATCAATGGCTGCATAACTAACTGTAGGACTGCAATTTCCCCTGCCCTTATCTTCTGTTCTTATCTTAAATTGCAAGAACCAGCCTAGAAATCACTATATGAAGGGATAACCTAGCATGGTGCTTAATCAGCATAGCAGAGGGATGAATCTGGTGCTTATTATCTCTTAAATTTTCTAATTGGAGACATCTTAGAAAAATGAAGAGGCAGAAATGTTTCATTTTCTACATCCTAGTTTGATCCATTCCAATCAATTCCTGCCACCTTCCTTCCTTCCTTTCTAATTCATTCATTTATTATTAATGTTGCAATACACATATGAAATCTTTACATAATGATACATATACATTATATTTGTAAATTCACATTTTCACATTTCATTATGTACCAACATTTATCCATTTCTTATTTCTTGCCCTGTGTCTTCCCTCCACGCATGCGTGACTTCCTTGTTATTATTTTGTAACTTTATTATTGAGATTGTATTTTTGTATCTTAATAATTAAACATTCAATCTTATATATCAGCTTAACTTTGTGAAATCAGTCTATAAATGTCAATAAATTCTTGTTGGAGCATCTTTTCCATTCCTCTTTGAGATTTTGATTAGATAGCATTCTAATTGTTACCGTCATTTTTGCTAATACAATCATTTCAAAAAATTTATGTTGCCAGTCTTTCACTGTTGGTACTTCTTCTGATTTCCAATTTTTTGCAATCAGTAACCTTGCGGTGGCTGTTGCATATAAAAAGATTCTCTTCATGTCTTTGGGGATGTCATTTGTTATAATTCCTAAAAGGAATGATTCTGGCTTCTTACCAATTGTTGTTTTAAACATTTTTTTTTCAGTCCCTCATGTATATTTCCTCAATTTTTAAAAAATTTTATCACATCCCCACCAGACATGATATAAGGATCCCTCTGATACCTTACATCTCCAACACAGATTCGATGTTAGTTTATAAATTTTAGCCAGTTTTACAGGGGTTAAATACCACCTGGAAAACATCGTCATAATGTTTTCTTTGATAGTAATGCATGCACCTGCCACCTTTCATATATCAAACAGGTTGACTCATTTCTTCTGGATTTTAGCAGTAACATATTGTCAAACCTGTCCTGGGCAGTTCATTGGATAATGGAACAAACAAACAAAACACATATGTTGAAAACCAGCAGTGTGGTGTAGTGGTTAGAGTGTCAAACTTGGATGTGGGAGACCAAGGTTCAAATCTCTACCCAGCTATGAAGCTCCCTGAGTCATTGTCTCTCAGCTTAACCTACCTGACAGGGTATTTTTTGTGAAGATAGAATGAGAAGGGAGGAGTCATTAGTTTCTTGGAGGAACGGTGTGGTATAAATGCAGTAAACAAATATAAACGTGAACATGCAAATTTGGGGGCACGACAGTTCAGGAAGAAATTTGAGATTTTGAAGCAAGGTACAATTCATACAGCCATCCTATATTAATCAACATTTTTCACTACACTGTTAAAAACATATTGGTATGAAGTATATACAGTCACACCTTGGTTCTCGAACACCTTAGTTGACGAACAAATCGGCTCCCGAACTCAAAAAACCTGGAAGTAAGTGTTCCGGTTTTTGAACATTTTTCGGAAGCCGAACGTCCAATGTGGCTTCTGCTTGAGTGCAGGGAGCTCCTGCAGCCAATTGGAAGCCGTGCCTTGGTTTTCGAATGGTTTTGGGAGTTGAACGGACTTCTGGAATGGATTAAGTTCGAGAATCAAGATTCCACTGTATGTTGTTGTTTAGTCGTTTAGTCGTGTCCGACTCTTCGTGACCCCATGGACCAGAGCACGCCAGGCACTCCTGTCTTCCACTGCCTCCCGCAGTTTGGTCAGGCTCATGTTTGTAGCTTCGAGAACACTATCCAACCATCTCGTCCTCTGTCGTCCCCTTCTCCTTCTGCCCTCCATCTTTCCCAACATCAGGGTCTTTTCCAGGGAGTCTTCTCTTCTCATGAGGTGGCCAAAGTACTGGAGCCTCAACTTCACGATCTGTCCTTCCAGTGAGCACTCAGGTCTGATTTCCTTAAGAATGGATGCGTTTGATCTTCTTGCAGTCCATGGGACTCTCAAGAGTCTCCTCCAGCACCATAATTCAAAAGCATCAATTCTTCGGCGATCAGCCTTCTTTACACAGTTCTATAGTATAGTTCACTACTGTTACCTGCAATCAAATAGCTCAATATTTACTATTTATCGTCAAATTAGCTGCACCCACTGGCTAGAATGGGCCACCATATCTACTCATGACAATTTTCATTTAAATATTCCAAACCATTTTGGTCTCAAAAGACACATTTCTATACACCTTCTCTCTCAGATATGCATCTTGAAATGTATATGCAGCAGTTTTTGAGCCAAAGAACTGTGTCAGAACATTCAGGAATCTGGTGAAGGATTATGTTCTGATCCACACATTATTCCAGGAGGTGCAGATAAGGTCAGTTCATAATGGAATTCACACATATAAATCTTTCACGTATACTAATCTGCTTCTACTGTTCAAGGTTATGGATATATTGTGTGGGGTATAGACCGGTCCGCATCCTTTCCAAAGTTCTTATCTGTGGTCAGCAGATGAATGTATGCACCTTCTTCCAACACCTACATCATGTTAAGACATGAGGAAGGTTTTCATGTGCATCATATTCATAGCAATCCCCTGCCATTTTGTTCTTGTTTTTCAAAAGGGAAAACCAGTTTTCTCTATGTGATGGCATCCATACGGCTTGCCTCATGTTACAGCCACTCCTCCATCATAGGAAGGGAATAATTATAGGTTAGTCCCTGTACCAGTTCTGTGCTTCTTTTTAAAAATATAGGACACAGGAAAGACTAAAAGGGATTGCATGACTATTTCCCAGGAGGGGGGTTGGACTAGATCATATTTCTTGTAACTGTCATCTGTAACTGTCATTACTATTAAATGAATTTCTCACATAATCAGGTCTTCAAATGTATTTATAAGACCTCAGTTATTAAATGCAATGTCAATGTCTTAAAAGTCAACGTTATTAGCAATATCTGCAAAGTCTCTTTGAACTTGTACAACATTGCTAAGCATCAGCGTGTGATGACATATTTCCTTTCAGGATTAAATGGAATTTGACCTTCCAAGCGTATTATATATGCTGATATTTTCAGTTTTAAGCAGAGTATTAAGAATGCATGGTTATTTGTTTGAGAAGGGTATTTTAAAAATTGAATTAATTAAGATGGGAGATTGGATTTGATCTCCAAAAGACTTTGGCAAACTACCCTTTCACAAAACAGGTGAACTAGATCGTTCACGGAACCATCCATACCAAGGTGTGTAATTTGTTCTAACTCCCATTGAGTTTCGTGAAAATCCACAACTGCCAGAAAAATCAAACATAACAGAGAATAAATGCTAAAGTTTTCCTATATAAGTGAGCGACACACTTTTTAAAACTGATGATACACAGTGACAGCCTAGAAGTTTTTCTTCTCCTCTTACCTGCAAACCTGCTTTCAAATGAAAAGGTCATCGAAAGTCAAACTTGGACAAGCTTGTAGCCATGGCAAGCTGCCAGAGGAATCAAGGAGACAGAGCGAAGGAGCCATGGTCACAAGCCAGAAATGTCAAGCGTCTCATTAGGTCCAGAATTGTGGTTACTAACTAACCAGAGAACTGGCTGCTCATAGCAAAGAAGTATGGCCAAAACACCTGGAGCGAATCAGCAGTAAGCTGGAAATCACATGACTGTGGCATAGTTATATCAACAACAACATCAACAATCTTTATTACGGTCCAGAGACCCAACAAATCATTACAAAGCAATAAACAATTCATACAGCCTACCTCCAGGTTAAACAAGCAGTTTGTTCAGAATATAGGGATCATTTGTTCTTGCAACCACCGATAAGAACTTTGCCACTGCTAATGTTCTAGCATTTGTCCAGTCTTCCAATAGGAACCTGACATAGTGAGCCTCTGATTTTCCCGGGAAAGGTACCAGCAAGGGTAGTATCAGTTCTACCCTGGCTTGCTCATATTTTGCACAATGCAACAAAATATGTTTGATGGAATCGATGTCTTGAGCACACGAGCAAAGTCTGTCCTGGTAGGGAATTCCTCTTAACCTGCCATCCAACACTGCAGAAGGAAAGACGTTTAGTCTGGCTTTGGTGAAAAGCCTTCGATAGTTTGGTACTGTCAGGTTTTTAATGTAAAATGTTAACTTAAAGACATACCCATATTGTACTCCTACTGCCAGCGGACTACAGACTGCGTGTGATCGAGATCGCAAGTCACTGTGTGCATTATCCCATAATTTTTGCTTTAATATCTTTTGGGCGCTTTCATAACCCAGGTAATACAGTTGGGGGGTGACAGACCAATAGAGGTGGCTTTTTTAGCCATGGTTTTCTGCCATTTGCTGACAAATTCCTTATTGGTCAGGTGTTGGTACAAACCCTTCCCTAGAGCAAACACTGAAATCCTGAGCCAATGTTTTAGGGCAGCCCACCACGCTTTAGTTGAAATTGGGCCATAGTAATATAATTGTTGCCTTTTTAGATTGCTCAAATGCATGAGGAAGCAATAGGGTTTTCTCTCCTGCCTATTCCTTACCTTTCTTTTCATTCACCATCCTTCCCTATCCGCTGCACAGCACTCTTGGAATTGGATTAATTACGCTAGCAAGGGAAGCTGCTGGTTGACATACTAATTACACTTTAGTCAGCCAATAAAATAGCTAAGGCTGCAAACATCAACCTTTCAATAGTCAGTCTTTTTGGCAATTGTATCATTCATGGCGTAACTCTTATCCAGGTCAAAATAAACTTTTTGTAAACAACAGAGTTGACTTTTGAAAGAGCAATCTCACATACAACTTTATGAGTAACGAAAACTGCACCAGAGTTTATATACTGAACAAAAGACAGCAAGTATTATAGGATGTGATCCTGAGTAAGAAGAAGGCACAATGAGAAGCTATCCCCACAGGGATCTGCTAGGAACATAGAGATAAACAACAATACAATACATTCATGCTTTTCACCCTTGGTATTGCCTCATACATGAAATGATAGCCAGCAGGGGGAAGGCTGTAGCTCAGTGACAGTGTTTGCTTTGCAATCAGAAGGTACCAGGTTCAATCCTTGATATGCAGTGCTAGGAAAGACTCACATCTGAAATCCTGAAAATTGACTGTCCGTCAGTGTAGACAATACTGACCCAGATGGACCAATGTTGGACTTGGTATATGGCAACGTCCTGTGTTCCAAAGCATCAGTCTGGCAGAAAACAATGCAAATACCTAAGAAAACTATTCTAAAGAGATAACTCTAGCAACATTTACTATTGTTAGCACATTACAATATGCTACATAATGCTTTGTGTGAATTGAAACATCATACCCTCAAACTTTTCTATAATGAAAATAGGGACTTTCTATTCCATACCCACCAAGATTTCTTCAGTGAAAATAGAGACATCCTGATCCAAGGGGACAATCACAAAAATCATGGTGTCAGCCAGCATTCAACAGCTTCTTCAACAACACGTTACTCTGAGGATTGTCTTCAGAAAACAACATACCAGATAAAAAAGGGGGGTGAGAGCCAGTGTGGTATAGTGGTTAAGAGCGGTAGACTCGTAATCTGGTGAACTGGGTTCGCGTCCCCGCTCCTCCACATGTAGCTGCTGGGTGACCTTGGGCTAGTCACACTTCTCTGAAGTCTCTCAGCCTCACTCATCGCACAGAGTGTTTGATGTGGGGGAGAAAGGGAAAGGAGATTGTTAGCCGCTTTGAGACTCCTTAGGGTAGTGATAAAGCGGGATATCAAATCCAAACAACAACAACAACAACAACAACAACAACTCTTCTTCTTCTTCTTCTTCTTCTTCTTCTTCTTCTTCTTCTTCTTCTTCTTCTTCTTCTTCCTATAGGATGCTATAACAGGAGAGAGGCCCTAGCTCAAAAGTAGTGTAATTGTTTGGCAAATGAAAGGCACCAACTTTGTCTATTGTCTCTGCAGCCAAAGGCAACCCAGGCAGCAGAATTTTTAGAGTGACCCTCAGATACCCTAAATAAAGATTTAACTAGTGCCATTTAGGCCTACATGCTACATTAATTCAGTTAGGTAATGTGCAATTCTTCTTAACCTTAAAATAGCACCTCCAAGATGGCCCAATTAGGATCAGGACTGTGGTGCATGACAAGTGGGGTTTTTTTGTATATAGAAAAAAAACCTTTCACCAAAACTGTGGTCCTAAATATCCCCCTCACAGCTCTGCCCCACTGTGCTGAGCTCCTCCCCACCACCTCATACCTCCTCGTCTCAGGAACCAGCAGAAATACTCAACATTAGGAAGCCTGCACCAGGCAGCTGACTGCTGCCAGAGACATTATTCACTTCCCCATACCATGAGGTGTAGGTCCTTCTGTGCTTGGTTTTAAAGAAAAGACAGTTCTTGTATGGGAATTTCCCTTTCCAGGCTAAGGCAAACCAAAGAGTTTTGGCACTAGCTTTTATGCTAAGGCAGCACTTTGAAGTTTATGCCACACACGTGAGCAGCAAATGGAGCAGCAAGCACTCTGAGGAAGGAAGGCTTGTTTCCCCCTCTGAACTTTAATCCCCTCCTCAAAATACATCCACTTATGGTGAAATGCTTTAAAATGTTCCGAGAATAAAATATACTGAACCTGTGAATGGACATCTGTGCTGTGCTTCCTATATTTTCTGTGAAACCTTGAGTGATTTTTCAACTTAGCAACCCTCTAAGTAATGCCTCTGACTTGGGTCAGCGGGCAAGTGTAGGAGCAGAAATGGGGGGAGCGGTTCAGATGGAGGTTACGGTTGCAGAGTGAGAATCTAGGCGGCGGGATTTTAGGTTGGTTGGTTAGCAGAGGGTAATTTAAAAACAAAGCCAAGGCTATTGCAGCCATGGAGATACATGGAGTGCCAGATTGGCTCTGCTGGTGATTTGCACTACACAGACCTCCTTGCTGCCTCACCCCTCTCCCTCCCCGTAACCCCCAGCAACCCACCTGCCAGGACACTAGTATAGCCACTCTGCCCCACCCGGTGGGCCACTGCTTCTGCCCAGGTTAACATTCAGAGTGCTCTGCACTCTCAGGCTTCCCAAATGATTTTGGGTGCAACCCTAATCCTGGTCACTGCCTTTGGGGGCTTCATGTAGTGGCAGGGCTACTGGTGTATCTGCAGCCCCACCGAGCCTGGTGGTGATGGTGGAAGGTGGGAGGACATATAGCTTGAGATCATCTCAGGGGTGATGCCATCACATGACAGCAGTGGGACTGGCTTGGGATCCAATAGATCCTGGGTTGTGTCAGCTCATTTCTCTCCTTTCACCTAGAGGAGATACTTCCATCTGCCTGTTTGTCAGCTGGAAGCAGGAACTTGGGGCTAGCTTTCTGTTTCAATTATTTGTTATTTCTTTATTTCTGCTTTATTCATTATATCTGAGAACCACCCATCAATATCCAATTCACAATGAAAATGCTAAAAGCAAAATAAAACAAATATTGCTATGTTATGCTCCATGGCTAGACTGTAGGAATGAAAACAAGTTCTGGGAGAGAATGTGGTGAACCCCATATCAATTAAACTGTGGAGAAGCCAAAAATAAAGAGAAGAATGCAAGTATTTAAAAATACCGTACTTGTTCAAAACTTCTTCCAAAAGTACAAGAGTTAAGCAGAATGAGATGAATAGTTTAGCAATGCATATGATTTAGTCACAATTGCACAGAATTTAAAAGCAGATAATCTTAGGTTATGAATTTCGTGAGGCAAGACACTATATTTTCATAATCTAGGGGAATTATGGCAAAAAGGTAACTATATAATGGTTCTGCAAAGTGATTTGTTTTTGCTCATTTCCCTTTCAGCTTTGATAAAGATGTTTTGAAATGTGATTAATTAAAGTTTAAAAAGGCATAGTAAACAAATGGGAAATGTGTAATTAGACAGCTAAGGACTGGAATTTCCAAAGAAGCACTATTTAAAACAGAAATGGAATGCATGATTTGACATTAAATGGTTCATCACAGCAAACAATTAGATATATGAAAATGAACTTTGAGTTACACCATCCTGGGAAAGCTGCATCAAATTTAGGAGTGTAATAGCAGCATCTTGCAGTAAGCAGAGAAAGTGATTGGTATCCAATTCAGATCCTAATATTAGTCTCTTCTAACTTGACAACTGGAGTAGCTCTTGTGAGAATTAAGTGGAGAGGTGCGATAGGTTTTGTAGGATGGGGGCTGAGGGAAGAATTTGCTGGTACAGTGAGGAATGGCATGGATGGTCAGGATGCATAGCTGTCAACTTTTCCCTTTTCGTGTGAGGAATCCTATTCGGAATAAGGGAATTTCCCTTTAAAAAAAGGGAAACGTTGACAGCCATGACAGGATGAGAGCTAAGAATTCTTCCCCGACTTAGATTTTGAACCAAGCCAGAGAATTCCTGGAATATTAAATCTCTCTTGCAAGTTCCTACCTGAGAATTTGTGTAATCTTTAAAAAGTCAATATCCTTGAAGCAAATTCCATAGTTTAATTATGCATTCTATAAAGGAGTACTCCATTTGCCCTCAATCTAGTACCACCAATAAGTTTGAATAGGTCAGGCATCCCCAAACTCAGCCCTCCAGCTGTTTTGGGACTACAACTCCTATCATCCCTAACTAACAGGACCAGTGGTTGTAGTCCCAAAACAGCTGGAGGGCTGAGTTTGGGAGTGCCTGGAATAGGTGATATTCTACTATTAACAGAGAAAAAAATGTGTTTCTCTATCAGCTTTCTTCATCTCATGAGTCCCATGGAAGAGATCATGGAAGGGGATGGAGGAACTCAACCAGTTGGAGCTGGACAACTCTGGGGATGGTCCTAGTTGGCTGGGAGAGGTGGCATTTGGACTCCAAGAAGTATCTGAGCCCAAGCAAAGAACCAGCAGTCTAGGGAGTGGAGAACTAGATCTAGGGAAGAGAGCAAGCAGGATGATTGAGGCGTGTTCTGCTCCGGTAAAATTGAACCACCCTAAGGCCTCCTCCTGTCAGTGAGGAGCCTCTTCCTTCTGGGACAGTGACTGGAAGTCAATTGGAAAATGACCCAGTGCTGACTCTGCCTCCATCTCCAAGGATGCAGACACTAGCATTGGTATGAACAAACCTTGCAGACTCAGCCCACTCAAAGGAATGTCCATTTGCTTTCCCAGTCCCATGACTATGGTCACTTGCTATGCCATGCTAAGAGTGTGTCTACTTTGTTAAAATGAAGCTACAGAGCGAGTGTCACTTGTTCAATCAACATCTTAGCTTGCACTTAACCATGTGTCAATACATTTTGTGTACCTGCTGCATCCTGTAACATGTGCCTTGCCAATATACCAATCTGATTTATGCATTAAAACCTGTGGCACAAACAGAACTGGGAGTTTGAGTTCTTCACCCAGCAGTGAGGTCCAGGACACTTCATAATTTCATAATTTTTTATTATGCTTCCCTTAGGCATACCCCCCCTCACTCTAAAGAATAAAACTCTCCAGTTGCTTTGGTTTTTCTGATTGCAGAATCTGCTCTGACCCCTTGATCAACTTGGTTGACATTTACTGTGTATTTTCTAGCTTTTGTGGCAGAAGACTAATCTTGTGATATTACAAATAATGTGTTGGTTTCAACAAAGAAAATCAAGCTCTCACACTTAGGTTTCTTTCTAACTATCAAAATAACGAAAATTCTGGAATGAAAATGAAGTAAAACACATGAATTTCTCTCAGGTAGCTCATGAAAATATTAACAGCAGTGGCTTTAGGATTGTAATTAATTTGACACTATATAGGACTCAATTTTGTAGGCAATTTTCTGGGTGGCCAGTGTGGACTTTCCACACCAAATGTAGGCCTCCATAGGATTAACTCAATGAAGGAAAAAGTTATTGGGGGGAATTGCAAATTTGTTGAGCAAAAATTGCAAAATTGCAAAAATTCCGTTTTGGCAAAAGTGACACTGACGACATTGGCAGCCATACACCTGGATTTTCCTGGACATTTCATCGATTCCCATCCAGGCAATGCTTCCAAATGCAGTATTTCGGATTTGTCCGGGAAATTCTGGACGTACGCAATCCTATATGTGGGGGAAGTTTAGGTTGATGTAAAGATAAAACTTTTTTTCCTTCTGCATACTTTGCTGTCAACTTCAATTCAACCATCTGTTTGAATGGAGGAATATTCTGCCATCTCTGCTATTTTCTGTGGAATAACCCAGCCTCATTTATGGGCAATCCTTATTTTATGTATTGAATATCATGGGGAAAATATCTGCAAGAGGTTTCCCTTTCTTCTCCTTTAGCTATTCCCATCCAATTATCTTTGACCAGACAGCCCCAGTGAATTGTAACCTGCATGATGAGTTCCTCAGAGAGGTATAACACTATAGCATAATTTGAATGAGGCAAATTAAACCTTCATTTAATCAACGTCCAAAGTGAGTTGTTCATATTTGCTAACCACTACATAATAGGATCTGTAGATGCTGACTTGATTCCCAGTCCTGTCTTAGTTAAAGTTCTCATTAATATAATCATTTATTTTAACAAGGCCCTAATTCATGCATTACTTTGAACATGGTGATGAAGTCTAGTAGAAGCGATTTCCTGTCTCTACAAAATATGCATCACCTGCATATGCTACGTGTAATGGATGGAGAAAGGATTCATGCTAATGCATCTTATTGAGAGGACAGGACTGGAAGTCCTAACATCAGATTCAAAAACATGCAGAAGCGGGAGGCTGGTGAAGCCATCCTAGTTTGTCCTGTGCCCCCAAAGCAGACTTATAGCAGTTCCATTACAGTATGGGTAAACTATGTGGTGCCTTCAAAAAGTAGGTGGACTTGCAACTCTCATCATCAACATCCCTCTTTCCAATGGTCAGGGATGATGGAAGTTGTAGTCCAATATATTGAGGGATGTAGTCCAATATATTGAGGCTGGCATAACTCTCTCCTCCCTTGCTGTCTTGGTGCTCTGCTACCATAACTCCCTATATATGTCCCATCATAACTCCAACTTTCAGACCAAGCAAGGAGATGCATTCAGCATCCTTCCCTTGCCTATGCCCAAGCTGCAGCAGAAAGCATCACTGCTGTTCCTTCCAAGGGTTCCCTGCAGGTTGAAATTATGGGCAGGAGGTAGTAAGTGAAATGCCCTCACTGTGCATGTTTGGATCATGATGGAACACAGAAGAAGAGCATTTGTGGCCAGCATGATGCATTGTATAGCAAGCACAGGCAGTGGAATAAATTGAATTAACTATCAGAGGTTGGGAGATCAAGCCACATTGTGGTGAGAGTATGAGAAACCGTAGAGAAAGTGATTGTGTGAGCACTCAGCTTTATAAAGGAAGATCTATTTAGCAGAGCAAACTAAAAGACTATATATGATCATTCAGCCCAATATGCATCCTTCTCTAATTCTGTTTGCAAAACACATTGAGAATAAAATCACTTCTTTCCATGGAGGCCTTCCTGCTTTCTTCAAATGTGAATTCAATTGGTGTCCAACACTATGTCCAGTGGGATCAGTTTCAATTGATGGAGCCTGGTGCCATGAACAAGGCGCTTGCAAGAATGAGGTTAACCATGTGCCATCTAGACTCTTCTTCTTCTTGACTGACGAAAGCTAGCCAGGGCCAGAGGGTATTGAATGAATGGGTTTTAATGCAGGGGAGCAATGCCTGCTGCCCTGAAGGAGGTAATAGTGTGACAACTCACAGAGGCTGGGGGAACCCCAGTAGATAACTACTGTCCGGTCACTGACATCTCCTTGCTTCAGCAAGGCGATTGAGAGGGTTGTGGCTGCACGGCTGCAATAATTATGGCTGCTGCTGATTGGGTGAACATTTTCACAACAACCCCATATCTCTTTCCTGGTTGCACATTGTCAGTTCAGCCCATATTACTGTATATGGGGGGGGGGTGTCAGGATTTCTATTTATTTATTTATTGCTCCCATCTCTTTATAGAAGCTAACATTGAACTGCATTTGCCTTTCTGATGCTCAATACCCAGTTTGGAGAGATATTTTGGGAGCAGCCAATTTTAGAGCTCCTTGCAATCCTTTTTAGTTTTAGTTTTACCCACACTTAAGAATTTGGTGTCATTGGCAATCTGGGTGGGCCACCACACTTCTCATTCCTTAAAAGGTAAAGGTAAAGGTACCCCTGCCCGTACGGGCCAGTCGTGTCCGACTCTAGGGTTGCGTGCTCATCTCGCTCTAGAGGCCGTGAGCCGGCGCCATCCGAAGACACTTCCGGGTCACGTGGCCAGCATGACAAAGCTGCAGCTGGCGAGCCAGCACCAGCGCAGCACACGGAAACGCCGTTTACCTTCCCACTATAAAGCGGTACCTTATTTATCTACTTGCACTTAAGAGTGCTTTCGAACTGCTAGGAGCTGGGACCGAACGACGGGAGCTCACCCCGCCGCGGGGATTCGAACCGCCGACCATACGATCAGCAAGTCCTAGGCACTGAGGTTTTACCCACAGCGCCACCCGCGTCCCTAAGAATTTGGTGTCATTGGCAATCTGGGTGGGCCACCACACTTCTCATTCCTTACTCCATACCATTTATGAGCAAGATAAAGCACCAGCATTGACACAGATCCTTGAGTGACTGCTTCTAACATCTCTCCACTGAGAGGAATCTTCACTGATTCCTACTGTTTGCTTCCTGTTCTTTCACAATTTGCTAACAATTTGACCAGCTTCACAGTTTCTACTGGATCAGCCATCTCCGCATGCTCCTTGGATTGACTTGGTAATGCTCTGAGATTTTCTTTTTTCTTTGTTAAAACCAAGTTGTCACAATATGGCCAGATTCGCATTACATTATACTTTCAAGCTAAACTATGAGGAAAATAAATTTAATAGTCTCCCCTTGGAAACTTCCATTCCCTCAGTGGGGCTTACATCCATGTAACCGAATATAGGATTGTCAACTTAATTTTGCATTTTTATTTCATTTTCTTGTGTCTAATAAATACTTTATTCATAATGCCTCTGGTTGTCTTCGTGGTCCCCACTGCTTGTATAATTTTAAATGTGTTTGACCTCTTTTATTAGTGGGAGATTCTAAACAGTATTTATTAAATAGCATTCTAAATTTTTAAACAAAGCAGATTTCCATTCTCTTCATGATTATATGCATTAGTTTAAAAATATGCCTAACAAGGGCAACAATAAATATTCTCCAGGCACCCAAACAGAAGCACTTTTCTACATTCTTCCTCAGAATTGCCAGATAATTTGCATTTGACCTGTGCTTCTGAGTTTGAATGCAAATGCATTTTTTCATGTTGAATTCTAATCTGCCCTTAATTAAGGTATAAAAATTAAATATGGTACTCCCCCCCCGCCCGACTAAATAATCAGTTCTCTATCCACCTGATTCTTGTATCATAGTAATTTCCTTGGTCCTCATTTTATGCTGCTGAGCTCCCTTTCCAGAGCACCTCCTTTCTGAAATATGCCCTGGGGTTCATTGGCATGCTGCAGGTGAACTCTCTGTGTACCACAATAATATGAGCCCAAAGCATCCTCCTCCAGCATAAGCTGCCCTCTGTAGCCCTCTCAGAAGTATTGCTCAGTGAATACAGTGGTGTCATCAAGGCAGAACTTTGGGGCAGAAATCTAGGGGCACAGTCAGCTTCTGAATGTAGCAAAGCTGAACACTTTGGAATGAGTGAAGAAAGTTGTACAGCTATCGAAAAACCCCACCTGCTCCCAAATAAGAACATTAAGTTCAGGGTTTAAAATTATCTAGTTGAGTGACAGATGCATGCAAGAGCCATGAGCAGAGCTATGCCTGCTAGCCATACTGCCAATGCTGGCATTCCTTTCAGTAGAGGTCTTCACATTTTGTTGAGTATATGAATGGGCCCCTTATACAGGTGAATCTGAAGTCATATCAAGACTATCGTGAGATCAGGAACCATATTTGTTCCAAGGTTCCTGATCAGAATACAACCCCTGTGTACAAGAAGCAGTGTGTATGTAGGAGCCCCTTTTACACATTTCACTAAATGTATGGGTAGTGTGGGGTTGGACATGACCAAAATGACACAGCTGTCCTTCACTGACTATGAAGGAGATTGATATCCTAGGGTTGCCACGTGTCCTCTTTTTCCAGGACACGTCCTCTTTTCCAGGGGTTAAAATTTCTGTCTGGATGGATTTTTTAAATTTACCAAAATGTCTCTGGCTATACTTTCTGGATGAGACATAGATGTAACTGGTGGTTGAAGATTTGCTTTCCTCTTCTCTTCTCCTGCCCCCCCCCCCCAGCAATATATCACAGCTTCTATAGCTGACATATAGTAGGAGTATTTAGTAGAAGAAGAAGAAGAGGAGTTTGAATTTGATATCCTGCCTTTCACTCCCCTTCAGGAGTCTCAAAGCGGCTAACATTCTCCTTTCCCTTCCTCCCCCACAACAAACACTCTGTGAGGTGAGTGGGGCTGAGAGACTTCAAAGAAGTGTGACTGGCCCAAGGTCACCCAGCAGCTGCATGTGGAGGAGCGGGGAAGCGAACCCGGTTCCCCTGATTACAAGACTACCACTCTTAACCACTACACCACACTGGTCTTCATAGTGTCCTCCTTTTTGCTCTTCAAAATATGGCAACCCTAATTTAGCCAACATAGCTGTTTTTGCTTTCATTGCTTTCATAGGTAGGGCTGGGGTGATTTGTTCATTCAGATTTTAGTGTGATACCTCAGGTTACATACGCTTCAGGTTACATATGCTTCAGGTTACAGACTCCGCTAACCCAGAAATAGTGCTTCAGGTTAAGAACTTTGCTTCAGGATAAGAACAGAAATTGGGCTTTGGCGGCGCGGCGGCAGCAGGAGGCCCCATTAGCTAAAGTGGTGCTTCAGGTTAAATACAGTTTCAGGTTAAGAACGGACATGAACGAATTAAGTACTTAACCCGAGGTACCACTGTAGTTCAAAGTGAAATAAACTAGGACAAACTCTCCCTCTCTCTTTGCTTTTAAGTAACCCTGAATTGAAGCATATTAGCATAACTTGCGTCGGCTGCAGAAGTGAACATAAGAGCTTTTGTCACTTCAGAAACGGCAACTATTTTAGTGTGAAAAATCTGGACTGGGTATGTGTTTGTGTGTTTAATATGTTTGATGCTCATCTCTTTTACTCGGATATGTGAATAAATGATTTAGTAATGATGAAATGTTAATCTGTTCTCCATATATTTAGTACCTGAGAAGTCAACATGGAGAGCCAGGATATATTTTTCACTGGGGATTTTGGCTGCTGGAGGAATTGGAGGTAATCTGAGTGGTGCAGAAGAAAAACAAAAGTAGATTTCTCTGACACCTCCCCACACACAAACACACCAAAAAGGGGGTGCCTTTATTCTTATTTATTTATATATGCATTTGCAACTGTGTTCCTATTGCACTGCTTCTGGGCATATTTACAGAGAGAGAGAGAGAGAGAGAGAGGATTAAAAGCATAAGATTATCATAGCAAATCAACTGCATACAACAGATGTGCTGACAATTTGAATGTGTCCAGGGTAATGTGGTTCTCGAAGCTGTTACCTTCTGTCAGCTTCTCTCTTCCCTCAAGGTCTTCCCTTAACACCACTTTGTAGGACAGTTGAAGTCTCCACATGCTTCTTTTTTTGCATATTTGCACTATTCAGCTTGCCCAGAGGATGTGCTCTTCCAATTCATAGGAATGGGGTTGGCAAGTCATTCAAATGAAACGAATGTTTTTCAGAGAACTCACCTTGCATGGCACCACTCAGGCCGGATCTAGGCACGTCTCAAAATAAAAGTGGACTACACTGCCTCAGACAAACTACAGCTGATGTTCCCTGAAATTGGAGATGGGCTATGGCCCAACTAATCCAGAACGTGGCAGCTAGACTGGTGACTGGGAGCAGCCACCTGGACCATATAAAGAAGTACATTGGCTGTATATAATATATGAAAGCCAGGAGTTGTCTGAATCTGCCTTCAGAACACACTTGGAACACACAAATTCCTTTGGAGGCAAAGAGAAACAGTCAAGAAAAGTGGTAGAGTCATTGCCAGGAGGACTGACATTGCCAGGAGGACTGACAATATACGCTTGCTAAACATATTATACTACATATATAGTATAATACACACAGGTAATGTCACCAAAGTCCAAAAGTATTAGGCTTGCAGTGCAAATTTATTAAATTACCCAGCTTGCAGTATGCAAATATATATTGCTCCCTTGCCCCTAAAAATGATGCTCTGCTCATGATTAAAATCAAGAATATTATAGGCAGCACTGTGTTAATATTTTTGAGGGCTGTTTTTTTTAAAAAAAGAAACTTTCACATGGGAGATGGGCAAAAGAAGTCACATAAGGGTGAAAAGAGAGTGATGGGAAAGCACTTAAATATTTTTGAGTGGGGTGTTGTCTCTTACCTTAAAACAATTAAGAGGTCTTTGTGTGGGATGCAGCCCTGCTTGCACCATTAAATGTATACACACACACACACACACACACACACACACACACACACACAGCAGCTGTGTACCAGTCAGCTTCTTAACTGTCTGATTTTGTATGGAGGACACATCAAGATGTTCTCCAATGACCGCTCCCCACACTAAATGGGGGGCACCTTTTGCATGGTCGTGCGCAGCCCTCCCGATCCCAGTGCAGCTCCCGGTAGTACGGACTGGCTTCGCCCACCCCAGGCTGGATGCTTGGAAGTCTCCGCCTACCTCAGCCAATCGCCCAATCCCACCTGGGGAGGCTTTGCCGGGGGATCGGCCAGGTAGGGTGAGGGACCACCCTGCCCACACAACAGAAGGTGAATCTTACCTGTGAAGCTTCAGTTGGCTCCAGAGCTTCTCCCACCCTGCCCTCCCTCAGTTAAGCCCTTTCTTTTTGCAGGTTAACCTCTTCTCCACAGGTACGCGGGCGCTGCTACGTCATGGTCGCTGTTGAAGGGCCGGAAAGGAATTTTCCTGCATTGGCAGGTTTTGCCTTCCCCTTAGCAAAACATCACAACTTGGGCAGTTCCAGGCCTTGGGCGGAATCCTTTAGTCTATATTCCTAAATGAGGGGTGTGTGAAACGGTGACCCATGCCCCCCTTGCGGTGGTGATCCCAGGGTTCCCCGTTAAAGGGGTCTTGAGGGGAGGCATTGGCCATATGCCAAGAGGTTGTCATTGCTCTCCCCTGCGACGGCGGTGAAACATATGTTTCCAGAGCCAGCCCAATCCCCACACATTCTGAATAACCCTGATGTCGCCCAGATTCCCGGCTGGGGACTGGAAAGGATAAACGCCCAATGCCTGAGCCAAGGTCTCCCTACATCTGAAACTTAATAAAGTTGTGGCCAATTTTAATCCCATAGCACGTTGTCTAGAGTCATTATCCCACTCGGGGGTTGCCTGCAGTTGGGGGGACTCTGCCTGTGCACACAATATGTATCAGAAGAATTGTGGCTGTCCATAAGGCTGCCTGTGTAATGCTGAAGAGCTCTGTAGAGATCAGAGGAACAAGTCCATCCTCTCTCCTTTTTTCAGTGTTGATTTGTAAATGATTTTTCATATTTAAAACAAAATACATAGAAGTGGGATGGGCTAAGCTTCTGTCCCATCCCATGAAAAACCAGGGTGGAACATATTCTGGATACTGTGACTATCCTATGTTATAGAACCAATTTTAATTTCACCATATTTAATCATATACCTGTCACTGAAATTCCACTCAATATTGATCCAGAGCAGATTCCAATGTATAGTTAGCAGAGTAAAAACTTAAATACATTGCAGGATTCCCCCCCCCCCCAAAAAAGAAGAAGATCAGAGGCAATTGTATTTCATCCAGCAGAGCTTTACTGCTACTGAAGGCAAATGAGCACAATGGTCACAAATCCAGTACATTCAGAATTGGCACTGTCCATAAGAAATTCAGTTGCAGCAGACTTAACTTAAACTTGCAATAACTTATAATAAGTCTAAACCTTAACACTAAGCATACCAAAAGGAAGAGAGATAGAAAGTGAAAGTGAAACCCAGGCTCCTTCTGGCCTATTTTTTATAGTCAGCATGACCTTGACAGAAGAGATAAGAGAACCAGTTTAAGCCAGCTGTACTCAACTTCTCTGAAGGAATAACCCAAACATCATCAACCTTCTGCTTGTTTCTTTCACACAGAGAAGCTTCCAGAAACCTCTTGAATTAAGCAGAATAGGAAAGATCTCTACACATCAGATCAATACTTCCTGCACTAAGAAATGCAAACTGACAATTCCTGCTATCCGACCTTATACTTCAGACCTAGTGTACCTTTCCCAAGTCTCCTATATTTTCTGAATGAGATTTCTGGCAATAAAAATGTCCTCATTCAAAGCTATCAGAATGCATAGTTCAACCAGGTAGGCAGGCACACGAGACAGTGATGGCCCCATATCTCTGATACCCCCTCCTGCAAGAAGAACATTTGACTCCTACCCTGTTAACTTTTGCATGGGTTTTAAATACTGACTCATTTCAATTCACTTTGGGTGAAGACAGTAGCTGGATTCACATTAAAAGCCCCCTTTTCATGACTCCTGTTCAGTTTGTTTTCACAGACTTGAACAGATAACGTCTGGAAGAAAAGCATGAAAGGTTGAAACCTCTCCCCGCACCCTCTGCTGGTACATCTTGATGCTGAATTTCTCAGAATTTGACCCAGATGCTGAAGGCATGATTTCATATGGGGTGTGAATCACAGTTCGGGAAGCACGAAATAAGATCACAAACTTTACTAAAAAAAATGATGTTTATAAATTTAAAGTGCTTTATAGATAACAGGAACAGAGTGCTTGGCCCTGCAACACGGCAAAGGTTTCTAACCGGCTATTTCTATATCAAATTCTGTTTTTGCATGCTGCTGTGTCCCCTCTGTCTTTGAGCTCTGCTCTCCTACTTTCAAGGCTCGCTGGGTTCTGGGGGGAGGGTGTCATCTGGAATGTTCTCTAAAGACACTGTGTCCATCAGCTGTCGCCCCCCTGGTGCTTCCTCTTCCTTCTCCTCTCCCATTATTTCCCAATTTTCCGAGCTCATCTGCCTCTGAGCTGTGACCTCCCTCAAACCCTGTTGTAAATCTGAACTGTCTTCCTCTTCTCTGAAAGGGTCGGGCTGGGGAGGCAGTCTCCACTATTCCTCCTTTGCCCAGTCCCTGACACATTGACACAAGTACCATACTGTTGGTTCATGCCTCTCCCTTCTACCCACTGAATGTGTGGATGAGTTGAAGGTCTTCCAGTGGCATCTCTACTGGCTAAGCCTGACAGAATGTCCCAAAACAGGTGAGACTGAGCCACCTCAGGATTCACTGGATCTCGAGCCATTCTCACAGGTGGCATCAGCCAGCACTGGTTCCAATCTGCCTGCTCCTCCATTTTCCACCATGGCTACTGTGAGTGTCTAGGCCGTGGACATGGTGGTAGTGTCACAGAACTGCAGGAGGGGGAATTTGGATTGCTCTGTTATTGTGGATCCATCCCACTGTTTATCATTCTTATTTGTAGTGATTTAATAGAAAGAAATCAAATGTATCACAAACACAACTTAGGCTGCATTCAGGCATGGGAATTATTAGTTTTCCTGGCTTCTGTCCCAGTTCTAACATGCCTTTTACACTGCATCATCGGTTTTGTTTTTGAACTGTGGCATTTTGATTGATATACCACTACACCACACTGAATTTCATTCACACTCATAGGTATGGTGTGACACAACATCTGCCACGGACTGGGCAGAGGAGGAATAGTGCAGACCACCTCCCCAGCCCGTCGCTTCCAGAGAAGAGGAAGACAGTTCAGATTTACAACAGGGTTTGAGGGAGGTCACAGCTCAGAGACAGATGAGGGGAAAAGTTAGTAAATAATGGGAGAGGAGGAGGAGGAGGCAGAAGCGGAGTGACAGCTGATGGACGCAGTGCCTTTAGAAAGCATTCCAGACCCACCCTCTCCCAGAACCCGGCGATCCTTGAAAGTAGGAGAGCAAAGAGCTCAAAGACAGAGGGCACATAGTAGCACCCGTAGAAGTGATGAATGAGGAAGTGGGAGAGACGGGGGTAGAGATTCACTCGGGACAACGCCATTATCCAAGAGGCTGGGTTCTATATACTCTCTCTGTAAATATTGAATAAAAAAGGATGGTAAGAAACCTTCCCTTGTCTTTATACTTTCCTGGGCAACCAGCCAGGAGCCACTGACAGCATCCTGACAACATCACACCATATCAGTTTGCCACCCTTTATGCTCATGTGTCCTTCTGTTCCCCCATGACTCACCCATGAAAATAATGGGAAGGAACAAGATGCTGGAAAAGCACCCTAAATTTCATCACGTGCCATTATCCATGAAGCTGGTAGGGAAATTACAACACCAAGGTCCCATCATTTTCCTGGTTGGTGGGATTGAAAGCAGACTTTTTTATGGAAGCTATTAACGCAGAAATGAGCACTAAACTTCCACAAAATTCCACTAGATTTCCAGAAATGGCTTTTATGTTGTGCGAAGGACCACATAAAATGTGAAAATTATCAGGTAAGGAGATATCAGGAAAATGGAATAAAGCATGGTCTGAATTCAGCCTTAGTGTTGGAATAATGATCATTATAAAGGAAATCCCAGAGGCATAGCACTTCACCTCAACCATCTTCCAGCTATGCCATTTAAACTTAACCACATAAGTAAGAATCTTCACACCATGTGCCTCCCTGTGCCTGCCATGCTATGTCTACACATATTGTCATGTATTCAAGGCACATGTTTGCAAAAGCAGATACATGGTTTCAACAAGGAAGAGCTGAACTATGTTGTGTAGTTCATGTATAATTATCCACCATTGTCTTAATCATAGTCCCAAATCAAAGGCAGAGATTTCTCTCTAAGTAATTCAAGGGAAATGTGAATCATTGTGCATCAGATCCACATTTTCCAGAATTAGTTTCGCTGCACGTCACTTTGCACATCCATTTTCTGCTTTTGCCATCGATCTGATGGTAATATTCTCAAACGTGCTGCCTATTCCGTACACTTACCTGTATTGACAAAGATGTGGTTTTCACATCAGGTGTACAAAATCACAGTCTTTTGACCAAGAATTATCCTTAACTCTGCACACATTCAGACTAGTGCAAATCCTACAAGTCCCTCCTCCCCCATCTTTCATTCTCTTTCATGCTAGAATGCCCTGCCAAAGCAAGAGAAACATTTTTAAATGCTCTCCAGAAAATACCAACTGTTCAATTCTGCATTGTGATGTTTGGAACGATAATTTTCATGTTCCTTATCAGCAGCATCTTGATTACAGGAAAACAGAAACCTCAGAAATCATTGTCTGTCAGAAATGATAATTTGCTCCGCTCTGCTCCGAGCTTTCGTCCATCAACGTACAAAAGTGGCAACACAAAACTTTCTGAGTGTCAATTATGTAAAGCAGGCGTGCAAAGTTTGTGCCTTGCCTACATTTGTCTCGAACCATTGGCTCAGAAGAATTGAGCAGAGAGAAAGATTGAGAGTTATTCTGCCCTATTTGCTTGGAAAGGTTTCATTTGCCAAAGAGCTTAACTTGCATTAAAGCAAGACCGATAAGAGTTGCTGTAGATATTACCCAATCTATTCTTTGTTTGAAAATGAATTCAAATAAAGATTTTCCCCCTCCCTGAATGAAGCACTAATAAAGCCCTAGCTCTCTTAATGAAGTCTCCCCCCCCCATTCAAATCAATTACCTCATCACCTACTTAAACACAGATTATCTGCATGTAGTGTTCTGTAGCAAAGCATGAATTGTTTAAAAGAAACACACACAATTCATGGTCTACATCACACAGGAAATCAACACGAGCAGAGCAGGCTTCCACCTGCAGATGACGGCCCTGCAATTTGTGGAGGGCAGTGGGATGGCAATAGCGGGCATACATAAGCAACATAGTACATTATTATTATTATTATTATTATTATTATTATTATTATTCTGCCTATCGGACTGGGTTGCCCCAGCCACTCTGGGCAGCATCTAATGAAATGTTCAAAACACAGTAAACATCAACCACTGAAAACTTCCCTAAAGAGGGCTGTCTTCAGATGTCTTCTGAAAGTCAGATAGTTGTTTATGTGTTTGTCATCTCATGGGAGGGCATTCCACTGGGTGGGCGCCACTACCGAGAAGGCACTCAGCCTGGTTCCTTGTAGCTTCATGTCTCACAGTGAGGGAACCACCTGATGGCCCTGGTGATGGACCTCAGTGTCTGAGCTGGACACTTGCTGTTGTGGGCATCCATCTGTTTGCCTTTCTTCTCCCGAAGATATCCTGCAAGGCAGCAGAGGTCTAGGTTCAGAATTTTCCTTCTTCTAGATAGGCTACCTTCCCAGATTGATGGGCCCCGTCTTCCCCTCACTTCCCTCTACAGCACATGTGGAAACTGTCTTCTTGACCATTGGACCCACTATTGGTCTTGTCCACTCAATCTTCTGCAGCCTGTTTCCCCATTCAAGGGAAGGGGGGAACCCATTGAAACCCATTGTTTAGCTAGCCAGTTGAAGCCATTTCCCAGTGTGGGCCACTGCCACATGCTGATAGCTTCTGGGAGGCACCTGTGAGAGCTGAGCGCAGGGTGAGGACCAAAAGTGACAAACTACCCCCCAAAGAGCATGATGTGTACCCCACCTGAAGTACTACCCCTCTCATAACACCCCATAACTGCTACTACTGCAATTATACTAATGTTGCTACTTTTACTGCTACTACTATTATGATGATGATATAACCACCATCTAGCTTAGTATTGCAAATACTGGCTGGCAGCTGCTGTCCAGGGTTCAGAAGTGGGGTTCCCAAATGTTATTCTGGATATGCTAGGATTGAACCTTGTGCCTTTCTCATGCAAAACAGATGCTCTGTCACTGAACCATGGCCATTCCAATCTTCTTTCTGCCCTCTATCCTTCCATGGAAATCAGCTGGAGGAGGAGAGGACAGAGGGTGAAGAAAGAGTTGGGAGTAGAGGAGGGCCTTTCCCCATCTTCTGGATGCCCTTGGAAACTCAACAAACCTGATGCACTTGAAACTGGGTGTGGAGCGTGCAGTTGATGGGACACAGCAATTGAGGAAGAGCAATTTGAGGAAGAGGCCTGACCATAAAAAGCAAGAGTTTGAGTTTGGATTTGATATCCCGCTTTATCACTACCCTAAGGAGTCTCAAAGTGGCTCACAATCTCCTTTCCCTTCCTCCCGCACAACAAACACTCTGTGAGGTGAGTGAGGCTGAGAGACTTCAAAGAAGTGTGACTAGCCCGAGGTCACCCAGCAGCTGCATGTGGAGGAGCAGGGAATCGAACCCGGTTCACCAGATTACGAGTCTACCACTCTTAACCACTACACCACACTGGCTCTAAAGTCTAAAGAGAGGTGCTAGGGTGATGCCCACTGATTCCAGGAATTCTTCTCATTGCAAGACTTTTCTGGGTAAGCTGTGAATTTGTTTGGTGAGAAGCTGGAGGCTGGGGGTGGGTGTCAGGCTTCGGGGAATCAGCTTCCTCCTCCCATGGCAGTAGGTAAAAAGATCAAAGAAAGGAACATCTTACCATCTTTAATAATCACAGTGAGAGAACAAATGGCACATTTCCTAGAAATTCCCTTCCGTCCCTATTAAACTACGTCACTCTTGCATCTTGTAATCTGAATTTGTTTTTGTTTTTTAAAAAAATATTTATTAAAGTTTCAAACAAAATTACAGTAATACAAAAGAAAACAAACATAAAAAAATAAAAAATAAAATACAAAAAACAGAAAAAACAGAATAACAATTAAAAGCAAATAAGTATTTCCATATCTTGTCTTTCATTCACTTATTTCCCGGACCTCCTCACACCTCCCTTTTTTGCATCCCACATCAGTTATTCAGCAAATCCTTTCCCTTTTTGTTCTAATCTTAATCCTTGATCTTAATATATTATTACTTCAAGTTCCCATATATTAACAATCCATTTTTACCTAAAACTTAAGAACATTGCTGCTAAGACCACTTAACTTCATTCCAACACCATTCTAACATTCATTAATTTTGCAATATTTCTGTAGATAATCTTTAAATTTCTTCCAGTCTTCTTCCACCGATTCTTCTCCCTGGTCTCAGATTCTGCCGGTCATCTCCGCCAATTCCATGTAGTCCATCACCTTCATCTGCCATTCTTCCAGTGTGGGTAGATCTTGTGTCTTCCAATACTTTGCAATAAGTATTCTCGCTGCTGTTGTAGCATACATAAAGAAAGTTCTGCCCTTCTTTGGCACCAATTGGCCGACAATGCCCAGGAGAAAGGCCTCTGGTTTCTTCAGGAAGGTATATTTAAATACCTTTTTCATTATATATCATCTCCCAGAAAGCCTTAATCCTTGGGCACGTCCACCAAAGGTGAAAGAATGTCCCTTCAGTTTCTTTACATTTTTGTAAACTGAATTTGTACCCTCTCCCCCCCTCTTGACCTTTGGCTGAGTGGAGGAATGCTGTCCAATGACTGTGAGTCTGTTAACACTCTCTCTTCCAGTGTTTCTTCTGCTAGCTGTTCCCCATCCAGTATTTCCCAGCTTCTGCGTTCTGAACTATGCCCCTCTGCAAACCACTGTTCCAAATCTATACTGTCTTTCTGCTCCTGGGAAGATTCAGGAGCAGGAGCAGGGGGAGAAGGTATCCCACCATTCCTCCTCAGTGCAGCTCTCCTCAACATGGTCTCTGACAGAGGGTGTGTCAGAAGGAAAAGGAATTGATATTAATTTTTATATATTTTATTAAATATACATTTTTATTTATACCCCGCCAATTCCCGGTTCAGAAAACCAGACTCAGGGCGGCTAACAACAAATTTAAAACACTTAATTGTAGAAGCAGCATAAAATACAGTATAAAAACATGAATAAGAATAAAATTCAAAGTTCAGAAATCAATTTGAGGGAAATCCATCTAATAAGCATTAGATAGTCACCAGGGCTAGCTGGCTGAATTGGTCCTACTTGGGCCAGTGAGGAGGCCAGGGGAGAATTAGCTGTGGGGTCTCAGAGCAGATAATCTTCAAAAAAAAAGGGGAGGGGGGAAGAGAAGGGAAGGGAAATAAAAGATCAGGCTGAATTCAAATTAAAGGCCAGGAGGAATAGCTCTGTCTTAGAGGCCCGACAGAAGGAGGTTAAATCCTGAAGGGCCCTAGTCTCATGGGGACAGAGCATTCCACCAGGTCAGAGCCATCACTGAAAAGGCCCTGGCCCTGGTGGAGGATAGTCTGACTTCCTTAGTATATTAATAGCTTTGTATCAATGCAACACTTTTATATGCAACTGAGTATTTTTGTAACATTTTGTTTCAGTTGTCTGTTGTTGCTTCTGTTGCATGCCACGCCAATCTCTGAGTGCTGCAAGTTTCCAGGGGTCTCAGACCCTCACCCAGGCTTTGTATTTCCTTTGGAGTGAGGTACCATGCAGACTTATGATATACCGTATGCCTCATTTATACATATATACAACCTGAGCCTATGATGGAGCGGTTCACAGCATTAAGACCTCAAGGGGGTCTTACTTCTCCCACAGCTGAAGCCTTGGGTTCCAGCAGAAATCCAGCATGGCTCTGATCCTCTGCCTTCAGTTTTTTGTACACTGCTTAGAGATATTTTAAATATGTTCAGTGGTATATACATTTAATAATAAAAATAATAAATCAAACCTGAGATATGAAAGCAAAAGGAGAGTAAAAAAAAACCTGTGAGCTACCATGTCAACGGTTTTATTGGGTATGGTGCTTCCCAGGACAACAAGTCAGCAGTCTTCTTTAAAATTAATGTCAACGAGCCAAATTTACCCTGCACAAGTTCTGTTGGGGCATACAGAGGAGAAGTGTGTGCTGAATTATATATTTTGCTTATCCTCTCCTTCTTAGCTGCACCAGAAAAAGTTTTGAAAAGCAGATACAGAGGATGTGTTCTCAGAGAACTGTATTTTACATTTCTGCTTTAAGCTCCTGGCAACAGCTTTCCCACACATGGGATTTGTGGTGAAAACAGAGATACATTCCGTGTACAACAGCAGAAAAACTGGCAATTCCCATGACTTTTTATCTAGAATATCAATGTGTTCTTTGAAACTACCAGAAAGGGGATCCTAGGCGGAATAAATTGAAATCGCATTGTCTGAACGCTGCACTCTAAAGTACTAGGTCAGGCTCACCTTGCAAATCTATTGGAACAGGGTATTTTTTCCCCCTTTCATCCCATCTTGAGGAGCTTAACTAGCATAAATCCAGGAAAGCTCTTGAAAACAAAGCATTTTTTGTACATCTCAGAGAAGAAAAACAGCGAACGACTCTCAACACCTTGGTCAATTGCACGTTGCATCAAATGTGGCACTTCGATGGATACACAGCCTCAAACTGCCCTCTTCACAAAATTAAAAAAATACATTTCAGAATAGCTCCTCTCTGCTGAGTGACTGATCAAAGCTGCTTTCTCTTAATGACCCTTTACAGAAGGAAGGTTTGGAAAAGCTGCTCCTGCTGTTCAAGTGCATGTTAGCAAAACCTGGCTATCACCTTTCCCGTGCTGTCAGACCATTATATTTTCACCCTTTAACAGAAGGATCAAACAACTTTGTCTTTCCCTCTGAACACGGCACTCAACTTAGAACCCACTGCTGTGCTCGGCTTTTTATTGTCGGTTGGTGTTCTGCTGTTTCCGTTCTCTGCTCCAGCCTGAGCATGATTCTGCTTCAGAAGAAGCCTAGCTACCATTTATGACACAACAGCATGGTAGAACAACCTTACACAGATAATTGTGCGGAAGGAATTTGGCAGTTAATAATATGCAAGTGACTCTGAATAATAGCTGAAACATCAGCATCAGGAGTGGCTAATTCCATACCCTCCAACATTTCTATGATAAAAATAAGGACATCCTATTCCATAATATTTTACTACCCCACCCATCTGACTGGGTTGCCCCAGCCACTCTGGACGGCTTCTAACATATACTGCATAAAAAAAAAACAATAAAGCATTAAATAATTTTTTATAAAACTTCCCTACACAGGGCTGCCTTCAGATGTCTCAGGGATCAGATAACTCCATACCCTCCAACATTTCTCCAATGAAAATAGGGATGTCCTAAGGAAAAGTGGGACATTCTGGGATCAAATCAGAAACTGGGATGGCTTCTGTAAAATTGGAACTGTCCCTGGAAAACAGGGACACTTGGAGGGTCTGTAATTTTAATTCTTTTTCAGGGATTCAGATAGCAGCTGTGTATGCACCAGAAATTTAAAGCATATTTAAAGCACATGACTTCTTTCAGAGAATGCTGGGAACCATGTGTGCCAGCTTGAATAAAATATTGGGAGGGAACCATGAAAGTCGCACCAAGCATAACTGATCAGAAGACGCAATACAGGCATACCATTTGAATAGCAAAGTCTGGGGGGGGGGGACCAGGTCCCTCAATATTTTAATGGGGGCAAAGGGACCCCAGCCCCTAGGAGCTGGCTCCTAGGCTGGGAACTGCGGTTTACTTCTGACAGAGCTAAAATTCCAAGCACTCATAGCAAAATACAGTTCCCAGGATTCCTTGGGTGGAATAATTTGCTATATCCTATTGAAAATTATTCAAAGTGTGTGTGTGTGTGTGTGTGTGTGATTATGCTGCATACCTTCCATGTCTGTAACAAAATGATTCAACTAAATCTGAAATCCTCCTACATGGGAACAATTTGCTGAAAAAGAAAATTCTGAAAATGGTTTGTCTCTCTATGTGCATATAACTTTCCTAATTGAGGCCACAAACCGAGTATCTGAAGCAGGGGCATGGCATGGGGGTGTCAGGAGGACCATGGCCCTGGGCACACAATTTTTCAGGGGGCACAATCTAGATGTAGGTGTAGGCTGAGCTTTAGTAAAAAGGGCAAGTGTAGCTGAGCCTGTTAAGATAGCCACATCTTCCCCTAATTGTAGTTCCCAGTTGTGGTGATACCCCCCCCCCCCAAAAAAAAAGCAGCACCAAACACTAGCAAAAGTCCCCCTGCAACATTTGGCTGTGAAAACTCCACATTTCATGGTGCCAAAGAAAATGAACACTGTGCCCTAACCTGCGGGGTCATAGTTTCGCTGAAAATCTGACGTCATCCCTTTCACTCTACAGCGATGCCAAACACTAGAAGATGCCTCCCTGCAATGTTTGTGGTGAAAACCCCACGGCGCTTCAGAAAATGAGCCCTCAGTGCCCTAACCCCGTAGGATTATGGTTTTGCCAAAAATCTGACACCGTCCGATTCACTCCAAAGTGGAGCCAAACAGCAGTAAAAGGCCCAATGCAATGTTAGGCACTGAAAACCCCACATTTAACGGATTCCCGCAAAATGAGTCTTCATCGCCCTAATCATGATGTAATTTTTTTTAAAAAAAAACAAAAAACTGTTTTTAATATGGGATTTTTAAATTGCTGAAACCTGCCCTGGGGCTTTATGGTGAAAGATGCTCTGTGTGATACAGAAGGAGTCTGTCACCTTATCGTCAGACGCCACCTCTATGCCAGCAGTAAACTCCATCTCCTCCTGCCCCAAGCCGAACTCGGGGGATATTATCTGACCCCCCCCCCCAAATGTTAAGGTTGGATCTAACCACACACTTATTTTGCTTCATGTTTTCCTTTCTTTTTTTTTTTAAAAAACTCCTTGTTTATTGAATTTATTCCTTCTTAAGCTGACACCGAGAATCACAAAGCCAGGCTCATGAAATGTGAAAGTACCCAAATTTGCCGTTCCTACAAATGTAGCTTCTCCAGATGAAACTAAGGAAGCTGCCTAAGAGGAATAAATGAAAGTGAATGCCCGGGACAGCGTAGCTTCTAGCCAGGCTGTAGTTCACCTAGTTAATGGGAATATCTATGCATCACAGCCATATCAGTTGAAACACTGTGATCAGATTGAAAGTGACTGAAGGCTCCCAGCATGCAGGTAGGAAATAAGGCATTTTAAAGCCTCTGGGATATTGCAGAATCCTCGCGACTACAGGAAATTCTGCCCCGAGAGACACATGAATGGATATCAGCGATTTAAATAGAATCCTCATGCATGAGGATCTAAGAGTTGGATTTGATTCACTTTCTGCTAAAGTTAAATAGAAGTCATATGGAAAGTTTCCCCCCTCCATTTTTGTGCATCTGAGCACATTATTAGAGTGAGTGGCATGAGCACACCACATGGGTACTGCAAGGAGTTGGGTATGGGGATTAGTTCTGGTTTGGTTTGGAGTTTTTTTTGTTTTTGTCTCCTTTCAGAGTTGTTCTGCACTTGCTGATCTCACTCTCGCTCAAGCTTCTAGTCACGCACTGTACAGCATGATTCTGTCTCTACAGTCCCATCCTGTCTCTCCCCCCCCCCCACCGCCATGACTGCCCTGGTCTTATGAAATTAGCAATTTATTAATAGTGATGTAAAGTAGCTTTCAAATCACAAAAAGAGAATGACACTGCTGGACATTCTAAAGGCTATATTAATGGCATGCAAAATATGGATGGCTGTTTTGATCAGCCATCCTAAGCTATCAACCCCCCCTCCCTTTTCTGATGATGATAAATAATAATAATAATAATAATAATAATAATAATAATAATATGCCATCCATCTGACTAGATTGCCCCTGCTCCCTGCTCAAGCTCCCTGCTCAAATGGGGCTCTCTATGAGCATTTAACTCTGTCTATGTAAAGTGGAAAGGGACACGGGTGCCGCTGTGGGTTAAACCACAGAGCCTAGGACTTGCCGATCAGAAGGTCAGCGGTTCGAATCCCCGTGACGGGGTGAGCTCCTGTTACTCCTGCTCCTGCCAGCCTAGCAGTTTGAAAGTGCAAGTAGATAAATAAGTACCACTCCGGCAGGAAGGTAAATGGCATTTCCGTGCACTGCTCTGGTTCGCCAGAAGCGGCTTAGTCATGCTGGCTACATGGCCCGGAAGCTGTACGCCGGCTCCCTCGGCCAATAAAATGAGATGAGCGCCGCAACCCCAGAGTCGGTCACGACTGGACCTAATGGTCAGGGGTCCCTTTACCTTTACCTATGTAAAGTGGATGGACTGGGATACACACACAAAACCAGCCAACCAACCAACAAACTCCACCATTTGAAAGGAGCACTAGATTAAGGAAGATGATATTGGTCTTTCCTTTTCCAGTACCAATAGAAAGACAATAATCAAGACTTTCCTGATTCTGACTGGTAACCAGGTCAGAAGGGGAGGGTACAAATAAGAAAATTATGATTAAAATAAGTATTATTTATAGGAAAGGAAGTTAGCCATCTTGATAGCTGCATATGTGGAACATTTCTTGATGTGATAAATGTAATTTTGCTGACACCCACCATCCTCCTATTGGCTTGCTTTTGGATGGGTATTTGTGAAGGCGTTAATGTGAATAAGTTCCTAGTTTGAGTCTTCCTGGACTTCCCCATTTCTTAGCATGATTACTTGTAAGTGAATATTTTATTCATTCATTTATAAATAAAAAGTAGGGGGGTGACTTTATATTTGCTGGAAACTGGGAGTGATTTTGGAAGGGTCAATATTTTCCAAAATGTTCCAGGGTCTACCATTGCTGGTTTATTTGACAATCTTCCCCTTATCTCAGAGTTGAGCTCACAGTGGCTGAGGCTGGCAGCTGCTACTTCCCCTGAGAAATGTTGCAGGTACAGATCAACAGATCAAAATTTGGAGCTCCCTGGAACAAATCTAGCATCCTGCTGGGTCATAATTCTGTTTCCTTTTCCTTGGCAAAGTAATTTGTTGCAACAGCAATCGGAATTGACATGGCATTTAAAAGCGAAAGAAAGGGGGGGGGGGAATCAATACTAAAGTAGCAACGTGTGAATTCTCTTAGGCAAAAAGCATTTCCTACACTTCAGGGATCTGCCTATTTATAATTATTTTTTAATTATTATATTAATCATAGACCTCTTTTATGCCTAAACCTATATATCTCCACAAGTTCATTGTTTAACCCAGGGGTCAGCAAACTTTTTCAGCAGGGGGCTGGTCCACTGTCCCTCAGACCTTGTATGGGGCGCGGACTATATTTGGTGGGGGAAATGAATGAATTCCTATGCCCCACAAATAACCCAGAGATGCATTTTAAATAAAAGTACACATTTTACTTATGTAAAAATACACTGATTCCCAAACTGACCATGGGCCGGATTTAGAAGGTGATTGGGCTGGATCCGGCCCCTGGACCTTAGTTTGCCTACCCATGGTTTAACCCATTTCAAAAGCTCGTCAATTTCTTCTCTACAATTCAATTGGAACTCTTAGAGCATCCTGAGGGCCAGTTCTCATTGTTGGTTCTTTTGAAGAGCAGTCAGTTCTTCTCCATAATGTTCCTGGTGGTGGGTGAGGGCTGCTCCCATGAGTGGTGAAAGAGTATTCTTCTGTTTCTCTCCATAATGTCTCTGTAGACTTACCCAACTCTACTCATCATCTTGTACTTCCTCTCCATTATTGCTTGCCACTGCCATGCCTGCCTAAAAGTTCTGGAGAGATGAGGGGAGGAGAACTTGATGCAGTTGCCAATTTCCGTGGCAACATATCTAATGCCATGTTTAATTCTCCCCTTGTACTTGGGGACATTTGTTAGCATTACCCTAAATTGCATGCAATCAGATTGTAATCATTGCCATCTTGTTCTCCCATTAACTCCTCTTTCATTCTCTCAGTTGCCTATACTCTGGAGTCTTTGGCAATTCCCTCTTCTCTATTTCCCTTCATTCTTCAACCTTGGTTGACCTCTACCATCTGCCTTCTCTCTCCCTAGTCCCATCCTCACGAGACTGTATAAAACAAGAGTAAAGACTGTTCCAATTTAATTTTGCCATCCCCTGTTAGTAACAGCAGTAAGGGGATTACAGGCATTAAGGGGATACTGCCAAACAGGATGTATGCAGGATACTTCTTCATTGCTGACTACAATTAAGGGAATCCATTCAAGCAGGATGCACAGACCCTTGTACTACCTGCTCTGGCATGATGCTTTGAGAATCAGAGTATAAGCCAGAGACACAGACATAGACATGTATTTTTTTTTCCAACTGAAGGACAGAGACAGATATGAGTTTGCAACAACCAAACCACAGTATATTGTGTTGAAATAATCTCCACTAGGTCTATTGTCTACCAATAGAAGTTTGAAACTCTGGAACAATTCAGATGCTAAAACAGCTTGCAGAACAATTCACAATTTTGTCCTTAACTCACCTTTTATGGAGCTCTCTTTGCTTATACTGATTCACATCTAATGGGTAACCCGGAATTATGCACAGGTACAAAAAATATTTAAAGGAAAAACCCCCTAAGAGGTGGAACCCTGAAAGAGCTCTGTAAGAACTTAATGGCACAGAACTTGGAGACACACAAGCCCTGGGCTTTTGCTACTCAATGCTGGGGATAGGTAAAAGACAGTGCTTTTTTCTGGGGAGATGCATACCCCTAAACATTTTGTGGATCTAAGTTTGGCCTCATTGAGTATTGAGTATTGGTATTTCAATAAGAGTAGGGAAATGAGAGTATCCCTAAGCATTTTTTTAAAAGAAAAAAAGCACTGGTAAAAGGTAAAGGTAAAAGGTAAAGGCGACTATGGGTTGTGGCGCCCATCTCACTTTCAGGCCAAGGGAGCAGGCATTTGTCCACAGGCAGCTTTCCAGGTCATGTGGCCAGCATGACAAAACCACTTCTGCCGCAACAGAACACCGTGATGGAAAGCAGAGTGCATGGAAATGCCATTTACCTTCCCGCCGAAGTGGTATCTATTTATCTACTCGCACTGGCGTGCTTTTCAAACTTCTAGGTTGGCAGAAGCTGGGATAGAGCAACAGAAGCTCACCCCATCGTGGGAATTTGATGGGGAGCCCAAGAGACTCAATGGTTTAGACCACAACGCCATCTGCATCCCTAATGTTGGGCATAATCCAGTACATACTGAGGTAGGAACACACTTTTAGCCCTATCTCTGACACTCTGACACATATTGTGGCTGTGCATGATTGGAACTCCTGCACAAGTAGCAAGGGGGGGGGGGAGTGAAAAAAGTAGTTGCATGGAAACTGGAACAGAAGACACACCATGATGCAACATCCTGTAGGGTCACATTTGCAAGAGAGAGAATTCTAATTCTCAGGGCAGGTGGTAAGCACTGAATAATTTTATTTTTATTAAGCTGCCTTGAGCATCGTTTGGTAGAAAACTAATCAAATAAACAAACAGACAAACTAACAAGGACATTTTAATAATTTCTTAATGCCTAGAACTAGGATACTAATAATGTCTCATTTAAAGGAGGAACGTATTTTCTAATACGTGCAACTGAGAAGGGGAACAAATTCAAATGGAAATCTAGACACCTCAAAAGTGAATATTATTTTATTATTTTATTATCACTTCAGTCTGTGTGGAGTAGGACATGCTTGGTGGGTTGATTCATAGTAATTGGAGTTGACAAACTCAAAGAAATAAGAGTCAATTTCAGTATTAAAAATGTTTCAAAACATGGCCAGTCATTCACATTTTTACTCATAAGTAAGTCACTTACCTGTCTTAGCCCCAGGTAAGTGAAAACAGAGAATTGCCACCTAAATCCCATTCCTCTTGTCTCTAATAAAATACTGAATATAACATTTGCATGCTGTGAAATACTCAACTGTGGCTCTGCAGAAATCAGGGAATTTTAATGACTGAGTAGATGCATTCCAGATTACCAAGAACTCAGTCTGAATATATGACACTGCTTTTCTTTCCTGCAGTATCTTCTGTTCTGCCTGTCAAATAGCACATCGGACTATGGCAACATGACGAACCTTCCAGCACTGTACTCTGAATGAATTCAACACCTGCATTTGATAGATGAGCTAAAATGACAGCAAAGCATTCTCACTTCATAATTATCTCTTAATTTGGATAGCTTATATATCCAAAGAAAATGCTCAACCTTTCAATTCAATAGGACTTAATTCTGAGTAGATGTGGTTAGGATTGTTTACTAAGTAACTTCTACACAATTGGTTTCCAACTAGTGGGCTATTCCAGCTAGCAGGGCTTATAGAGTGCTTATTATTTTTAGTAGTAGTAGTAGTAGTAGTAGTAGTAGTAGTTTACCCTGCCTGTCTTATTAGGTTGCCCCAGCCACTCTGGATGGTTTCCAACAAATTAAAACACAGTAAGACCAAACAGTGTGCCCACCATGTGAAAGACCCTCCCACCAGATGTCAAGGAAATAAACAACTATCTGACTTTTAGAAGACATCTGAAGGCAGCCGAGTTTAGGGAAGTTTTTAATGTTTAACATTTTATCGTGCTTTTAATATTTTGTTGGGAGCCTCCCACAGTGGCTGGGGAAAGCCAGCCAGATGGGCGGGGTATAAAGAAATTGTTCTTGTTATTATAACTTTCCTATACAGACCTGTCTTCAGATGTCTTCTAAAGGTTGTATCTCCTTGACATCTGATGGGAGGGCATTCCACAGGTTGGGTGCCACTACCGAGAAGGCCCTCTACCTGGTTCCCTGTAACCTCACTTTTCACATTGAGGGAACCGCCAGAAGGCTCTTGGAGATAAATCTCCATGTCCGGGCTGAATGATGGGGGTGGAGACGCTCCATCAGGTATACAGGGCCAAGACCATTTTTGGCTTTAAAGGTCAGCACCAACACTTTGAATTGTGCTTGGAAACATACTGGGAGTCAATGTAGGTCTTTCAGGACTGGTGTTATATGGTCCTAGTGGCCGCTCCCAGTCAGCAGTCAAGCTCCTACATTCTGGATTAGTTGTAGTTTTTGGGTCACCTTCAAAGATAGCCCCATGTAGAGTGTGTTGCAGTAGTCTAAACGCAGGAGATAAGCAGGGCATATACCACTCTGGAGAGACAGTGTGCAGGCAGGTAGGGTCCCAGCCAGTGTCCCAATGCAGCCACCTTGGACACAGAATTAATCTGTGCCTCCATGGACAGCTGTGAGTCCAAATGACTCCCAGACTGCACACCTAGTCCTTCAGGGGCACAGTTACTCCATTCAGGACCAGGGACACCCCCACATGCCAACCCCACATCTCCCAGAAACAGTAGGCTTGACAAGACAGGGGGGGAAATATTCTGAAAAGTAAAGTCCAATCAAAACCATCCAACATCTGTCATAATGCTTAGAAAGGATAATACATTATGCACCATGTTTCCAGCACTCTTTTTGCCACAATAATTATGTGTTTATGGAAATGGTAAGTCTAAGTGCATGATTTCTTCATTAGCCGACTGTTCTCCACTTCATTAGCAAATTGTCCCAATGAACTATGATCAAAACTGCATGACTAAATTGATTTCAGAAAGGGAAAAGAAAATTGTTGCACCATTGCATCTGCTTATGAATGCTTTTGTCTTCCCATTATGCCAACAAAAGTTGAGCTAAATAAAAATGAAGGCAATAAACACAACGATATTGGTGGAATTGCCACATTAGTTACATTATGAGATTTCCCTCATTTTACAAGCTTTCAATATTTGTGAAAAATAAAAATCACATGGTGATTTAGTAGGAAGCGAAGTTAATTTACAAAGGAGCAGATTTCAGATTCAGAGCATGACATTTTGAAGACATTTTGCACTAGTTGTCTCTACTTAAGCTTTGCTAAATCCCAGACAAATGTAAATCAAAGATGATCCTTGATTGCTAGAACTGCAGCTCATTTGTGTGTTGTGCCCTCATTACCAAGAGAGGCTGAAATCAAATCAGTTACAATTAACATCGACAAAAATAACTGCAAGCCGTATTATTTGACACCCGCATCACTGAAAATTCTTCCAGCATTTACAGAAACCACATTACTCATCTATGTGCCCCATACTGATCTTATAATCCTCACACCAGAGCAAGGGCAACACCACGGAGCACATGTTGGGAGCAAGCACAAGCTCATATAACACTAAGCTGTGCCATATGTACCTCCATGTGTGTTAGAATGGTTGTCCTCTTCTACTAAGTGGAAGTTGGAATGCAGTCATGACTAGGAATGAGGGAGACAGTCAATTCAGTTGAATTCATTTAAAGGTGAATATACCTATCCATTCTTAAGGAAATCAGCCCTGAGTGCTCACTGGAAGGACAAATAGTGAAGCTGAGGCTCCAATACTTTGGCCACCTCATGAGAAGAGAAGACTCCCTGGAAAAGACCCTTGGGAAAGATGGAGGGCACAAGGAGAAGGGGACGACAGAGGACGAGATGGTTGGACAGTGTTTTTGAAGCTACCAGCATGAGTTTGACCAAACTGTGGGAGGCAGTGGAAGACAGGAGTGCCTGGCGTGCTCCGGTCCATGGGGTCATGAAGAGTCGGACACGACTAAACAACAACAACAACAACATACCTGATTCACACTTTCTCAAACAATATGTAAAATGAAACGTGTCCTTCAAATTTTTGCACCTCTCCATGTTTACAGTGTTGTTCTCCAGCCAAGCAGTATGTACAAAAATCCCTATGCTGAGATAAAGTGTACATAAAAATGCTTATATTAGTGAATGAATGAAATGTACAGAAATGCATTATATTAAAGAAAATAGAAATATGAGGGGAAATATGCTTTTCAAAGATGTTTATGTTACACATAATTTCTTACAAAACTGTGTGTATTATGAGAAATCCACATTGAAAATGCCTATGGTTTTCATGAGAACTTTAAAAAAATGGCAAACATGGAAATGTGGAAAATTGAAGGGGTGAAAATGAAAATCTGAGAGAACCAAAACTGACAGATCAACCAATCCCTAATCACAACTTCCCATGAATGGCCGATAAGTGTTGAATGGTAGAACACCACCAGCAAACAAGCTTTACACAAGTCAACAGTGTGATGCAGCAGCAAAAAAGGTGAATGGTATTTGAGGCTGCATCAAAAGTACACTTTCCGATCAAGGGAAGTTGTGGTAGTGATCTGCCTTGGTCAGACCACAGCTGGAGTACTGTGTTCAGTTCTTGGCAGCACAATTTAAGGATATTGACAAGGTAGAATGTGTGCAGAGGAGGGTGGCAAAGGTGATGAAAGGTGTGGAAACAATCCTTATGAGGAATTGGGTAGTTGGGTATGGATAAGAAGAGACTGAGAGATGTGATAGCTATTTTCAAATATCTAAAGGGCTGTCACAGGAAAGATGGAGCAAATATCATTCTCTCTGGAGGCTAGGACCCAAACCAATGGATTCAAGTTATGAGAAAGGAAATTCTGACTAAACATCAGGAATAACTTTCAGACACTAAGAGCTGTTTGACAGTGGAATACATTCCCTCAGAAGGTGGTGGACTCCAGTGAACCTTCACTGGAGGTTTCAAAGCAGAAGTTGGATGGCCAATAGTCATGGATGCTTTAGTTGAGAGGCTTGCATTGTAGGGGATTGGACTAGATGACTCTCAAGATCCCTTCTAACTCTACAATCCTACGATTCACCCATACATTGCAGTCCCAGGCAGACAACAAAAACTAGGCATTGGTGGTCTACTATATACAGCTGTGTCCTATGTTTTGCATGACAGGCCACAAATTGGGCAGCCTGGACTTTGAGAAGAATGTGGAACATTTTGGATCAAGTAACAAAAAGATATGTACCCAGGGGAATCTTGCCATTACTTAAGAAAATGAGCTAAACACACACACACACACACACACACACACACACACACACACCGCAATAAAAAAGTGTGCCATCAGCCTCCAGCGTGGACAATTTTAAAGTGCTACTAAGTAATAAAAGAGGGGGGATGTCAATACCTCTTGCAGTCCAAGATACTATCTTTTTGGTATTTCCCTTTTCCATCACCCCCAAAGGCCTCCTACTTTTACTGAAATTCATCTTGATTTGAGCAGAGCATCTGGCCAGACACGATTTATCCTCCCCACCCTTGAACTGATTGATGGAGCTTTGCACAAAACGTTTCTATCCTTATTTTGGCATTTATGTGGAAATGAAACTCCTATTGGCAATGTAATAAAAGCTCACCATGTCTTTAGAGGACTATAGCAAGAACTGTCACAGTTTTATTTTGGAAGGAGGGGGAAGGTCTATATTTCTGTTATCCCTTTGAGGAACCTCTGATTTAGAGAGAGAGTGATGAACTCTTCCAGATTTCTAGCTTCACAGAAAAGCTGAAATGGCATCTGGGTAGACTCCTAATGGCAAATCCTCATATGGATTTCTTCGAAATAGCTTTGCCACTTAATCAAAAACTGAAGATGCCTTTCAGGCCTGATGATTGTTCTCACACATCCCCATTCCCCCCGCAACCCATCCCACACTCTGCCTCAGCGAATTTTGTGAAAAGGTAGGACACCAATAATAAATGAGATAGTAGCTCTCCCCCCCCCCCCGCTAAAGATATCTTTATATATCAGAAAATCAGCCCACATTGTAATTATACAGAATTGTTCAAGGCCAGATTTTGTAATCCCTGAAATTATTATTTGCTTCAGAGCCCTTTGGTTGATACATGAATTCAGTGCTAGAAAGACAAAGGATGATTGCAGTCTGTGTGTCACTTTAAAAAGCAGATCCATTTGGGAGGGACTTTGGTTCTGTTCTTATCATCTGCAAAATTGCATTTCCCCTCCCTTCTTAAAAGACCTGTCTTATATGCCAGCTAAGACTGAGTTCCTCTTCACCATGTGTGTACATGCCCATCTCCATGCAAGCACACCCTCGGTCATTATCAGGGGCGGGGAAGAAAGTTGATTTCAGTTCACCTTTTAATGTGAAATGATCTGATTTGCACTTTTGAAACAATACACAAACTGAAATACAGTACCCTTGGGAATTCACCCTTCCCTGAATTTTGTGGTGCATTTCACCAACTATATAGTGGGTACGGAAATGTGTACATAACATGGAAAGTATGCACAACAATGCCTATATTTGTGAAAATCTTATTCAAACTATTTTTAATTAGGGAAAGCTGCTTGCAGAAATATGTATACTAGGCACAATTGCACACACAATGTGCATATTATTAGACATGAAGACTAAAATGCTGGTGAAGTCTCATACATTTTTTTTAAAAAAAGAAAATCACTGACTGATGTAGAAATGCAGAGATATGGACTTAAGATTTAAAATGAGTAACTGTGAGAAACCAAAATTGACAGATTCATCCATCCTGACTCATCAATCATGCACATAACATCTCATATGAAACAGGCACTCCATATGAATGTCTAACTGTGCGAACACCTGATTCAAGAACTTAGAGTTAGGAGACAGGAGTAATTAGAATTGACAATCAAATATTAAGATGGAGCACTCACTTCCTGTATCTGATAATCTGTTTGATGGAGGAAGGATAAGGTGCACATTCATTCTTCCACCACCACTGGAAAAAGTAATTTTACTTTTACTAAAGTACAAACTTGAATTTAGCGTCAAAAGTGGTCATTTGCTACTACCATCTTTGGCCAACTTTTGTGGAAGACTAGTCAAGGTAGGTTTGCCTATAAATGCAACCTGAATCACACTCCTCTCCCATCTCAGGGGCAACTGAAATATACTCAGTTTGGAAAGCACAAAAAGGCATTTGCCTATGTCTGCCCCACTTTTTACAGGTGCAGTGTTTGAAAATATCTTGTGCACTGATGCATAGTTGGTTCTGCAGGCCATTACTCTATATTCAAGGTGGTGTCCACATAATGCTGCAAGCAGGCACTGTGTGGATTTAGAGAGCCCTTTAAATTGTATGCTTGCCATATGGAGCACCAGCACATTTATGTGTTTCTCAGCATCCTCCACTTTAAGGCCATAATATTTAAATCAGCTTTCAAGCTTGTAATGTTATCAATCAGTCCAGATGCAATGAGGGAAATTAAAGGTTGGAGATGTTCCAGTCTCGGGAAACCGTGCTCTACAAGATGACCGAGGGTAGGGGAATCGGGAGGAAATCAGGACAAAGAGATGAAGATGACCTGTGTCAGGCTCACAGGGCCTGAGAACTATCACAGTGAACATGCACAGACATGCACATCGATAACCCACAACTGCTTGATTATTGATTCCTCCGAGGAATCACAAAATCAGGGAGAAGTCTAACATTGGGATGACCAATGTAGCAAGACCTTACTTGATGCCCATCCTATTCTCCCTCTCCTCCCCTAGCTGAAATTAGATGGGAGAGAAGCTTTCCAATTAACCCTTCCCTCCCCAGCTGGGAAACACACCCCTTGACTCACCAGCCCACTGCAGTAAGGCTCGGAATAAAACCTTTCCATTTCTGCAAAAAATGTGGTCACCCCCACCCACCTTCAATCAAATTACTATCCTGGAGAATTGAAGGAAGCCTTTGCACCATAGCCCACAGGAAGCTTTCTTGAAGCCTGCATGTGGCATGGAAGTGATTTGAGACACACACACCCTTCAAAGCACCCCTTGACCACTTGGTGAGTTCAGTTAGACCACTTGTCATGGTCAGGTTTACAGGAGGTTGAAGTCCCAGCTGAGGATGTCGGGACCAGAGGCAAGACGGTGGGGTGGGAGCAGGAACGGGAGTCAGGAAGCCAAGGGTCCGAGGATCAGGAAGCAAGGTGTCAAGAAGCCAAGGGTCCAAGGATCCAGAAGCAAGGCGTAAAGAAGCCAAACGCAGCAAGGCAGGAAGCGTGTTGCTGTGGCAAACAGCCAAAGGGAAATGCTGAACTTATGTCTCTTCCTGGCTCTTGCCACCAGGTGCTGTGAGTTACCAATTGGCCTCACCTGTGTGGCCGTGCCTTGCCTCTTCAGAACAAACTTAGGAAAGCCCCAGTCTTGCGAAGCCCTTCCAGTCACAGGGCCTGGCTCCAGCAGGCACTCCTTACACCACTGTTCCTAAGGCTGGTGACCTCCAGATGTTGTGGGAAATGCTTGGGAAAAACCTTTCTGTTGGCTTCAAGAGAATGTTTTTAAAAGCCTAATTGTTATCCTGGAGATTACAGCTGGGAAGGAAAGTTAACTTTTGCCTCCTCCACCCCATTCTCCATCAAGATCACTCCCACCCCCCATTAGAGTTGAAATACACAGAACAAGCTTCTTTTTTTCAAGCCTAAATGCATGAAGGCATTTCATGCTCCAAGGCATACGTGCTCCAAGGCCTCAAAAGGTTGGCTATGCCTGACCTAATAGGTCATTATACTTTTGTAGCACATGCCCATGTGGGATGCTATGACCTGGCAGTCTCCCAAGACCTAGATAGAAATCTCATATCATCCAATGATTCTGAGATTGAAAGTCAATGAGGAGTGACTTGGATTAGCTGAGACCTATGAAGGTCACATTTGGAAGACAGAAACAAAAAGCCAAAGGATGTGTTAGCTCTTCTATTAAAGACAAATGCCTACAGCTGCTTAGTAAGGGGAAAATGTGATAAGGCAAAACCCCAAAGTCTTCAGCAACTCTCCAAAGGCTCCACTATAAGGAAGGTTTCCTATCCAATTCTGATCAGTGGGAGGAGATGGATATACATAGTGGCTTCAGAAATCATTGCCAAGGTGCCTATGGATGGGATATATTGATTGAAAATGTCTAGTAAACCAGATCGGTAGTTGGGTGTCAACTGAGGGTATTTTGAAGGCCAAATCCTGCTGTGGAGTTCAGTTTTGGAGTGATCATTCTGTAGCATAACTCTTGATTTTGTGGGAAATGTACATGACTCAGTAGGAGAGCCTCTGCTTTGTATACAGAATGTCTCAAGGTCAATCCCCAGCATCTCCAGGCAGGTTTGGGAGAGAATTTCTGTCTGAAATCCTGGGAAGCCATGGCCTGTCAAACTAGACCATACTGAATTAGATGGGCCAATGGTCTTAAGAAGAAGAAGAAGAGTTTGGATTTGATATCCTGCTTTATCACTATCCTAAGGAGTCTCAAAGTGGCTCACAGTCTCCTTTCCCTTCCTCCCCCACAACAAACACTCTGTGAAGTGAGTGAGGCTGAGAGACCTCAGAGAGAAGTGTGACTAGCCCAAGGTCACCCAGCAGCTGCATGTGGAGGAGCAGGGACACGAACCCAGTTACCAGATTACAAGTCCACAGCTCTTAACCACTACACCATGCACAGGGACTTAGCACAGAGGATGAATGCTATCATAATGTTTCACTGCATTTCCCCTAGTTTCTTATTATAGTATTTTCTTACTTTTTATGCACGTTGTGCAGAACAACAAATATCTACCGCTTCCCCCCAGACATTTTGCAATCTTTCATCCAAATGCTCTTCTGTGACACTGCTCATGAAACACAAAAAGTAACCTTCAAATAAGTACTGATCTAGACAGCAGACACAATTGATTTTAGTTGTAAAATTAAAGAGAGAGAGAGAGAGAGAGAGAGAGAGAGAGAAGTGCTGTTTTCCTGCTAACCCATTATGTGGCACTATGAAAACAATTTCAGATTATTCCTTCTTGGAATACCCAAGTTGTTCAAGCTGAATGCATATTGAATAAAGTTATCTTTAGAAAAATCAGGTCTCAGTACAGAGTGACAAAGGTTTAGCTGATAAATAACGTAAATGAATTTCTTTAAGGACACAGGAAAGATTTACAAGAGGAAAGTGTTGAGGCTGGCATCCTTAGTGTCTTCTCCATCAGAGAAAAGTATTTAATTAATTTGGATTAAATCAGGGAAACCAGATGATTAATGGTATAAACTAATGCTGATTAAAGCCAAGTTAATGCAGGCCATTAGAAATACAGAACAAAGTTGTGCACTGAATAGATGCCAAACAAATAATGGAACGAGTCCCCGCTTTCAGGGCACCAAGATGGCTCATATATCTTATTTCTGTTTCCTTATTAATCTTATTCATTTGGAATAGAACATTAACAGTGCCAAGTCTATGTGCACATGTCACATTTTAAATTAATGCAAATACCAATGAACAGCTTCTACTGGAACAACAGTGAATATATATGAGTGTATATGTAAGCCTAATAGGGGTGCGGGTGGCGCTGTGGGTTAAACCACAGAGCCTAGGACTTGCCGATCAGAAGGTCGGCAGTTCAAATCCCCACAACGGGGTGAGCTCCCGTTGCTCGGTCCCTGCTCCTGCCAACCTAGCAGTTCGAAAGCATGTCAAAGTTCAAGTAGATAAATAGGCGGGAAGGTAAACGGCGTTTCTGTGTGCTGCTCTGGTTCACCAGAAGTGGCTTAGTCATGCTGGCCACATGACCTGGAAGTTGTACACCGGCTCCCTCGGCCAATAAAGTGAGATGAGCACTGCAACCCCAGAGTCGGTCACAACTGGACCTAATGGTCAGGGGTCCCTTTACCTTTTTTATATGCAAGCCTATCATTGTGCATCTCACATTGGAGAAATGGGGGAGGGAAGCAAAAGAGGAGGTAGATGGGCAGAAACACACAGAGTAAAAGGCCGTTTTAAACAACAGCAGAAGTCTGACTAAAGCAAGAAGGGAGAGATACTGAGAGGAAAATTGAACTTTTAAACAGGAGCAGAAGTTTGAATAAAGCAGGGAAGAAGGAAAACAGAAAGGGGAAAATTGGTGATTTTAAACAATAACAGAGGTTTCAGTAGAGTGAGCAGAGAGGAAATTTCAGTTTAAAACAAAGTTTGAGAAGGGAGTTGGGATGTGTTATACCCATCTCTGCTATTTCTCGGTTAAAACTGGTTTGCTTCTTTAAAAAAGCTAATAATTTCTGTGTCCTCCACCTGTGCTTTACTCAAAATTCTACCATTGTTTTGAGTACAGTGAGAAAGAAAGGACTACCCAACCTGGTGCTTTTGAAGGTAGCCGTCTCCACGAGATTGACAAAGGCGATACAGCACTTGGAATAACAAGGATGAGATCTTGGATTGCTGATAGATGGCTTAAATGCAGCCCTCACTAATAGATTGGGAAGCTGGCGAAATGCTGTGACAAGAGGCTTGTTGATAGCTTTAGCAAGCCATTCTGTGTTTGCTAACAATGGGTAGCTTTCTCTGATTGCCAGCATCTCCTAACCATCACCTGGCAATCAGAGAAAGCTACCCATTGTTAGCAAACTCAGAAGAGCTTTCTCAGCATCCATCCCCAAAGCTCTATAACTGCCACCTTGCAAACAGCGTCATTGTTATGACAACGGAAGAAGATGGAAGTGGAAACGTTTTGCTAAGAATATAGCATTTCTGTTTTACTAGACCCTGTAATTCTTAAAAAAAAAAAAGAATGTGCCACATCCCATATAGATTACCTTGTACATAATGTCAGCTTTGGCACATCAATGTTGCATTATGTTACAATAGGATGTAATATGAAGTGTGTACATTCCATTTCAAGTCCGTTTGTGTGCCTGCAATCAAGACGTGCCTGATTCAATGGACCACATTATCTTAGATTTACACAGCAGACCTCGCCAACTGATGCTGAGCAAAATGTTGGACATCCACAACTCCAAGAAGAAGCCAAATAAGGTTTCTCCCGGCAGATCGGGACAAAGATATTTCTGCTTTAGTAGCTTCCTTTTTAGCCACAATTTTACCCGAAAGGGTTCCCAATGAACTATCCTTTCTGGAAAAAGTCAGGGCATAGCAGAATATGCAGATGCACACGACCTTATAACCGTTGATAGCTTCACCCTTGTCTGTTTAATTGTTCCAGTTACTTGAAATGTTTTATACTGTGCTGCCAATAAAGGTATTTGATTGATATGAAGTGTGTGATGATACTTTACATCAGGGATTGGGAACTTGTGGACTTGCAAAAATTCCAATACTGCATCTCTCACAATCTTTGACTATTGGCCATGCCAGCTGGGTATGATGTCTGACAACATATGAGGTACCATAGACTTCCATTTTTTGCTTTTTATATATAGATTTTATTTTAAAAGTTTTTACATACATTATTATTTGCATTAGTCCACAAACAATCTCAGTATTTTTATGGGGGTTCTTCTAACCCTCGGACTTCCCTCCATCCCTCTCCCTGGTTTCCAATAATTATATCTTCCCAGTCAATTTCGCTATTTTGGCATAGTCCATCAATATCCATTCTTCATTATCAATATCCATTCTTCAATATCCATTCTTCTTTCGATGGGGTTCTTTCTTCCTTCCATCCCTGGGCATATAACATTCTTGCCACTGTCATCACATACATAAGTAGGACCTTTTCCTCCTTCAGTATTTCTTCTATTATACCTAATAGAAAAGCCTCTGGTTTTTTAGCAAAAGTTATTTTAAACATTTTTTAAACACATTATAAATCATTTCCCATAGGGCTTTTGCTAATTTACAGGTCCACCATTTATGATAAAATGTCCCTTCATTAGCCTTACATTCCCAACACATATTAGACATTTTCTTATACATTTTTGCAAGTCTTGTAGGGGTTAAGTACCATTGGTGCATCATTTTGATATAATTCTCTTTTAATGAACAGCAAGCAGTAAATCTTAAATCCACATTCCACAACTTTTCCCATGAATCAAGTTGTATATTATGACCCACATCTTTTGCCCAGTGTATCATTACAGATTTTACTCCTTCATCTTTTGTCTCCCATTCCAGCAACATTTTATATATTTTTGACAGAACCTTTTCCAACAAGTCTTTTTGTAATCTTGAAAGTTCTTTCCTAAATCCCACTCCTTTATCCATTTTAAAAATGTCATTTAGCTGATGATATTGGAGCCAATCAGTTAACAAATGCCTTATATTCTCATAGCTCTTCAGTGTCAACTGATTTCCCTCCTCCACCAGCAACTCTCTATATTTGCCCACTTTTTCCATATTTATTTTTTAAACTGAGAGTGATTCTAGTGGTGATATCCACCATGGGCTCTTCTTTTCCAATAAATTCTTATACTTTTCCCATATACAGTATATTGATTTCCTAACAATATAATTCAAAAAAACTTTATGAACCTTCATTTTCTCAAACCAAAGATATACATGCCACCCAAATCGGTTATTATAACCTTCCAGATCTAAAATATCTGGATTATTTAAGCTCATCCATTCTCTAAACCAACAGATACAGGACACTTCATAGTATAATTTCAGTAAGGCAGTAAGGCAAATCCACCTCTTTCTTTTGCCTCTGTTAACAATTTATATTTAATCCTAGGTTTCTTCCCCTGCCAGGCAAACTTAGATATATCTTTTTGCCATTGTTTGACGTGTCCTGTTCCATTAACTATCGGTATCGATTGAAATAAAAATAGCATGACAGCATCTGAGGTACCATAGGCTTCCAATTTTTGCTTTATTCAAAACTCTCTGTCTCAAGAGATCCCTGAGATAGTCAGGGAAAGCACTATTAGTGGTTCCCTAAGGGCTGGAAGGGACGCAGGTGGCACTGTGGGTAAAACCTCAGTGCCTAGGACTTGCCGATCGCATGGTCGGCGGTTCGAACCCCCGCGGCAGGGTGCGCTCCCACCATTCGGTCCCAGCGCCTGCCAACCTAGCAGTTCGAAAGCACCCCCGGGTGCAAGTAGATAAATAGGGACCGCTTACCAGAGGGAAGGTAAACGGTGTTATGTGTGCTGCGCTGGCTCGCCAGATGCAGCTTGTCACGCTGGCCACTTGACCCGGAAGTGTCTGTGGACAGCGCTGGCTCCCGGCCTATAGAGTGAGATGAGTGCACAACCCTAGAGTCAGGCAAGACTGGCCCGTACGGGCAGGGGTACCTTTACCTTTACCTTTAAGGGCTGGAAGCATAATTAATTTCAACAGGGAGTCGAGCCTTCAGGGTTGTGGGCCCAATTCTATCTAACTTCCTTCTGTCATAAGATAGGCATCTTGATCAGCCTGTTGGTTAGAGCATGGTGCTGATAATGCCAAGGTTGCAAGTTCAATCTCCATATGGGACATCTGCATATTCCTGGATTGCAGGGATTGGACTAGATGATCCTCAGGGTCCCTTCCGACTCTGAAATTCTATGGTTCTATGGTAAATTCTCTAATGAGTTGCAGACATCTGGTCAAAACTGTTATTTCAGGATGCCTTTGTACCCTGTATGCTTGTCAGATGTTTTACTTTCGTTTCATTTCTTGAGATTTTGAATTCTTGCCATTTAAAATTTTGGAGATTTAATTTATATTTTAAATGGTGCGTGTTGTTTAGTTTACTGTTGTAAACTGCTTTAAGACCTAAATGGAAAAGTGGTGTGTGTATATACGTAGGTAAAGGTAAAGCACCTCTGGATGGTTAAGTCCATCCAGCTTTCTGGGTCATGTGGCATATTCAGTGAACCCATCCTCTGAATTTTGGATTCTTATGTTACCAAAATGGCACTAGCCATGTAGATTTACAGAACTACACAAACACTTTCAGGGCAGGGGCGCACAAATACACCAATGCAGACTGAGCATGCTGAGTGGGCACAGATTGTTTACTGACTATTGGGGAGGGTGGCAAAACAGGGGGAGATCAAATATATTTCTATGAAAAGTGATAAGCCAAATCTTGGATACCTGAGTGACAAAACAGATCCTTCTTTTAAGGAGCTAACCAAACTTTAAGATACATGCAGCAATGCAGTCAAAAAACAATCATAATACAAATCAATAATGTAAAAAAAAAAGTCACATATCTGATACATGCAGAAATTTGGATGTTTCTTTTTGTTTCTTTCATGTTGATTCATTTTTCATTTATATAGCACCATCCACACACACACACACACACACACACACATATATATATAAGTTTCATATAAAAATATGTGAACGGGAAGACACTCCAATGGAAATTTCTGTTACTATATATCTTCTATGGCTGCTTCTTTGTATATACTTTTTAAAAAATTGTATATGGATGTTTTAAGATGGTCTAAATCTGTAATGCCTAATAAATGTTTGGTGAAAGAAAGAAAAATATGTGAGTCTGCTCCCAGTAGAGCTTAATATCTTAATATTGATGTATGCAGTGCTACGGATACTGCCCATATTTCTGTACCTATTTTATTTATCAAACAGATTTCTTGTCTTCCAGGAGTATAAAGTTAGTTGCAGATGGAGTCCTCTCCTATTTCCCAAACAACCTGGCTATGTTGAACTTGATATTACTTCTACTTTTGTATGGTACGTAATATTTTCATTGCATGTTGAAACAAGCTCATCATTCTTGAGATAAACTGTTAAGGCAAATTCCCCTTTTCAATAATTTGAAGTGTTCAAATTACCTTAAAAAAGAATAATAGTGCATCATTTGATGTAACAAACCAAAAATGGTAGTTGAGGGAAGTCAACAGGGAGGGAGGAAATTGGAAAATGTATGCTTGGTAATGTTATTGGTTATTTGTATGAAAAAAGAAACTTAATAATTTTTTTTTAAAAAAAGAAAAGAATAATAACAATAGTGCAACTCTAGAACAAAGAAGCCCACTCAATATAAAGATGCCGACAAATTCACAACAAATATCAAACACCCACTCAATTGCAATGCTATTGGCTCAAGACCTTGTAAGCCTGAGTCACAGCCAGAGCAACTGAAAGTATAGGAAAGCAATGTAATTTATTCTGGGGTAAATTATGCCAGTGTAGTTTATCCTTATTCCAAACTCCATTCAACACCAGGGCTACTGCTAGCTGAGCCAACCTGAGCCTGGCAGACTGAAACCAATCCTGTAAAATAGGTTGACCTATATTACCCTTTTTGCCAGTGTAACTTTTACCAGGTTCCTAGGAGAGGTGACCAAAGGTAAAGATAAAGTGACCCCTGACAATTAAGTCCAGTCACAAACGACTCTGGGGTTGCGTCTCTCATCTCATTTTAAAGGCCGAGGGAGCTGACGTTTGTCCACTTCCACAGACAGTTTTTCCTGGTCATGTGGCCAGCATGACTAAGCTGCTTCTGGCGAAACCAGAGCAGTGCACGGAAACGCCGTTTACCTTCCCGCCCGAGCGGTACCTATTTATCTACTTGCACTGTGTGCTTTCAAACTGCTAGGTTGGCAGGAACTGGGACCGAGCAACGGGGGCTCACCCCATCACGGGGATTTGCGTGACCAAACTGAATGGCAAATCTCTCTCTCCCCATTCTACCTTCACTACTCCCCCTGAAAGCCCCTTTCCTAGGAATTACCCAGGACTTTTCCAGTAATTTCCTTAGATTTATGTCAGCATATCTCTGGATGAGCCAGGATGAGGAGCTTCAGGTAGTGCAGCAGTGGATATCAACCTATTCAAAACACAGTGAATCTTGAATTTAGATTGCTCACAATTTTCTTTTTCCTAACTTGAAACTGGGTTAAGGCAACACAGCTTGAATTGGTCTTTTTTGTTGAGACAACCATCATCTTGTGCAGGGTTTCTCAAACTTGGGTCTCCAGCTTTTTTGGGACTACAACTCCCACCATCCCTAGCTAGAAACAACGAGTGGTTAGGGATGATCGGAATTGTAGTCCAAAAACAGCTAGAGACAAAAGTTTGGGAAACCCTGATCTAATGTGAACAGGATGGTGGTGAATAACAAGTAAGTCAAATATGTTAATGGTGGACAACCCAACTGGTGTTTCTGTTGTTCTAGATGGCATTGCACTTTCCAGGAGAGAAAAGGTACATGTAGAGTTTATGAGTGTTTCTAGATCTGTTGCTACTTTTGGAGGTCCATCTGGTGTCTTTGCTAGATCAGGAGTGCTTTGATCAGCTTTGGCTTCCTTGCTAGATGAGACATAGGGGAACAGCATAGCTCAGTGGTAGAACATCTTCTTTGCATCTCTAAGTAGCTCTGGGAAATCTGTGTTTCTGAAGCCCTGGACAGCTGATGCTAGTCAGTGTGGACAATATGGAACTAGATGGACCAATGGTCTGACTTGATATAAGGTAGCTTCCTGGCAGGGCACCAAATATCTGCCCACTCTTATACATCCCTTGGTAAACTCCCAAACGAACTCTTGTAATGCATTCTATGGAAGGCCCCCTTTGAAGATGGTCATGAAATTTCAACTGACTCAGAATGTGACAGCCCTATTCATCAACTAAAGAAATAAATACTGCCAGTCTCAGGACAATAGAGCTGAATTTGAGTATCTGCCAAAGGAGTAATTGGGCAGGCTTATTACTGGAACAGCTGACATGCTATCTGCTCTGCAGAGCCAACACAAAGCAATCATTTCAGAAAGCATATTCTACAAGAGGTGCCATTTTCTATCCTTTGTCCAATCTCTATATGTTATTTTTAAGGATGTAAAGTCCAGTCTAAATAGGATGAGCATCATTTTGATGCTACAGTCGAAACCTGCACTGCTGATAGACTCCAAAGCTTCTATTCAGGAATAAAGTACCAAAAAACCCATCAATTTTTCACTGTCATCAACCCACCCCGGACGTTAATAAGCACATTTTTATATATTCATATTTCCTCCTGGCATTACTCTTGTTATCTTTCAAAAATAATCTGATACACTTTGGAGTTTCCTATAGTATATATGTATTCTAATTAAAACACAATTAAAAAGGTAATCTTCCATATCAAAAATATAGTGTTTGCCTGCCATCTATTGGCTCACTTCAACTCCTTACCTTTTCCATTTTCCCTTTCGTTGGAATAAATTCTAACAAAATATAATTTTACTTGTTGTGCTTCTTGCATTTTTAAAAATTAATGTTCATTAGTTGTTGTTGGTTTTTTTTAATTTACAAAAGAAACCCTCTTATTTTAAAAACGGTGAGCAGTGGATAGAAGTTCTGCAATTATTCAAGTGGGGTTTTTTTGTACATGCATTTTGACTAAAATATGGCAGGCTTCTTATTCTTGTAATACCTTATCCAGGTTTCTTGTATGTGTTTTTCAGCTTTCCACCAATACAAATATAATGGGTCAGACCTATTTTGTGATGACTTGGCACAAATAGAGAGTCATCCCCAATTATAAAGCACAGACACTGGACTTAACTGCACAGATCCTCTTTAGATGGCAGTCTGAATCATTGTTGCAAAACACGCACACTATTGCTAAATTGCACATGAGCTTGCAGGATGACTAATATGCCAATTCAGCCAGTCTGCTTGCAAACCTTATAGTTGGTCAAAATGCTCATCCTTGGTTGCAAATGTACAATTTTCACTTTGTGAATGAAAATTCACAGATATCTGCAGCATCCCCAATCACGGTGATATAATCATAGTAATTTGTGGTGAAACAATATGTATGTTTCAATCTGGTTTTGAATTGGTTTCATGGCATCTGAAACACTCAGAGTCACAAGTACAGTGGTGCCCCGCAAGACGAACGCCTCGCAAGACGGAAAACCTGCTAGACGAAAGGGTTTTCTGTTTTGGAGGCACTTCGCAAAACGAATTTCCCTATGGGGTTGCTTCGCAAGACGAAAAAATCTTGCGAGTCCCCGCGGTTTTTTTCCGCTCCCCCCCCCCTTTTCCTAAGGCGCTAAGCCGCTTATCAGCTGTTCCGCTGATAAGCCGCTTAACAGCTGATCGCTGAAAGCCGCTAGACCGCTGTAGCGCTAATCCGCTAAGCTGTCAATGGGCTTGCTTCGCAAGACGAAAAAACCGCTAGACGAAGAGAATTGCGGAACGGATTCTTTTCGTCTTGCGAGGCACCACTGTAATGGCTCTAACTCTCATCTGCCCCAGCCAACATGGCCAATAGTTGGGGGTGATAGTAGTAGTAGTAGTAGTAGTAGTAGTAGTAGTAGTAAATAAATAAATAAATAAATAAATAAATAAATAAATAAATAAATAAATAAATTTATTATTTATACCCTACCCATCTGGCTGGGTTTCCCCAGCCACTCTGAGTGGCTTCCAGCAAAATATTAAAATACACTGATTAATCAAATATTAAAAGCTTCCCTAAACAGGGCTGCCTTCAGATGTCTTCTCAGATAGATGTTTATTTATTTGACATCTGATGGGAGTGCGTTCCACAGGGCAGGCACCACTACCGAGAAGGCCCTCTGCCTGGTTCCCTGTAACTTTGCTTCTCGCAGTGAGGGAACCGCCAGAAGGCCCTTAGCACTGGATCTCAGTGTTGTAGTTGTACTTCAAGAACATCTGAAGGACTGCAGTTCCCCATCCCTAATCCAGCATCCTTTTTTTCATAATGGTCAACCAGATGCATCTTGGAAAACATGTAAGTAGAAAATGAAAGAAACAGGCATCTCCTCCTATTGTTCACTGGGAAGTAGGAATTTACACCACCACCCTAGGCATGTCTGCCCAGAAGTAAGTCCTATTGCATTCAATAAGGCTTACTCCCAGGTAAGTGGTGACAGGGCTACAACCTCAGAGAGATGCTGCCTTTGATCCTTGAGGTTTTCTAGATCCTTAATGACTAGTAGTCACTGGCAGTTATATCCTTCACAAATTTGCCTAAATTAGATGGCTTATAAGCTGTGTTTCTTATAAAACCTCAAAACCTTAAAATGTATATGCTTTATACGTTAAAAAAGAGAGAGGACAAAAAAACCACCCTTGCCACAGTTAAAGGTAAAGGTAAAGGTACCCCTGCCCGTACGGGCCAGTCTTGACAGACTCTAGGGTTGTGCGCCCATCTCACTCTATAGGCCGGGGGCCAGCGCTGTCCGGAGACACTTCCGGGTCACGTGGCCAGCGTGACGAAGCTGCATCTGGCGAGCCAGCGCAGCACACGGAAACGCCGTTTACCTTCCTGCTAGTAAGCGGTCCCTATTTATCTACTTGCACCCGGGAGTGCTTTCGAACTGCTAGGTTGGCAGGCGCTGGGACCGAACAACGGGAGCGCACCCCGCCGCGGGGATTCGAACCGCCGACCTTTCGATCGGCAAGCCCTAGGCACTGAGGCTTTTACCCACAGCGCCACCCGCGTGCCACAGTTAATCAGATATAAATGCTCAATGCAAATATGCCTATATATTAAACAATCCAAACACTGCCACATTTGGAAGGTGCCATTTGGGCATATGGTTGATATTTCTATTATAGTACTGGCTTTCTGCAATACCTTTGGCAAAGCTCCCATTCATTTTAATGCAACCACAACCCAGTCATTAATTGGCATCCTGATAAAAAAAAAAAAGGATGTCTCGTTAACTGGGACACTTGGAAAGTCAGAGAATCAGTGCAATGCATTCAATTACTTTTAACAAGGGCTAAATGGCTCACCTAGTCTGCTTAAATGCTAAACTAGTGTTGTCCTATTCAAAGTAATTAATTGGAAAGCATTAGAGTTTGCCTGGATAAATTTCCAGGTTTCCGGTTTGCTTCATCTCCCTGTTCTTTCTGTGAAAGGGCTGCCAATCTGTACAGCAAATGAAATTGCTTCGGCGTGGCCTTTTTTGCAAAGAGTGGAAACATTGCAATGTGATCTGTGCTTCCCTATCAAGCTCACATCCAAACAGTGCACGCTGTTGTAGAACACTGGGACATGAAAGTATGCAAGGACCAGAACATATGTTACAGTCCCCTCCATGGTGGGAGATCTGTAACCCAAGCGTATTATTTGAAAGTACTCGCTGCATGATTCCAAACCCCCTTCCCCTGACAAAAAAATATATCACGCTTTAAGTCTCTACACTCCCACTCCATGTTCCTGACAGGTTCCTGATGGGGTGGCATAGACATTCACAGCATGATAAGGGTGAGTCATGCAGCAAATACTTTCAACAATATAATGTGAGTGGCTCTCACTCACCATAGGGAGTATCTTCATTATGACTGCAACATATGTTTTAACTATAAATGCACTCAGAGTCTTACAGACTAAAATCACATGCCACCTACATCTCAAGAGGGCTATCAGTCCATATTCCCTTAAGGCTGCTGATGAATAGATAACCTTCTATAGGAAATGTCAGCAGGTAAGCCCAAAATTGCTTACAACCAGTTTCGATTGCGGGTTGACAAGGGAGTTTTAACCCGCAGCCCCATCGACACTTACTAGGTAGCAAGCCCCATTGAACATGGTGAGTTTTCATTCTGGGTAGGCATATATAGGAATGCTCTATTAATCCTCTAGCATTTACCAATATATCCTCGCAAATGTCAGGTGTTGGCTTTTGAATCCAAACCTGAGTGACCTCATTTGGAAATACCCTGCTAGGACTATATATAAAGGAACAGCCAACCATCTGAAATTGCTGCAGATACACCGACCTATGATTAAGCCGTTAGGACGCCCTGGCATTGGAAAAGGGTGACTTACTTGATTTCTGTTCCTAGGACAGAAGAACACATACTGGGGTGGCAGATTACTCCCCCCCCCCCAAAGACAACCCTAACCTGGTGCCCTCTGGGTGTTTTGAACGACAATTTCCGCCAGTCCCAACTAACACAGAAGTGCTGGCTGTTGCTGACAGGAGTGGTAACCCAGAATATCTGAAGGGCACCAGGTTGGGGAAGATTGTTCCAAGCCATTCCTAGAATCTTAGAAAAACTACCCACCCCACCCATACTCAGAGACCCCTTCTGCTAGCTTAAAACACCCTCATCACTTTAAAAAAAAAGGCAATTGGCACAATGGTGAAATCATTTGCACTGGAAGGAGGGTTTTGCTTTTCTTGGTAGCAGCATGGAATGCCACCACCTCCTCTGTTCTGAGATGCTCTAGCAGTACCCAAACTCCCTTGTGCAGGGCTTTTTTCAGCCAGAACTCACCAGAACGTCATTCCAGCACCTCTCAGGTGGGCCCCAGAAGTGGGGGGGACAGACCTGACCAACCGCAGCAAAGCTCCTCCGTGCCTCTGGCTCACAAGGAGACCCTCCTGGGAGCCCAAAGGGGACACCCTCTACAAGCTCTGGAGAGAGTTTCTGTGTGAGCCATAAGCATAGCAAAGACTTATAGATCCTCAATTTGCTGCAAAATGTGGAGAACTGATTAAAAATGGGGGGGGGGGGTCATAAATTGCAAAAACTGAAATTAACAGATGTTTCCATCCTTAGTCAAGATCAATACTCCATGCCCAATCCAGCAAATGATTATCCCCGTTTTGTGGTGTGGAAATCCCTGGATCACGAAATTGGCATTAGATGATCATGGGTGGTATTCAACAAAGACTAACTCCGAGCAGGCTCACTGAAATTAACAAACACCACCAAGTTAAATCTATTCATTTGAATGTGTATACTCTGAGTAGATCTTGGCTGACTACCACTCTTAGCGTACATATGACTCAACATCAGCTTCGTCTTTGTAGAGTTCTGAAACCAGTCTGGCATGAAGCCAGTCTGAGATCCCCATGGAACACCCTCCCTTCAGATGTCAAGGAGATAAAGAACTACACAACTTTTAGAAGACATCTGATGGCAGCCCTGTATCGGGAAGCTTTTAATGTTTGATTTTTCATTATGTTTTTAAATATGCTATAACCTGCCCAGAGTGGCTGGGGAGGCCCAGCCAGATGAGCGGGGTATAAATAATAAAATAATTATAATATAAAGGTAAATGTGAAAACGGCAATGGAATGGTTCTAAGAAATAGGGTTGTTGTTTTGAGTTTCTATTCATGGAGTTATTCTTGTTTCTATGCATGGAGTTATTCTTGTAACTGCTAGAGCTGCCAAATTGCATAGGAATTTCTCCCCTTAACAAAATTATATTGCAGCCTGTTCCAATTCGCTAATACATAAATGAAGGCAGAAAGAAATTATGAGTAAATTCTCATCAACCTGATACAGAAATGGCTCTGTCATTAAGCACGTTCTTAATGAGACTATGAGAGGGCTTGTCTGCTTTCTGAGTTGTATCTTTTGCTTCATAATGTTGGTAAATTTGCAGCAATGATGGCGTAAGAATGCACCTTAGCATATTGCAGTGGGAATTATAGTTCTCAGTACTAGCCACGGAAGAAATGTTAGTTGCTTCAAATGGAATCCCTGATCTGGATCTTGTGCAGAGTAGAAATGAATGCTCTCCACCACAAGAAAAAAGTTTCAAAGCCTCATTGCAAACAATCTTAAAATTGTAACTATCTTAAAATAAAGGTAAAGGGACCCCTGACCATTAGGTCCAGTTGTGACCGACTCTGGGGTTGCGGCACTCATCTCACTTTATTGGCCGAGGGAGCTGGCGTACAGCTTCCAGGTCATGTGGCCAGCATGACTAAGCCACTCCTGATGAACCAGAGCAGCGCACGGAAACGCCGTTTACCTTCCCGCCAGAGCGGTACCTATTTATCTACTCGCACTTTGATGTGCTTTCGAACTGCTAGGTGGGCAGGAGCAGGGACCGAGCAACGGGAGTGCACCCCATCATGGGGATTCAAACCGCCAACCTTCTGATCGGCAAGTCCTAGGCTCTGTGGTTTAACCCACAGCGCCACCCGTGTCCCTATCTTAAAATAGTTACAAAAATACAAAGTAACACATTGTTCTTAACACCAAGCAATGGGGTCCTGTCTTCCTTAACACAGTCCAGGAACATTTCTCTTTCTGCAACTTGTCCAGCTTGGACTGCTACTGGCCCCCACCACCTGACAAAGATGCTGTGTTCTCAGGTTCTATCCCCTCCTTTGAGAGACCTGCAGCTCAAATTCCCAGGATGAGACACCAAGTAGCCTAAAGACTGAAACATCCAGTCAAACATCCAACTGGAAACTGAAACTAAACCAGAATTGGTCAGATGATCAGTGTTCTATTCAAATCATCAGACAACTTTGGGGTATATGGATTGAATAAAATGGTTCTCTTAAAGGGGGGATTTCGGTAACTTCTGAATGTTTTTTGGGGGCATTAAAGGTAAGTACTAGACAGCATCTTAAAAAGTAGAGGCATCACCTTGCCAACAAAGGTCCGTATAGCAAAAGCTATGGTTTTCCCAGTAGTGGTGTATGGAAGTGAAAGCTGGACCATAAAGAAGGCTGATCGCCAAAGAATTGATGCTTTTGAATTATGGTGCTGGAGGAGACTCTTGAGAGTCCCATGGACTGCAAGAAGATCAAACCTATCCATTCTTAAGGAAATCAGCCCTGAGTGCTCACTGGAAGGACAGATCGTGAAGCTGAGGCTCCAATACTTTGGCCACCTCATGAGAAGAGAAGACTCCCTGGAAAAGACCCTGATGTTGGGAAAGATAGAGGGCACAAGGAGAAGGGGACGACAGAGGACGAGATGGTTGGACATTGTTCTCAAAGCTACCAGCATGAGTTTGACCAAACTGCGGGAGGCAGTGGAAGACAGGAGTGCCTGGCGTGCTCTGGTCCATGGGGTCATGAAGAGTCGGACACGACTAAATGACTAAACAACAACAAAGGCAAGTAACTGAATGCCTGGCCTTGTAATTCCAACTAATGAAGATGTTGCATGGTCATCTGAAAAAATAATACAGAAAATATTAATAGATCACAAAATAATGTTGTTGCTTGCCAAATAAACTTCATTTACTATCGGAAAATTAACTCTCTTGTAGGGCTTTGGCTTTCTGATAGGAATAATGCCAGATTTCAGATCAATCCTCCTATAAAACTAATCCACATCAGTTGTGAATCAGGATCTTCAAATGCTGTAAATAAATGCTTCACAAAATATTAATTCTGGAGGTGTTTGTTAATTAATATGGAGATAATTAATATAGATTGATGGAGCTTGTGATTGGTTGCCATTGTGTCACATGATATGAAAGAAGCATGTGAAAATCCTCCAGTTTTTTAAACTGGTTAGTGTCAGTTTCATTTTTGCAAAGATTTGTTATTCAATTAAACAGAGTAAATGAAGATGAAATTAATGAGGCTGTATTGAATTTTTAAAATGAGCCAAAGAAAAGCAAGTCAAATTGTCTAATTAAACAACTCAGAACTGGAGGCAACATTCAAAGGGAATACAAATTTTGATTCACATTATTTGTGAAGGCAAAATAAAAGTTGCTTTATGATTTATGAATAGACTTCTGGAATGATCTGCATAATTTCTTAGCGCTTGGTAACTGTGATACTATGTGGTACTCCTGAGTAAATCTATCTGGCCCGCTCTCAGAGGGAATCTCATACTTTCATCTGATTGGAAGACTCTGCATCTTGTTTTGTTTTGTTGTGTGCCATTCTGTCCTGATGTATGCATTTTGTGCAAATTTGTGTGCATGTTTTACATGAAATACACACTCTCCAGTGCTTTCCAGCACATTTTCCAACAAAAAATGTGTGTATCCTGACTACAGGTTCAGAATATGGTTGGTCCACTGCAACAGTGGGCCAAAAGAATTTCTTTTCCATCCCTGTCCTGGAAAACACCCACCCCTGAAACTATAATTTAACCCTCCGTAGCCTTCAGACCGTAGGAACGCGGGTGGAGCTGTGGGTTAAACCACAGAGCCTAGGACTTGCCAATCAGAAGGTTGGCAGTTCGAATGCCCACGACGGGGTGAGCTCCCATTGCTCAGTCCCTGCTCCTGCCAACCTAGCAGTTCAAAAACACGTCAAAGTGCAAGTAGATAAATAGGTACCGCTCCAGTGGGAAGGTAAATGGCGTTTCCGTGCACTGCTCTGGTTCGCCAGATGCAGCTTGGTCATGCTGGCCACATGACCCAGAAGCTGTACGCCGGCTCCCTCGGCCAATAAAGCGAGATGAGCGCCGCAACCCCAGAGTCGGTCACGACTGGACCTAATGGTCAGGGGTCCCTTTACCTTTACCTAGGCTTCAGACCAGTGCTAGAGCATCAGCTCTGATTCTCTGATCTGTGGTCCAGCTATTCTTAGTCTTATCTACAGCTTCCACAGTTTGCTGTTCCAGGTCTTGATACTGTGCCTCTTGGGCTTACTGATCAGAAGGGCGGCGGTTAAAATCCTCTGTCCCAGATGCTGCCAACCTAGCAGTTCGAAAGCACTCCAGTGCAAGTAGATAAACAGGTATCACTGCGGCGGGAAGGTAAAAAGCGTTTCCGTGTGCTCTGGCACTCATCACAGTCATCTATGCACCAGAAGCAGTTTGGTCATGCTGGCCACATGACCCGGAAAGCTGTCTGTGGAAAATGCTGGCTCCCTTGGCCTGAAAAGCAAGGTGGGCACTGTACCCCATAGTTGCCTTTGACTGGACTTAACCATCCAGGGGCCCTTTATCTTTTACCTTACAGGGCTAGCATAGCACGTTCCTTGCTATGGTCTCTTTGTTATCTACCAGGCTCAGCTTCCCATCCTTTTACAGGTGCTTCCAGTTACACCTCTGAGCTGTGGTTGATGTCTTTCTATCTCCTGGGTTTGGTTTTGTCTATTTCTTGGTTGGTTGTCGCTTTGGGTTGCCCTGGGCAAGATAAAGCAGCTCATGAATAATAATTAATAATAATAAATGATCTGGAGTCTTCAGCTATAAACAAGAAAGTTAAGCGCTCTCACAATTTCTTTTCCTCACCAAGGGGGGACTGCACCCCTTCACACTCACACATCATAACCATAGCTAAGTGCTGTTAAGTGTAGCCCAAATCTTGGTTCCCTTTCTTGGTTAAGTGTTGATTCTGGATAACCTTAACTATGAGTAACTTAGTTACTGGTGTAACCATTTAGTCCCTGTTAAGGGGAAAACAGAGACATCACCTTGCCAACAAATAATAATAATAATTTATTATTTGTACCCCACCCATCTGGCTGGGTTTCCCCAGCCACTCTGGGCGGCTTCCATAGAAACCAAAAAACACTAAAATATCATACATTAAAAACTTAAGATGTCTTCTGAATGTCAGGTAGTTGTTTATCATTTTGACATCTGATGGGAGGGCGTTCCACAGGGCGGGCGTCACTACCGAAAAGGCCCTCTGCCTGGTTCCCTGTAGCTTTGCTTCTCGTAATGAGGGAACCGCCAGAAGGCCCTCAGTGCTGGACCTCAGCGTCCGGGCAGAACGATGGGGGTGGAGATGCTCCTTCACGTCCGTATAGTTAAAGCTGTGGATTTCCCAGTAGTGATGAATGGAAGTGAGAGCTGGACCATAAAGAAGGCTGATCGCCGAAGAATTGATGCTTTTGAATTATGTTGCTGGAGGAGACTCTTGAGAGTCCCATGGACTGCAAGAAGATCAAACCTATCCATTCTGAAGGAAATTAGCCTCGAGTGCTCACTGGAAGGACAGATCCTGAAGCTGAGGCTCTAAGACTTTGGCCACCTCATGAGAAGAGAAGACTCCCTGGAAAAGACCCTGATGTTGGGAAAGATGGAGGGCACAAGGAGAAGGGGACGACAGAGGACGAGATGGTTGGATAGTTTTCTTGAAGCTACCAGCATGAGTCTGACCAAACTGCGGGAGGCAGTGGAAGACAGGAGTGCCTGGCGTGCTCTGGTCCATGGGGTCACGAAGAGTCGGACACGACTAAATGACTAAACAACAAGGGGAAAATTTCAATGGCTTTTCAGAAGGAAGGAGCAACAGGTGAGAGCAGTATCCAAGGTTTTACTTCTGATATTGTATTGTTATCTGAAGCTCTGTCCTGCTTTGCTGTTGCTGTTGCATTGTGACTCTATTATTTTAGTTGTTACAGTTGGCTGCTTTTAATCATTAATGTTGCATTGTATTTTCTTACATTGTACATTGCCCCATCCTCCTTAAGAGGAAGGATAGTTTATTCACAACATTATTAACAACTGCAGAATAATAACACAGTCCCTTAATTAAGTTTGTATTGGTCCTGGCTTTTAAAAAAAATAAATCTGTTAGTACAAACAACATTCTGATTCACTGTTGTTGTTCTGTGTAAAAATGAATTTTATCAGCCTTCTGATTATTTGCAATTATTAAAAGCATTTGCATTCATAACCAATTATGACTTGGCAAACCACATCTGCAAAATTGCCACTTCTTCACAGCTGGTAAAGATATACTCTTGTTTCCCTTCTCTCTCTCTCTCTCTCTCTTGAAATTATTCATCAGGATGAACATCAAAACAAATTTATAGCAGGATTGTGGCTACCTCATTGTATCAACACCCAGCAAAGATAGGTGCCTATCTGGGGCCCACTGATATTCGAATGGCTCACGAATATCAGTTCCTGATGCAATCCTGAGTCCAAGTGTCTCCCCTCCTCTCTCGATGCACAGACCATCATGAAAGCTAGACTTTAAAAGTGGGATGGTTTCTTTGGCCCATTGCATCCAGAGAGCTGGCCCTTCCTACCTCATGAAATCCAGGGACTGCGCTTACCTCAGTGTGCTTTCCTGGGAAGGAGAGCCATTGCCAATTGGTGGAGGCGATACTAAGAAGTAAGCAAAGTGGGGCAATGGACTGATTCAGTTTAAGGCAGCTTCAGAGGGGCTGTGGCCCCAGGTACAGATTTTTTTAGGGGGCATGTAGCAGTTGGCCCCACACACTGCAGCCCAGCCTGGCACTCCTCTCCCAGTGTCAGAGGAACCAGGTTGGGACACACTGCAGATGTCTTTCCCAGGAACTTTTTAAAAGCTTGACCTTTTCCTTTGCTTAGTATCCATGCTACTTTGATAGTTCATCAACAATGGATTGCCGATGAAATGTAACGCGCAGTAACATATGTGATGTCAACCTGCGTACGTAGGCTGACGTGGTTGCGCTCCTAGGGGAGGAGTGAGAGGGTGCCTGGAGGATATAGATACTGCATGAAACTTGTCATTTCAAGTGAAATGAAATGATCAACACATCAACAATGGATTGCCAATGAACTGTAACGCGCAGTATAGCCATGAAGCTTCCAGCATCTCCCATCCAGCATCCCAATTCAACAGGGTTAAAGTAACACCATCAACTGCAAAAGACTTCTCAATAGATAAACTTTGAAAATATTTCTAGGGGAGCGCTACTTGGATAACAGAAGGCCAAGCAGATGGCCACCGGCAGCTTTGGAGTTCCAGAAAAGAAAAGGGGAAAAAAGTTCTCATTGCTGATGACATTTCCCTGGATGTGAGGAGATATGTACCATGACAGATGAAGAACATAACAGCTAGTCAGCTCCATGATCAAGCAACTTGGAACTGGCTGACAGAAGTTGTCCATGTGCTGAAATTAGAAAGGAAATTAGATGGGACCCACGTGATGGTTCAAAACCTTCCAATTTTGCTCTTTCTTTCTTTCTTTCTTTCTTTCTTTCTTTCTTTCTTTGCTATGGCTTTAACAGTGCTGCTACTTTCAGTTCTAGGAGAATAAGATATGCACAAAGGGCTGCAGGATGGTATTATGAAAATTAATTGACATCCCATCAAAGATACTTGCAGCTTCAGATATGCAGTACTGTATCTTGAGAAGATAAGATGAGCCCTGCTGGGCTATAGCTCAATGGTAGATCAGCTGCAAAGCATTCCAGTTCCAATCCTCAACATTTCCAGGTAGGGCTGAGAGAAATCCCTCTCTGATACTCTGTATTTGCCTTTGGTTCTCTCAGTGGTCAACCAGATGCCTATGGGAAGCCCATAAGGAAGACATGAGACCAATGGTCTTGTAAATCACCCTTTCAATAGACAAATTAACACTATACCATTATGGATTAACGGGACGCGGGTGGCGCTGTGGGTTAAACCACAGAGCCTAGGACTTGCCAATCAGAAGGTCAGCAGTTCAAAGCCCCGCAACGGGGTGAGCTCCCGTTGCTCGGTCCCTGCTCCTGCCCACCTAGCAGTTTGAAAGCACGTCAAAGTGCAAGTAGATAAATAGGTACCGCTCTGGCGGGAAGGTAAACGGCGTTTCTGTGCGCTGCTCTGGTTCGCCAGAAGCGGCTTAGTCATGCTGGCCACATGACCCGGAAGCTGTACGCTGGCTCCCTCGGCCAATAAAGCAAGATGAGCACCGCAACCCCAGAGTCGGTCACAACTGGACCTAATGGTCAGGGGTCTCTTTACCCTTTACCTATTATGGATTAAAATTCATCTGAAGATGTATTTTACCAAACTATTTACTGTCAGTGTGTGAATTTGTTCCGCTTTCAAATTATACCAGACAGATTGCCCATGTTTGAAGGGCCCATGAAGATGAGCCCTCATGCAATCCCTAATCCAAGTGTCTCATCTGCTGTCTCAATGCATGGAGGACCATCATGAAGGGTAGGCTGAAAAAATGGAATTTGGGCCATATTTATTCAATTCTGGAACGAGAAAATAAATGAGGGCATTCCACCAAGTAACTTATTCACATCAATTTATTATATTTCATTGAATCAACTCTTATAAGAATCTTTCACAATATATTTTTCCTTATTAATTACTGATTATTGCATTGTGAAATTGAAAAATTTGCAAAAAAGTGCTACTTCCATACATTGATGTAAGGATATTACTAACATGGAAGAATTGTGCTAAAAATATTCTGTGTTTTCAGATGTACTGCTTTCTGCACTCCCTTTCTTTCTTCAAAAGGATTCAGGTGGCATACATGCCCTACCCCCCACCCACAAAAAATAAATAAATTGGATTGGACAGCTGACTTTTTTTTAAAAAAAAAAAAAAGGAATGTAATTTGCGGCATTGAATAAGGCTCAGTAAGGAAATAGGTGAGGAACTAGTTTGGAAACTGAAGACACTCTTCAGGGATGTGCTAGTGCTTTATGTCTGGGGAGACTTGGGTTGCGTCCTGGAGGTCTGGTATGCACACTTGGGGTAACCAATCATACTGTGTTGATTGTCTGACCATTGCTGGAGAGTCCCAGTCTGAGGCTAGAACACATGTTCAGTGAAGCTGGAGAGATGCTTCCCCATCAGATTTAGCCGAAACTCTCACCTGTCCATACTTCTTGAATTTGGTTAATTGGGTTGAAGCTGGTTTACAGTTCCCCCAACTTACTATATTTTAAACAAATATAACCTTAATTCAAGTACTGTCTCTGAGTCTTCTTTTCAGATGTGGGACAACTCCTCTTTAAGAAAAAGTTACAAACTTTGGTGCTTTTGGTAGGGGCATGAGGGAGATTAATAAAATTCAACATAACATGAAAGTTCCCTGCCCCTTCTCTCATAACATTGGGACGTGAGATTGTACAAAGAAGTTGAATTACATTCCAAAAGGAAGGGAATACATTTTAATCTGATATCCAATCTTGCTCACCTAGGAAAGTTGAGACTAAGACAAAGGAAGAACTTGGTGAAAATATTTGGTGTGCAATTGAATAATTTTCTTGAACCCATTTTTAATCCAAAATAAGGGTAATGTTGGACAAGGCCACCACATGTGGTATAAAGTGCCTACCCTTTGATAACCCCTCAACATATATTAGAAAATTCAGTATTCATTCTAGCAAGTTTGACAGGTGTAAAAAAAATGTAAAGTTTGTGATAAAATGACAAATGGGTTCCATATCTGATCCTCACCACTGTCACATGAGACAGAATGAATCTGGAGACTAGAAACCAGCTGCCCAGTGCATGTCCAACACCCCATACTGGTTCACTGTTTGTGTCACACATTGATGTAAATTCATTCATTCTACCTTCTCCGTTCTGCCTGCCTGGAGTCCCATGCTTAAACAGTAACAGAACGATTTGAGTTCTATTCTGAATTTTCTGTCTTCCTGCCTAGGGTCAACATGGCTCATGGCCCTGGAGCTGAACAACCAGCTCTTTCTGTCATTAACATAACAGACAAGGAGCATTACTATGCACAGAAGATTCTGTTGCTTTCCTCTGAATCTGACCTTCTGTATAAAGTGTACTCTCCTAATTAATTAAAACTCATAAATTGTGGAAAGCAGGGAGCCATCTTGATCTTTAATTGCAGAAATTTGCCTATTTCATTGGAGCACATGAAAGAATAATTGCTAATTATAAGCACTTTCACATCTACAAACAATAATTAATTAAACTCTGCAATGCCTGTGAAGTATTACTATGATTATTTAACTTGTGTATATAGAAAAGTAAACTGCCTTCCAGAGAAAAACAAATACCTATTACTAACTCATAAGAATTTATAAGTAGTTTTGGGGAAAGGGCAAATGTGTTCTAAGGCACAAGCAGAAATGGGAGGGAAAGTTCCTTGTTCCTTATACTGAGTGCAGTGAGGATTTAAACTCAGTTTATTATCAATCTGTCAGCTTTTCTCATTTGATTCTTTATTTGTTTGCAGCTACCAATGTGCCCATACGTATGTTGTACATCGGTTCAGCCACCAGTATTGCTTTCCCTCAAATGCTTCAGGTAGACTGTCCCCTCATTTTGTTTTCTTTTAAAAATATTGTGTATGTGGAATTACAGATGCAGTAGTGGACAGCATGGTGCAGCAGATCTGCTTATCTGATTTCCTGTCAGTAGAGGCACAGTGTGGGCGGGGTGGTCATCCTGGGCACAGAATTATTATTATTTAAATAAATTTTTATTCAAAATTAAAACAACAGGGGGCTTCCGGTCGGCGCCAGCGTCTAATGGCTGCCTTTGCCTCGAGCTCCGAGGCAGGACTGCTCCGCGGGTTCGGGTCTGACCCGCTACGGCGAGCGGGGGACCCCTAGAATCACAGGCGCTGAAGCCTGTGGACAAGGAGATCCGGCGGGCACCTTTGCACCCCCCGGTATCGCGAAAGAGCCTTTTTAAAGGCTCCGGAGCGGCATCGGGAGTGAGTGCGGTGCTGAGGATCGCTACCCAGCCTGCGGAGTGAAGCCGCGTCGCCATTGACGGAGAGCGCCGATTCCTTCCTGAAACAACTGATTGACTACAAACCCCGTGAGTAAGAACTGAAAAGTAAAGGGGACTTTAAATTTAAGAAGATTTGGCTGAAAACGGGAAAGGCAAAAAATAAGGAAGTCTGCCTCCCGGAGCTGCATGATTAACGGAGCAATGAAAAGACTGAGCTGCATTTAAAGGGAAAGTTCTTTTAATTCTGAAAACTTGTTAAACCTGACATCGAAAGGGTCTCCCCCCCTGGAGCAGGAGAAGGGGGAGAGAAAAATTGAACTAACCTTGCCTGTAAAAGGATAGAGCTTTGAACGGGGGACCCTCCACTGTCGATAACTCTGGCCAGACTGCCGGAGCAGCGGTTACCTAGAGACTGAGCTGTCAAATGAGCTGTCAAAAAATACTGGTGGCTACAAAGTAAGATTTACTTGATACAAATTAATGGGATGGTGGTGGACAAGAATTGGGATATTTTAAATTGCTACAAAGTAAGGATTTTGGTTGAACTTTTGTATCTGGGATTCTCTGTTTCTTTGTTTCCCTGGCACACCGGTGTGGATACAATTTCTCCCTCTAGAGGACTCTAACTGCATTACGGTGGACAAAGGGGGATTTTCCACTTGCAGCTTTCCTGTGAGAACGACCTTGAGTTATGAGCAATCCACTGGATGAAATATCAACAAGAAGCAAGACAAAACAGGCTCAAAAGCAAATTCAAAAAAGAGGTTCTCTATCAGGAGCAGCAGCTGCACAGGAAAAAGGAACGACAGCATCAATGGATTCTATGACACAGGCTCTGCTCAGAATAAACCAATCTCTAGAAGTACTCACCAAGCAGTCTGCAGAGCTCACTAAGCAATCTACAGAGAACTCTAAGAAACTAACAGAACTGACAACAAGATTGGACCTCAACACAACGACAATATCATCTAATACAGACTCTATAAACCGACTAATTCAAGAAAGCACAGAGACACGGAAAATTGCGGAGAGCGCGAAGAGCACTGCCGAGGAAACTAGAGGAAAAGTGGCGCCCATTGTCAAGAAAGTACAAGAACATGATGCAGCTTTGGCCCTTCTGGAGCTGGAGAGGAAAAATAAGAATTTGAAACTACGACTGGTACCAGAGGAGGAACAGGACAAACTTGGGGAATTCCTCACAGACAAATTTCAAGAGTTCTGGAATGACGAGTTAGAAGGAGAGGAGGACGAATTTGCAATAATCACTGCCTTCCGGATTGGCAGGAAGCAAGGCAAAAAACCAAGAGATTGTTTAATTACTCTGAGATCAAAGGAAGAAAGAGACAAAATACTAAATCTACATTTCCAGAAGGCTTTGGTCATTAAAAACTCCCAAATACAGATCTTTAAGGACATACCTAAGCACTTTTTGGAGGTGAGAACACAATTTAAAGAATTGGTGGACTTACTTAAAAAGAACAACATCCCATTTAGGTGGGAATTTCCACAAGGGTTGTCCTTCATCTTTAAAGGGAAGAAATTCAAAATTAAAACAAACCAGGACAAAGAACAATTCTTGGACAGAAACTCAGAGGATCTCCAGAAAGGAACTGTAGGTGAGAGAGATATACCAGATATACCAGATATTGCAAATCTATCATTCGGATTGAATCCAGCGCCGACTGAAGAGGAGCAGGAACTTGGTGCAGTTGGTGGTAAAGCTACCCAATAACAAAAATGTCTCTGCAACTTCTGAGTTGGAACTGCAATGGTCTGAACCATCCCCGAAAAAGGGGTCAAGTGTTTCACATATTGAAGAAAGAACAATTAGATATAATCTGCTTACAAGAAACCCACATTGCCAGGATAAACAGGAAGCTTTTAACAAACAGGAGATTAGGACTGGAATTTATTTCCTCAGATAAAGTCAAGAAAAGAGGAGTAGTGATTTATGTTAAGGAGAAATTTGAACCAAAAATGATTTTTAAAGATGAACAAGGAAGATATCTGGCAGTGGAAATTCAAATCCAAGGAGAAAAGATTCTGATTGTAGGAGTTTACGCACCTAATGAGGGGAAGGCCGAGTTCTTCAAGAAGTTGCATGAGACTTTAATGGACTTTCTGGACCTGAAAATTATAATGATGGGCGATATGAATGGAGTTGTTTCTACAAACATGGATAAGGCCCAAAGACAAGTAATATCTAAAGATGGGAGATTACCAAAGACTTTCTTTGAATTGACTGATACCTTGGACCTGATTGACATTTGGAGAACTAGGAACCCTCTGGAAAGGGAGGGGACTTTTTTCTCTGAGGCAAAAATGACATGGACTCGAATTGATCAAATATGGATTTCCAGTAATCTGGCATCAAGGACTAAAAAAATAGAAATCTGTCCAAAAACCTGTTCTGACCACAATCCAGTAAAGATGGAAATGAAACTGACAACAGCTGGAACCTTTAGATGGAGAATGAATGACGCTCTATTTGGAGATGAAGCATTTTGTAAAAAGGCCCAAAAAACGCTGAAAGATTACTTCGAGATAAATTTGAATTCGGATGTTGAAAAGAGGATAATTTGGGACGCAAGTAAAGCTGTGATGCGTGGCTTCCTAATACAACAAAATTCTATAAAGAAGAAAAAACAGAATGAGAAGAAAGAGAAAATTTGGAACCTAATAAAAGAAGGAGAGAAGAAACTTAGGTTTAAACCTAAGTCGCATGAGATTTTAAGAGAAATAAAGCTTTACCAAACACAATACATGGAACTGATGAATCAAGAGATAGAATGGAAAATAAAACAAATGAGGCAAAAGACGTTTGAATCAGCAGATAAATGCGGGAAGCTACTGTCGTGGCAGCTGAAAAAGAGACAAAAGTTGAATACTGTGACATCTCTCGAAGTAGATGGGAAACTTATCAACAAACCAAATGAGATAAGTAATTGCTTTCAAAGTTTTTTTAAGAAGCTGTATGCACAGGGGCCAAAAAATGAACAAGAGATAGAAGAATTTATTAAAAAATATGGATTGTCAAAAATTTCTGAAAGAAACCAAAGAATTCTAAATGAGGAAATCACAGAGCAAGAAATAGAGCGTGCCATTCAGGACATGCAACTGGGAAAATCACCAGGACCAGATGGTTTGACTGCAAGATACTACAAAGCATTGAAAGAATGGTTAATACAGCCATTGAAAGAAGTTTGCAACCAAATTTTGGAGGGGAGAAAGGCTCCCGAATCGTGGAAAGAAGCATTTATCTCACTTATACCGAAGACAGAAACTGAGAAACATCAAGTTAAGAACTACCGCCCTATATCACTCTTGAATACGGATTATAAAATTTTTGCAGATATTCTGGCAAAAAGATTTAAGAAAATTCTACTAGAGGAGATCCATAAGGATCAAACAGGCTTTCTCCCAGGAAGACATATGGCAGATAATGTGAGGAATATTATTGATATCTTGGAACTGTTGGAGACTGATATAAACAGAAAAGCGGTATTGATTTTTGTGGACGCAGAGAAAGCCTTTGATAACATTTGTTGGAGCTTTATGAAGAAAAATCTTCAAGGGATGGGGGTAGGCCAAAACTTTGAAAACGGTATAGGTGCAATATACTTTGAACAAAAAGCTAAACTAATTGTGAATGGGGTGGTTATGGACGAGATTCCAATTGAGAAAGGGACACGACAGGGGTGCCCAATATCCCCTCTACTGTTTATAACAGTACTGGAGGTTTTGCTGAACATGATCAGAAGGGATCAGTTGGTTAAAGGAGTACAGGTCGGAACGAAACATTATAAGTTAAGAGCATTTGCAGACGATCTAGTTTTGACATTGCAAGAACCAGAAGCCAGCACAAAAAGAGTCTTAGAATTAATTGAAATATTTGGGCAAGTAGCAGGTTTCAAATTAAATAAATATAAGACAAAGGTGCTGGAGAAAAATTTGACTATGGTGGAAAAAGATAGTTTTCAAAGGGAAACTGGGCTGGAAATAGCAAAAAGGGTGAAATACCTGGGGGTGAACTTAACATCTAAAAATGTGAACCTATTTAAAGATAATTATGAGAAATGTTGGTCGGAGGTGAAGAAAGATCTTGACATATGGTCTAGGCTGAGACTCTCCTTGTTAGGCCGAATTGCTGTTATCAAGATGAATGTACTGCCGAGATTGTTGTTTTTGTTTCAGACATTGCAAATTATAGATAAGACGGAATGTTTCAAGAAGTGGCAGAAAGATATATCTAAATTTGTCTGGCAGGGCAAAAAACCCAGAATAAAATTTAAGATCTTGACTGATGCAAAGGATAGAGGGGGTTTTGCCCTGCCGGACTTCAGACTCTACTATGAAGCAGCAGCTTTTTGCTGGTTGAAACAATGGCTACTTCTAGAGAACACAGATATCTTAGATCTAGAAGGTTACGATAACAACTTCGGTTGGCATGCATATCTATGGTATGACAAGGTAAAGGTTCATAGAAATTTCAAAAACCATATTGTCAGGAAAGCATTGTATAATGTATGGAATCGGTATAAAGATCTGTTGGAAAGTAAAACCCCCAGGTGGTTATCACCAGTGGAAGCTAAGGAGGTAAAAAAACTTAATATGGATTCAGTGTGGCCAAAATATTGTGAAATTATAGAATACGATGGTGAAAAGTTGAAACTAAAGAGCTTTGAGAAGTTAAAGCCTAAAGTCCGAGATTGGTTACATTACCACCAGATTAATGAGACCTTTAAGCAGGACAGGAAACTAGGATTCCAGAAGGAGAGGTCAAAATTAGAAACAGAACTGCTAGAACCCAATACTAAGAATCTGTCTAGAATGTATAATCTGCTGCTAAAATGGAACACACAGGATGAAACAGTGAAATCAGCTATGATTAAGTGGGCACAAGATATTGGACATGATATTATGTTTGCGGACTGGGAACAGTTATGGACCACAGGCATTAAATTTACGGCATGTAGTGCCTTAAAAGAGAACATAATGAAAATGATCTATAGGTGGTACATGACCCCAGTTAAGCTTGCAAAGATATATCACTTGCCCAATAACAACTGTTGGAAATGTAATGAATGTGAAGGAACCTTTTATCATCTTTGGTGGACCTGCCCGAAGGTTAAGACTTACTGGGAAATGATCTATAATGAAATTAAGAAAATCCTTAAGTGGACATTTGTTAAGAAACCGGAGGCCTTTCTTTTGGGCATGGTCGGCCAAATGATTCCAAAGAAAGATAGAACCTTTTTTATGTATGCAACCACAGCAGCAAGAATTCTTCTGGCAAAGTATTGGAAGACTAAAGAACTACCTACTCTGGAAGAATGGCAGACCAAGGTGATTGAATTCATGGGACTAGCAGAGATGACCGGCAGAATTCGTGACCAGAGGAGAGAGACAGTGGAGGAGGACTGGAAAAAATTTAAAGTTTATCTTAAAAATTGTTGTAAAATTGTGGAATGTTGAGATGTCGAGGGATATGATCTAGAGAATTACAGCTGTTAAAATTGAAATTAAGAAAATTCTTAAAGGGAATTAAATACAAAATTGAATGATGGATTGCTAGAAAAAAGGATCTTAAAATAAGAATGCAGTGAAGGAGAGGTATGGGGAAGTCGGGTTTTGTTTGTTTGTATTTTGTTTATGTTTATGTTTATGTTTATGTTGTAAAATCAATAAAAATTATTATAAAAAAACAAAAACAAAATTAAAACAACACATATTATCCAGAAACATATCATCCTTATTCCCCCCATTTTTCCTCTCTCCCCCTCCCGCCCCCACAGAACCCACCCACCCCCACCCCCCGACTTCCCTCAGTTCCAGTCTTTGATTTCTCTAAAAATGCTGTTTTCTGCATGTTACACAGTTGTATAAATCCTCAAACTATTTAGCTGATTACTATCAATAAAAACGGTGTTTCCGTGTGCGGCTCTAGCTCGCCAGAGCAGCGATGTCACGCTGGCCATGTGACCCGGAAGTGTCTCCGGACAGCGCTGGCCCCCGGCCTCTTGAGTGAGATGGGCGCACAACCCTAGAGTCTGTCAAGACTGGCCTGTACGGGCAGGGGTACCTTTACCTTTATCAATAAAAAGTTTGTGAATGTTTATTCAAAACCAGCCAAGGAGTCCAGTTCACTTTGTTGTGTCTTCAAATACTTTGTAAAGGGTTCCCATTCATCTTTAAAGTCACAGTTATCCTTGTCCCGTAGCTTGTATGTCAGTTTTGCCAGTTCTGCATAGTCCATCAATTTTTCTTGCCATGATTCTTTAGTTGGGGTTTCTTCAGTCTTCCATCCTTGTGCTACCAGAACTCTCGCGGCCGTTGTCACATACATGAAGATGTTTTTCAGCTTTTTTGGCATGGGCACAGAATTTTTAGGGGCGCAGAATTCGACCACCAGCCCATTCGCCTTTGGAAAAAGTTAGGCCCCCCACTTAGGCCCTCACACAGATAAGAGTCAACGGGACAGAAGCAGTCAGTCAGCCTTGGTGACCTTCCTCTGCCTTGCTGCTTGGCTAGGGCCCAACTTGTGGCCGCCACTTCAAACCAAAGGGGCCCCACCACACCTGATTTGGCCCCACTGCTGCCACCTCCTGAAAGAGCTGGGTGGGCTCCTCACAGCCACTGAGCTGGTCAGTTCCATGAGTTTAACAGTTTGAGTGGAGAGGAAGGAGGGCATCGTCTACCACTAATTGATCTTGCTGCATGGAAGGAAAAGGAATTTCTAAATTGTAAGAGCAATCACTACCTGACCAGCTCTTAATTATTTATTGGATTTGGTGGGTGGGCCATATGCCTATGTCTCCTAACCCCCCGATGGCCAAATCTGAGAGGTTGGCGCCTGTCAATCACTTGACATCACAATGGCATCAGGCGACACAGCGCCTTGCAATCCTGACAACCAGCTGATTGGTGGGACTCATAAATGTTGCCCAAGCAACTGAAGCCCATGCAACAATTCTGTCAAATTCATCTTTAAAAGTTTAATGTTTAAACATGCAAAAGTGTGTGTCTCTTTTTGTGCCTGAAAAGAGGGTGAATATTTCTCTCCCAACGAAATCAACTTGAAAATTGATACAGGCTAGTATAGGTGCAGTTCCAACTTAAAGATTTTCTGAGTTCTCTGCACATCCTATTCCTAAATATTTGATGCTACTTCTTGAAATACTTTTCCGAGTCCCAATATTATCAATAGAAAGATGAGGAATAAAACTTCAAAAGAAAATGAGGGCATATTTTAAAGTATTAATCACCAAGGAAGGATGGTCTGGTTTTTATCAACAGTTCAGGGGCCATTGAGGTACTAATTTCAGGTGTAGATATTCAAAATATTTCATATCCATCAGTTCACACTACATCACCTCTCCCAGAGTACTTGGTGTGTTGGATAATTGGAAATCTAGCTTTTTTTTATATTTCCCCCGAAACTAGAGAAGATTAGCCCTTTCAATATCCAACTCTAAAAAGAGCATATTAATGGATAATGAATGGTTCACCTAAGTCTGAATCAGTTTGTTGAGTGCTTTTTCATTTTTTGCAATCACCTTCAAAGTGCAACTATACCCCAGAGGTTAGAGTGATCATGTCTTTAGTTAGCCCCTAATGACACCTCTCCCTCTCTCTAAATAAAACCAAACCTCTCTTTGACAGACCCATCCTTGCTTTGATGATTCCCTTTTCACTGAGTGAAAAAGCTGCCTGGAGGCACCTTCACTTCAGTCTTTGATACAGCCCCTTTTAATTTTTCATGTTTATAGCATCTCATCTAGTTTTTAAACTATTTTTTTTAAGCAGGAAGCATTGTTTTCCTGCTTTCATCACCTCTTGCAGAACCAGATGGGGTGTGGGTTTGATGTCTCATTTCTTCTCTCCCCTCCCCCACCCTGCTGCCTCACTTCAGGCAAGTATGCCCAAAATTTGAACTTTCAAAAATTCAAGGCGCATACAGAAACTTTATCATAGCAAAAAAGCAAACAAATCCAGTTCAACGTACACCATTGCTATCAGGAAAAAAAATGCCCCTCATATGTATCAAGTTTAAAGAGTCTGAATTTATTTGCTGTATTCTCAGATTTGATTGTTGGCCCTTATGGAAAGAACTTAACAATTGAAGGAAAGAAAAATCCAAAATCATATTAAATAGTATCTAACAAAAGATACATGTTGAATTTGTTTTTGCTTTCGTCACTGTCTTTGTTTTGTCTTTTTTGCTGTTGTTGTTTCCTTTTTTCTTTTATATATGTTGAGAAGTAAGGTTTTGAAGTCTGACATTATTTGATTTATATAGAAGGTACCAAAGTATGTATTTGTTATCTATGTATTTATTTGTTTGAAATAAAAAAAATTATATTAAAAAAAAAGAAATCCAAGGAGGGAGAGAAATGCTTTATTTTATTAAGTGTGTTTCAGTCAAAGAACAGCAACTCATGTGATTTTATGGAGTAATATTACAGTTTGACTGAGGACTCAGCTACATTAGTAAAGAGAAAGCATTTTAAATGTGGTATAACACTGTGACACCAGATGGCACTGTGGAGTTTCGTCTTTCTGCAATGTGACTTCCCATTATGAGGTTTACAATGCGTTTTCCTGAAATTTTTTTTGATATGTCTAAATCCAGCCTCAGTTATTATTATTTTTCTCTTTATGTTTGGCTAGCTGATTACTTCTTTGATGGTTCCTTGATTGCTTCACTTTGTGTTTATTTGTCTGTGTGTAATGGATGGTATATCTTCCGTTGTCTTCTTGTTTTGATCTTAGTTTGCTGTAACCAAATGTATATGATCTGAGCTTTACTGTTCCTTTGCTTTGATATGGAAAATTCCCATAAACTATTATTAAAATGAAACTGTTCAATTAACAGTCAACTAATCCAAGTGATGTCTTCCTAAACAGCATTTCTGCTACCTCCATGTTTGTGTGTTTACAAACTCTGGAAAGAAATGTCTCGTAAGTCCAGGTTCACGGATACTTACTGTCAGACATCCAACTCATTTGTGAACAAATGCTGCAGACGACTAACTTCCTGGAAAAAAATCTGGCTTTAAGTTAACATATATTGCCACCAATGTTTAACAGTAGTATGGTGGCAGTGACAGCCTATTTCGTATTTATCTGGTTGATGGTCTGATGAATCATGTTGGGCACATTTATTGCTGCTGGCTAATGGCATCAACATTGACTATATTTTTGTTAGTCTTCACAGTAGCTGCTCTCTTTGAGAAGTTCCTTTGGAATTCAGTGAACAGTTCCCCATTTTATTTCATGAGCAGTGGACTGTTTACCTATTATTCTTTCTGTGCACAACTTGCAAACATTTATTAGACCAAATGATCAGTTAACAGTGAATCAAGAAAGGATGGAGTATTTTTCAAAACTCACACTGACCATTTATAAGTAAAAACAATGTGTTTCCTTGTCACCATTGTCTTTAAAGTAAAATGTCCTGGGAATGTGCTATTCTGACAAAATTGAAAGGATGTCAAAGGATCTTTTGATTGAGAATCTGAAAGTGCTTGTACCTCTGCCCTTATTGTGCTAAGTAATTTGTCAGAGGGGGAAACGACAGCAAGTGGTGTTGGACATTAACCAGTCATCTTCTAATAAAAAGCATCAGAAAGAACGGGCTATATGGAGCAATCAAAAATCGAATTAGATGAGATTAAAAATCTCTAACAGTTTCGCTGTACGACATTGAGCAATTGGTACATCAGGCATAAGGTCCATATAGTTAAAGCTATGGTTTTCCCAGTAGTGGTGTATGGAAGTGAGAGCTGGACATAAAGAAGGCTGATCGCAGAGAACTGGTGCTTTTGAATTATGGTGCTGGAGGAGACTCTTGAGAGTCCCATGGACTGCAAGAAGATCAAACCGATCCATTCTCAAGGAAATCAGCCCTGAGTGCTCAATGGAAGGACAGATCGTGAAGCTGAGGCTCCAATACTTTGGCCAGCTCATGAGAAGAGAAGACTCCCTGGAAAAGACCCTGATGTTGGGAAAGATGGAGGGCACAAGGAGATGGGGACGACAGAGGATGAGATGGCTGGACAGTGTTTTTGAAGCTACCAGCATGAGTTTGACCAAACTGAGGGGGGCAGTGGAAGACAGACGTGCCTGGCGTGCTCTGGTCCATGGGGTCACGAAGAGTCGGACATGACTAAACGACTAAACAACAATAAACAACAATAGTGGGGCTGTTAGTGAAAGAAGTCTTAGCTGAGTTCCTAACTGAGGACTTCATCCACCCCAATATAACACTCAACGAAACCACTTTCTATAAGCCGACATTATCTCCAATCTCCCAGACTAGCTTCCATTTTTCAGATGATGCTAGTTCATTGTAATATACCTAGTGGCTTATTGGTTTGATAGGGAGCAAATGGTCTCTAGGCCTGCTCCTATTCTATTTCTTTCTCTTTGATTTCTGACTGGAACATCTTCAGAATTCCTTATGTAGCTGAAGTTTTGCAACATCCTCAGACTGCTCACAAAGTACAGCAGCAACATTTATGATCTTGACAGGGACTATCCCGAGAAGTAACCAATGAAGACGCAGGTTTTGTTTTTAAAGCTCATTTGCATTGCCATTGATGTATGTTACTATCCTATAAGACAACTGGCAGAATGAATTAGGAGTCAATGGAGTGGGATTTTTCTTTACTTAACAGTAATTGGCCATATTAATTTCAGTTGCCAGACTTTAAAAGAAACCACTTAGAGAAGCCTAAGGTGAAAGTAGCGATCTGCCCCAGCACTCCATCAAACTCTGGTCCTAGTTGCGACAAGCCTCATATTTCAACTCTTGCACACTCAGAGTTTATTTATAAAAGCTCTATGTACAATCTGCCATATTTAAAAGAAGTCATCACATGTGCTTGCAGTTTGTATTGAAATGTGGAACTGCAGGGCAGGAGGAAATAGCTTGTGTGGACAAGCTGCTGCCTTCCTTATAGAAACTCTTGTTTCCACCCCAAAGACTGATACAGTGGCGTAGCGTGGGGGGTGCAGGGGGGGCCGGCCGCACCGGGCGCAACATCTGGGGTTAGGGCAAATCCACGGGTTAGGGGGCGCAAATCCACGGGTTAGGGGGCGCAAATTACTTGCCTTGCCCCGGGTGCTGCCAACCCACGCTACGCCACTGGACTGATATCTAGCTTTGAGGGCCTTCTGGTGGTTCCCTCACTGCGAGAAATGAGGTTTCAGAGAACCAGGCAGAGGGCCTTCTCAGTAGAGGTGCTCACCCTGTGGAACACCCTCCCATCAGATATCAAGGAGATAAGTAGCTATACAACCTTTAGAATACATTTGATGGCAGCCCTGTATAGGTAATTTTTTAAATGTTTTATTCTGTTGCTGCATATGCTGAAAGCCACCCAAAGTGGCTGGGGAAACCAATCATATGGGTGGGGTACAATTATTATTAACACCGGTCCTGAAAGACCTTCATTGGCTCCCAGTATGTTTCTGAGCACAATTCCAAAGTGTTGGTGCTGACCTTTAAAGCTCCAAACGCCCTCGGCCCAGTATACCTGAAGGAGCGTCTCCACCTCCATCGTTCAGCCCGGAGACTGAGGTCCAGGGCCAAGGGCCTTCTGGTGGTTCCCTCACTGTGAGAAGTGAAGTTACAGGGAACTGGGCAGAGGACCTTCTCAGTAGTGCTGCCCACCCTGTGGAATGCCCCCCCGCCCCATCAGATGTCAAGGAAATAAACAACTAGCTGACTTTTAGAAAACATCTGAAAGCAGCTCTGTTTAGGGAAGTTTTTAATGTTTGATGTTTTATTGTGTTATTAATATTCTGTTGGGAGCTGCCCAGAATGGCTGGGGAGGCCCGGCCAGATGGGTGGGGTATGAGTAATTTATTATTATTATTATTATTATTATTATTATTATTATTATTATTATTATTATTATTATTTCTACAAAATTGGCTTCTGTAAATCCGGGACCGTCCCTGGAAAATAGGAACACTTGGAGGGTCTGAAGTGTTATTTAGATAATGCCAATACCTAATTATAACATTTGTTGCTCTTTCAAAAATGCCAGAGTGCCTGAAAAGGAACTCAATAATAATATTATTTTATTATTTTTGTAAATCCATCATAATTCACAAGCAATTGTAATTTTATTATAGTGTCTTCTCACATTTATTTTCAAGTGTTGCTTTTCTCCAAAGCAGAGCCAAGAAACAAAGGAAGGGGCATATGGGCTCAGCTATCAAGTATGCATTTGTTCAGCTACAAATAGATAAGTTATTCTAATTCAGTTACTTCCATGCTCTGTCATATTTTGTTCCAACACATCCTTTACACATACTTTTTTTTTAAAAAAAGTAGAAATTACTGGAACAAATTGCAATCAATTAATTAATCTGAAACATTTCTAGCCTGCTGTTCATGAAATTCAATCCCAGGGTATAGTATCAAACATACCAAATCATGTGCCATATAATACAAAATATGATCTTCTTGTGAAAAAATAAAAATGATTAAATCCAAAGTTTTCCTAGTGGAACTTCCTTCCAACTTTGGATGCAACCCTATATGTTTAGATCAAGACAGGTTGCTCAATCATGTCTCTTTTAACTCAGTAATGGTAGACTCATAGAATTGTAGAGTTTCAAGATACCCCAAGGGTAATAGCTGCCCAGAGTGGTGGGAAAGCCAATAATAATATTAATAATATTTATACCCCGCCCATCTGGCTGGGTTTCCCCAGCCATTCTGGGCGGCTCCCAACAGAATATTAAAAACACGATAAAACATCAAACAGTAAAAACTTCCCTAAACAGGGTTGCCTTCAGATGTCTTCTAAAACTCAGATAGTTGTTTATTTCCTTGAGATCTGATGGGAGGGCGTTCCACAGGGTGGGCACCACCACCAAGAAGGCCGTCTGCCTGGTTTCCTGTAACCTCACTTCTCGCAGTGAGGGAACCACCAGAAGGCCCTTGGAGCTGGACCTCAATGTCCGGGCTGAATGATGGGGGCGGAAACGCTCCTTCTAGTCTAACTCCCTGCAGTGCAGGAATCACAGCTAAAGAATCTAAACCATTAAAGCCTAACGTGTTAGCTCAGTTGGTTAGAGCATGGTGCTTCTAATGCCAAGGTTGCAGGCTAGATCCCTGTACGGGACAGCTGCATATACCTGCAATGCAAGGGGTTGGACTAGATGATCCTCAGGGTCCCTTCCAACTCTATGATTCTATTATTCTCCTTATCTTGTACCTCACTGGAGAACAAATCTCCTAGCTCTATTTTTTTTTGGGGGGGGGGTATGGGCACTTTGAAACCTTTCTTTAAATTTTAAGCCTGTGCGAATGATCTGAAAATGTTAAGGGTTTGCCTTACAAAGGGGAATTAGCTAAGCCCAAATTGTAATGCAAGCACTCAACTCTCCCACACAGAAATCAATAGTACTTAAAAATATTGAACTTTCGCCTGACCACATCCATTATCCACCCCCCTCCCAACACACAATGAAAGATTCCATTGGCTTAGATATGTTACCTTGCCACATACACACTGGTGGCCAAAATTGTGGAAACCTTTTGGGGGAAGTGTATTTCTGAGTTCTGACGGCTCATAACACCTGATTGGCTCTCTAAACACACATGCTCATTGGCTACATTTAAATGAAAGAAATGAATGTCAAACTAACATCAACCTAAGCAAGTTGTGCTTCCTTTTTCTAGTTATTTGGCTATAACCTTAGATAGAAAATAGATAATTGAACAATCTTTGCTGCATTAAATTCTTCATTAAATTATCTTTCCATTGATGTATAATTTTATGGTATTACTAAAAAAAAGTGGTGTTATGGGCCATTAAACCTCAGAAATACGCTTTCCCCAGAAGGTTTCCACAATGACCACTCCCCACATCAAATGGGGGGGGCGGCCTTTTGCATGGTAGCATGCAGCCCCCCCAATCCTATGTGGCTCCTGGCAGCACAGCCTGGATTCACACACACACACCCCAGGCTGGACACCTAGAGCCTACCTCTGCCAGTTACCCAATCCCAGCTGGGGACGCATTGCCAGGAGAGAGTTGCCCAGGTAAGGGGAGGGATTGCCCAGCCCACACAATAGTGGGCGGAACTTACCTAGGAGTTCTCTGTCGGCTCCAGAGCTTCTCCCATCCTGCCCTCCCTCAGTTAAGCCTTCTTTTGCAGGTTAACCTCTTCTTCACAGGTATGTGGGCGCTGCTACATTATGGTTGCTGTTGAAGGGCCGGAAAGGAATTTTCTTGCACTGGCAGGTTTTGCCGTCCCCGTGGCAAAAATGTCTCCTTCTCCTCCCCAGTGCACTGCAGTGCACCAGGGTGAAAGGCTCTTGGGGGTTTGGTGCTTGGATGGGAGAGTACTTTGAGGTGTGGGGCTCAATTTTCAAACTCAGATTCCCTTTCGTTTTCTTCCTTTTTACACTTTTTCCTCTCCCTCCCCCCCTTTGATAAGATATTTAGATTAATATTTTAATTTGGGGGGAAATATATTTGATAATATGTTCTGTATCTTTCTTTATACTCTGATAAAATTTATTCAAAACAAAGTTAGCCTAGCTCCAGAAAATAAGCTAATTTCTGGGCTAACATGGCATGAGCCGGGGGAAAGTCACTCAACTGTTGTCTTATCTGATAATGGTGGGACGACAGCTAGTTGGAGCAGAGATTTTAAGACCTGTTCCTCATTGAGCCCAAACAGAAAATAATTGTGAGCACAATAAGGGTGATATCCTCCTGCCTTCAAATATCAGCTAATTGTTCTCCTGAATACTTTCACATTTCGAGGAATGTGGATCTTATAAAGTCTCACGAGTGACAGCCTAACAAAAGCCAAAATTAGCTTGCACAAGATTACACTTAAAGCCTCAATCAATCTAATGAAATCCATAGAACAAATGTGGAGAATCGGAAAGACTAAAGGTCTTTTGAAGCTGATTTATTATATCCACTTGACCCAGTCTTTGCATTAATGTAACTTCTGTGATTTATAGTGTCTGTCTTGGATCCACAAAGGAAGGAGACGTGTGATTAGCATCTGTGACATTAAGAGAATTATCAAAAAGTACAAAGCCCAAGAAAGAGGCGGGGGAACTGTTGCCTTCAGAGGGGGAAAAAAAGCTTTTAAATCTATTTTTAATTTAGCTTTATATTCAAGATTAACTTCTATCAGCCTATTAGCTCTGTGGAATATTCCTCTGTTTGTGTGGGATTGCAGGCAATTTCATTTGAAAGGAATAACCTTAAAAAAGAAAAGAAAAAGTTTAACATAAACTGTGATCTTTAGTCACTGCAACAGGAATGAGGAACGTGTCACATTCCAGATGTTATTTGACTTCCCCTCAACTCCCATCATCCCTGATCATTGGTCATGATGACTGGATTGGAGAAAGTAACATTCTCTGGAACAAGTAACTTCAGGACCATGATGGAAACAGACTTGTGGGCACCAATATAAAATTCATTTACTTCATTCCCATACATGTGGAAAACAGTAGCTTAGGAATTCCCAGTCATAATTGTGGGGAAATGTCAGATCTTTCAAGCCTTTCTTCTGGATAATGTTTGTGGTGATGAAGGCTCTTTTAGCTGAGATGGTATTGTGGGTAGAATAGAATATTCAGTTGCTAAAGGAACTAAACTGTTCACATTTGGGTTCTGTGAAGGAAGGGAAAGTTGTCATTGTATATGGGATGACACAGGGCCAGATAAATACTGTGAAGAGGACTTGGCCAAAACAATACATGAGACCTTGGGGTGCCCTAATGGTAGGGGGGAAATAAGGAAGGAAAATGCCTCAGGTCTGTTAGTGAGGAAATCAAATAGACATAGAACTATGAGATTTTGAGTCTAAATCAGGACAGAGGCATTCTGAACCATCATTGCCAAACTGAGATCTAGAAATCCTATGTAGAAAATGAGGGCAAAAATGAGGGAATTTCACACACTGTTCCAACAAAACAGCCCATTCTTTCCCTGGAGACTTCTAGTCTTTTGCATATAATGAGACAATAATTAAGTTTGACTTCTGTAGAGTTAGTAGCCAACGGTGTTTCCTCGGTGGAAGTTGATGGTTACAAAATGCTTGCTTAAATAAGCATGATAGGTTTTGATGTCTGGTGGCTGCTAGTTACCACACACCTACTGCTTAGGCAGAGGCTGGAGTTTGGGCAGTTAAAAACCATCCCATGAAGCACAGCCTGAATTATTGCAGGTGATACTTGGAACCTGTAAAAGGCTGCTTCTGGAATGTGCCACCAACTGGATAAGTAGAGCACATTAAACCATACCAAAATGGAAGGCAGGTGATTTAAATGGAGCTGCCTTTTCTTCTCAGTGGAAATGATGCACAGAGAGTCAGTTTCCCATGGACAAGAAGTTCTATCAGGGAAGAGATGTTCCACTGAGGCCCTACTTCCATCACTCTGGCCCCCTCCAACAGTAAGTGTACAGGCTCTCTTGTGCCCATTTTGTAGGCTGAGCTCCATATGGAGGTCAGGTGAACACTGATGAGATGAGGCTTTCACAGATAGTTGAAGAATTTTCTGTCTAGTCTGACGTTCCTTGACTACTGATATTTCAAAGGAGGGTTGGTTTTGGTTGCTGTAGGAACCATATGTTTTATGATTATATAGTGTTTTCACTGTTGGATATATATTTTTACACGTTTAGTAAATGGGAAGTGGTCTACATGTTTCAAGAGCAAATAAGACAGGTGGAAGGCGACAGCAGTAGTGGCCCACAGGATCAAAGTGAGCACTAGCAGATGAGTAGAGCAGTGTTCATCTCAAATCCTGCTTGCAAGCATTCAAGCAGAGACATTGAATAAAATCAAGGCAGCTCCGCACCTTGGCCCATTGAGTGACATTCACCACTGGCCCAGTGAATAACAAGAAGAACTGCAAAATACATTTACCGATTATATTTGCTCTTAGCATTCTAGTCTAGCAAAGCATTTGCGGAATTAAATTATAATGAGCTACTGAATAGATTCATCAAGAAGAGTCAATAAGGAGGGCCTAGATCTTGGATCTCTCCCATATATTTTACATCTATATGGTAAATAATTAAGAGCTTTAAATGTAATATTTCTTTAATTGAGAACTATATTTTTTATTAAATGGTTTCTTAATTGGTTTATAAATATTCCATCAAATTGTTTTCCCCCAAATTGATCAGCCTAGTTCCAATGAATAAAATTTGCACCTGCCAACGAAATTCTAATTTGCTGCCTCGTTTAGAGATGGATGTGTCCGCCTTTCATGAAAAAAAGAGTTTATCATTTCATATTTAAAATGTATGTCAATATTTTGCATGAAATAAAGGTAAAGGGACCCCTGACCATTAGGTCCAGTCGTGACCTACTCTGGGGTTGTGGTGCTCATCTCACTTTATTGGCCGAGAGAGCCGGCGTACAGCTTCCGGGTCATGTAGCCAGCATGACTAAGCCACTTCTGGCGAACCAGAGCAGTGCACGGAAACACCATTTACCTTCCCGCTGGAGTGGTACCTATTTATCTACTTGCACTTTGACGTGCTTTTGAACTGCTAGGTTGGCAGGAACAGGGACTGAGTAATGGGAGCTCATCCCCTTGCGGGGATTCGAACCGCCAACCTTCTGATTGGCAAGTCCTAGGCTCTGTGGTTTAACCCACAGCGCCACCCACGTCCCCTTGGATGAAATAGACATATATAATTATTTTCCAGGGGCCGCAGACATCCTGAGGAAAAGCTAGTAAGAGAAAAAGCTAGCTAGTAAGAGAAAAGCTAGCACCAAGTCTCAATGTGCACTCATAGCATATAGCTGCCTGCTCCAAGCTGATGTCCTCCAGGCATTTTCAATACAACTCTCATCAGCTTCAGCCAGCATGGCCAATGGTGGGAGATGACAAAAGTTTTGGAAGACATACACAGATTGACAATGGGTGGCTTTCAATGTAACTAGCAGCCTCTTTCCACCATTACAAACAGTTGCATGCATACACAATGAATAGCAGAAATATATCAAATATACCTTTGAAGCATAGCTGTCAAGCGTCCCTTATTTGACGGGACAGTCCCTTATCCCAGTGCCATGTCCCGCTGCTGTCCCTTATTGATGATGTTCCTTAAATTTCCCGGGTTTCAAAGGAAGCAGCTCCTCTCCCTCCCTCCTTGCCGGCCAGGGAGGAGGGAGGCTCCAACTGTGTTGCTTGGCTGCGTTGCTCACCCAATAAGAAGTCTAAGAACGACTGGGGGGTAGAGCTTGCATGCCTTGTGCTGATCAAATTGGCTTTGCTCAGCGCTTCCCAGCGGAGAGGTGACGGTGATTTTCCTTGAGGCTTGAGGCTTCGTTTGGCTGCTGGCTGGGCTTTCTGCCTTTGGCTCGGAGGGGCTCAGAAGTTGAACATACTTATGCTTGGAAAATCCCTTATTTTGGCTTCTGGTCCCTTATTTTTGAGGCTGCTGGTCCCTTATTTTCAAATCTGTAAGTTGACAGCTATGTTGAAGGTTCATGTGGTTGCTTGTAATGATGATGGTGGCATTATCAATGCAAGGGGGGGGGGAGTATCCAACACTTCCATTCCTGTTGGGCAACAAATGTCCACTTGTGAAACAGAACTTCCAGTTACACTCCTCTGTCATGTAAATACATCCTCCCCGTGTATAACCTCAAAATCTGGAAGAGTTTGGGGAGGTGCATGGGACAAGGAGAGGAAGGGCTCGCTCTCATTGTGTGAGTTCAAGCCAACCTTTATTGGGGGTGGGGGTTAGGTAAGGGGTGAAGATTAAGTTATAGCACACATCCCATTCACAGGCACATTACAAAGCAATGCACCCGAGAAAGCAACTTGGGTTACAGTGGGATAAATGATGCCAAATTCCAGGCAGCATATGTAGGTCACAGAAGCAACTGTGCGGTCAAGAAGAAGCAACATATTAATTTGGAGGGGTTCTGCCCTGAGTCAGCAGAAGTATAAAATTTGACATGTGTTGTGAAATATCTGTTGCTCATTTATGCCAAAATAATCTGGCGGTGATTCTGTGATGTATGAAAACAACGTGTCAGTTCACCAGAGAGAAAAAGGATTTTGAGAAAAGAGGTTCCAGCAAGAATGGGGAATTGCATTTTGTAAACAATTGCACTTGGCTTTCGTTTTTGTTCTTTCAATCCTGTTGCCCCTTTCTTTTTTATATATAATTTTTATTAAATTTTCCGTTTTACAATTTAGAATATTCATTTAAACTACCTTAAAATATCAGTGACTCCCCTTCTTCTTTTTCCATGGATCATTTTCCATGGCATAAATCCCTGCATATTTTATATAAAATAAACCATTCAGTATCCCGTTATTACTTCTATCAAAACTTATTTACACTGTTGAATTTATCTTAATGCTGCCAATGTTTTCAAGTGTACACAATTTCCCTCCTTATATTCAATAAACATTTCCCAATCTTCTTTAAACAAATGTTCTTCTTGTTCTCTTATTCTATAACTTAGATCTGCAAGTTGCACATATTCCATCAATTTAAGCTGCCATTGTTCTTTGGTTGGGGCCTGTTGCTGCTTTCTAGGCAGCGTCATAGTGGGCTGTTGACCTGGGTAAGACACTGAGGTTGCCAGACTAGACAGACTGCCTTTGGGGCCCAGGCAGTTCACAAGCAGAAGGAACTGCTGACCTGAACTCTGCAGCACTCTAGCGCCATCACTGCCTGAGGCTGTGCTGCAACTTGCAGCAGGGATCAGTGCTGGGCTCCTTTGGGAAGAAGGGTGAGATTGAAATATTGTTATGAGTTTTGGTCTGGGGGAAGTAGGCTATATGCCAAGATCCCCCTAATTCCTGGATCCCGCAGGTGTTAAAAATTTAATCAAGGCTTCTAATTCTTGGAATAGCCAGGCTAGCCTCCAGGTGAGGTGATAGTCTGAGTGATGAGCCATTAAGGAGAACAAACGAAGGGGCTCTGTGGGAAATGGCAAATGGGCAAATCCCTTAACTCGCAGGTAGTAAGAAGGGCAAATGCCAGAGTTGAGAGCTGAGAGTTTGTGACCTAGATGTAAAGCGGCAAGCTGGAGAGAGAGTGTTAGAGCAATGTTTGACCTCTCTTTGAAACCAAGGTTGTGGCTATGGGAAAAACAAGACCCTTTGGGGGTGTTGATGCTGTCAACATCAGGCTCAGGTTTTATAGATGTGTAAATAAATGATACCACAGAAAAACACCAAAGTCTTCACTGTGCCTCATTTCCAAAAGGAAACATAAACCCTAGGTAAACAGTTGGAAGACCTGGAATCTCACACTGAGGTGGCAAGCAACAGTAGTATGTTATAGTACTATTTTCCCAGGAGGAGCAAACAGGGTTGCATGTGAAGGAGCAGCTTGTTTCTCTCTGTGCAACAGCTATGCTGCTCACAGGCTAACTGGAGCCCTACTTAAAACCCTACTGATATTCTGGCTTGCCTTCATGATTTAAAATCTGCTTGCCAAATAAGATATTTCACATTTCTAAGTGTGTCTTCTATTTTGAACAGAGTGTGATTTTCAAAACTTGGACGGGCGGTGCATTCATTGCATCTGAACTGCAGAAATGCAAGCTGTCTGTCAATTGGAACGGCTTGGTTCCCAATCTCTGGGGATTTCTCTCTCTCTCTCTGTGGAACTTTAAACTTCTATTTCACTTTTTGAGAAGAAATTGTGAAAATTCACAAAGTTGTCCAGAGGAGAATCAGGAATCCCATAAACCACCCTGGGTAAACAAGAGGCCATCGGTATTGTAAATGAATTGCCGACTGTTTGACAAACAATCCTAAGTACTCAATTCAGCGCTAAATGAATCAGGCAAAATGGCTCCCCTGCCTGTTCCTTCCCTTCTATCTGCTCCATTTTAAGTCAATATAAGTTTTATGAATTGCTTCATTAAAAATAATAGGTGGCATTTGGGGGAGCCAAAGTTCATTTTAAAAGCTGAATGTTAGGTTTTGAAATTTATTGTGCACTCTCTCTCTCCTGCTTTAAGCCATCTGTCTTGCAATCTGCATTGGGAAGACTATAAATGAGGGAAAGAAATCATTCAGGAGGCATTGTCTGCTAGCTGCACATTTTTGGGGGGAAAATTTGTAAATAATCGAATTTGATTGGCAACTTTCATCTGATATATTTGAACCAGGATATTCAAGTTTTCTAAAGTGGGTGCCATGTTGACTGTCCCTGATATAGCCCCTTAGTCCCACTCCTGAACACATGCCTGGTAATACCTGGAAATTCTTGTGAACTACATAGAAGTTTACAAAGTTGGAAACACAGCATCTGGTTGTGTGAATGTATCTTCCTCTGGTTAGGTCCTCACTAGCATATGACCCAGTTGATATGTTTATCAAGTCACTTTATTTGGTATATAGGTGACCAACATCAAATGCGGTGTAGGGTTAAAAGCACAGTATGCATACACAAAATCTATGTCTTTTAAAATGAAGATATAATTGATATATGTGCATATGTCTCAAGCTGGATTTCAGGGAGAGGCTTTAAAATTGTTAAAGCCAAATACAGATGAGATAGTAGTGTGAGGGCCAGAGTACAATTCAGAGCACATCTAAAAAATAAGAAAGATGGCAACATAATTCAACAAAAGACCCAGTTAACATGGGTGTGAGACTGTGTGACCCACCATTGACAAATGGTCACTGATGAGTAGGGGTCAATAATGCAAACTGTATTTGCACCATGGATTGTATTCAGGTAAGTCCAATAAAAAGCAGATCCACTGAAATTAATGCACCATAACTGGTTATGTCACTTAACTCCAATGAGTCTGTTCCAAGCAAAACAAACATATATTATCACCCCTGTACAGTTGTACCTTGGTTATCAAACGGCTTAGTTGCCAAACAAATCGGCTCCCGAATGCCACAAACCCGGAAGTAAGTGTTCCGGTTTGCGAACCCTTTTCGGAAGCCAAACTTCCAATTGGAAACTACTCCTTGGTTTTCAAATGGTTTTGGGAGTCGAACAGACTCCCGGAACAGATTAAGTTCGAGAACCAAGGTACCACTAGACATAGGATTCATTAAAATCAAATTTCACGCTAAAGAATTTCTAAAGAATTACTAAAGAATTTCAACTGAGCAGCTTCACATTGGAGTCTCCATTTCAAACTTCTTTGTTGGAATATAGTGACATATAAGTAGGTTTTGATAGGCTCAGGCCTAATAATGAGCTTCAGAGGGCTTGGTAACACTCTCCTCAAAGGAGAAACAAGCCTTAGAAAACCCTGAATTCTTATCAAGGTCAAATGACAAATTAGAACGGGAGAAGACTTTCCAGAAGAAAAAGCTCAGCACAGGAAAAATGAGGCAGTGTGGCAAAAAACAACCTCAGATGGTCTCATTGGCTTAGGTGTTCCTCCATATGCTGAATGGGCTTTTGCTCCCCATATTTCATTTCCTGCTTGTCACAGTAGTTCCCTAGCAAAACAACCAATCAATTATCAATTGTGATGGTAAAGAGCTGAAATAGGAATGAGGGGCAAAAGCAGGCTATTTTTTTCTAGAAAAAAGAGGTGCTAGAACTCACCATGAACGCCTCCCTTGTTCTCTTATATTGACAATGGAGCTCACCTGAGAGGTGTCAGAACTAAATTTTTGTGAGTTCCAGCTGAAAAAAGCCCTGGGCAAAAGTCCATGTGGGTACTCTGGGGCTAGCTGTGAGTTGATCCACAAACACTGCAAAAGTTCTCCAATTTAATTATGTTGAGTACAGATACACAAACACTCCATTTTGTTTGTGGCAGACTCATGAGGAGAGGCTGTGTCACCTGACTCCCAATTCTCTCCTCTGTTCTCTAGACATGTTTGTCATCTTTGAAATTTGGGTTAATTAAGGTTGAGAAGTGTAAAAACGCCCTTTATCTGTCACATTAAGAACAGCTGGAATCAGCACCAGGTGCTTCACTGTCCCAGATGGCTTTTGTTTGGCAAAGAAACGCTTTTGATAGGCCTTATTGTTTGATTGAAGGGCAGCTATGGGATTGTTTAGTTTTTATTTCCTGTTGGCACTTTTCGTTACTTTATTTCCTTCCCTAGGCATGTATGGGGGGAAATTCTCTAAAAACAAAACGGTGCTTTCAATCCCTTAGTCTTGAAGTGATCTTACAGTTCCATTCTTTCTTTGCAACAATAAAGTAAAGGTAAAGGGACCCCTGACCACTAGGTCCAGTCGTGACCAACTCTGGGGTTGCGCCGCTCATCTCGCTTTATTGGCCGAGGGAGCCGGCGTACAGCTTCCGGGTCATGTGGCCAGCATGACTAAGCCGCTTCTGGTGAAGTGCATGGAAATGCCGTTTACCTTCATGCCAGAGTGGTACCTATTTTTCTACTTGCACTTTGACGTGCTTTCGAACTGCTAGGTTGGCAGGAGCATATAGCCAACAAAATATGCTTACTTCACTGACCTCTTGATTTGATTTCCACCCATCTGAATTCTTCCCTCTAGTCTTACTTTTATTGAAATTTTTCTATTTATCTATTTTTTCATAAGATATATTCTAGAAGCCTGTCACCAATGTTTTAAGTGGTGAATTCCAATGCAGGTCCCTAGCTTAATGATAGGCACTGTGCTTTGCATGCAGAAGGTCCCACATCCAGTCTCTGCTCTGCCTGAAACCCTGGACAACCTCTGGCAGTCAATGCAGAAAACATTGAGCAAGATCAGAGTCAATGATCAGATTCAGTATAAGGCAGCTTCCTATGTTCCTATGACACTTCCTTCACCCAGCTCTCTCGCCACAGACCCTCCAAGTGTACCTATTTTCTAGGGACAGTCCTGGATTTACAGAAGCCATTCCAGTTTCTGTCCCACTTTTCCCTGGGACCAGGGCTGTCTTGCCCATAGGCACTAGGGGTGCAGGGCACCCGGGTGCTGGGCTCTCAGGGGTGCCAGGCTGAGAGTCTGGGGCCTGAGAGTTCAATCCGGGGAAGAGCCCGCTTGTTGGTCAGAGCACTGCAGTGTGCTCTTCTGCTGTGGGTGGCTCTGCGCCATGAGTTCGGGGACGACTGAGCCAGCAAGATGATGAGGCTGCCAGCCAGCTCTGCCCTCCTGCGTGCCTGGGACTGGGCAACCTGGGGGAGGGGACTGGGTGGATCTTTGCACCCCGGCACCGCATATGCTTAAGACAGCCCTGCTTAGGACATCCCTATTTTCATCAGAGAAATGCTGGAGGGTATGGAGTTATGTGACCCCAAGCCTAGGAGATAAGTAATTACAGTGGTACCTCGGGTTAAGTACTTAATTCGTTCTGGAGGTCCGTACTTAACCTGAAACTGTTCTTAACCTGAAGCACCACTTTACCTAGTGGGGCCTCCTGCTGCCGCCGTGCCGCCAGAGCCCAATTTCTGTTCTTATCCTGAAGCAAAGTTCTTAATCTGAAGCACTATTTCTGGGTTAGCGGAGTCTGTAACCTGAAGCGTATATAACCTGAAGCGTATGTAACCTGAAGCGTATGTAACCTGAGGTACTACTGTATACAACCTTTTGAAGACATCTGAAGGCAGCCCTGTATAATGAAGCCCTCCCCCATTCATGTTTATTGGCTAATTTTCTTTTAAAAGTAACATACTCTGTTACTTTGGCATACCCAATAATGATATCACCATTAACCAGGTATTTCCTGACTCTGAATAACCAATGGCATTGTAAGCTACAGCACAACTCTGTTTGTGCAAAGATCCCTGCTCAATTTTGGGCAATTTCCCTTTCCCATTACACAGTCTAGGAAGCGATGGGCTGGGGTGGGTGGGGAGCAAGAACATTAAACTTGCATATCCTTTGGATCTCCCCCATTCAATATACAACATCAGAAAGGAAACAACCTAAGCTAAAGGGAAAACCAAATGTAAAAGTGTGGTCTTGATCTTCACGGGGATCAGAGATTTCCTAACCAAAGCTCACAAAAGAGAACAAACTGCCCCGCAAAGCAGCCATCGTCTTACCCCATTCGTCTAAATTGGACATATGTAAATTATTGCTTTTTATTGTTCAGCTTGCCTGTCAACTTAGATCACACCAGGTGTTTCTTCACCAAACAAGTCCTTTCATCATTTCTGTGCTTTGAAAGCCCATCAAAAGCCAAGAATAATTAAAAAACAAAACAAAAAAAACCTCGCAAAACAACGTTATAGTGATTTATGATTCCCCAAACCTGTGGCTCCCGTTTAATTCCCAGTGACATATCTTATTGTCACAAACTGCTTGAAAATTGTGAAGAAAGAGGTAAACAAATTATATGTGCTGTTTTAGAAGACCAGACTAATCTCCCACACTAATTCCATTTCCCATTTGGGATAGCAAACAGTGATTTCTCATATAGGGAAATCTGTGCTGTAAGATGTAATATTATAATTACTATTTTTATGCATCCATTTAAGTGCTGTAAGATGTCAAAAGCAATTTCCCCCTTTTCTATATTTGTCTTGCTCTTTGAAATCCCTGAACCTACAATTAAATGTACAAAAGAATAATAAAAGAGATACTGGAGGATTCCCTTGCAGCAGGGATGGGAAATGTGGCCCTCCAGATGTTGGATGGACTTCAGCTCACATCAGTCCCCCTTAGTGCACCCAGTGGTCAAGGATGATGGCACTGTAGCCTAACAGCATCTGGAGACCACAGGTTAACCACCCCTGTCTTGAAGAGTAAGTGCCTAGTTTGAGCAACCAAGTACAGTAATTGCTTATACTTATAAAAATGGGTGGCCATTTGCTTCTCAATGCAATGATTAAATTTCAGAGAAAATAATGTGCATTGTACCACTTATGGAAATGGAGGATTGCATGTGTGAATATCCCATCACAGTAATTAAAAAAATAAAGCTCTCTGTGCTTAGAAATCCAGCATAACATGTGGAGGTCTAAGTCAGAACTATTTCGGTGCCCTTTCAGTAGTGATTGTTGTTTTCCTTCAGTTGCTTTATATACTGCCTCCCCCAACACTTCTAGAACATTTTGTTGGCATTGATCTGTCTCATGAGACTATACAGTGCACCTCCGGGGTTGAAATCAAACTGCTGGGGAATCACTGTGGCTGCTGTGGCTGCAGCACCAAAGTAACCTCTCCAGGGTGCAAGCCTGGACAAGCGTGTGTGGCGTTCCTGGGCTGCCCAGTCTACAAGACCCCCCTGTTGGCCTCACCAATGTGTTCCAATGGAAAGCAATGAAAACCATTTGGCAGCAACTTGGCTGCATGAGTTGCTAGAAAGAGGCCTTAGGGACTCCACTCCAGATTTGTGTAGGGTTTACTCCTCAGCCTTTTCTTCTCCTGAAGATGTCCCACAAGGCAGTGGGTATAGATTTTTACTCATGAATGACTATAGCCAAAAGGCAATGGAGGTTTAGGACCAGAGTTTGCCTTCTCCTAGATGTGCAGCCTGGGAGTCGTTTTGGACTCACAACTGTCCATGGAGGCACAGATTAATTCTGTGCAGCTGTCTACCAGTTCCATCTGGTACGCAGGCTGAGACCCTACCTGCATGTGCATGCACCAGAGTGGTGCATGCTCAGATTATCTCCCGCTTGGACTACTGCATGGGGCTACCTTTGAAGGTGACCCGGAAAATACAAGATCCAGTGCCAAGGGCCTTCTGGAGGTTCCCTCACTGCAAGAAGTAAAGTTACAGGGAACCAGGCAGTGGGCCTTCTTGGTAGTGGCACCCGCCCTGTGGAACACCCTCCCATCAAATAAATAAACAACTATCTGATGTTTTTATTGTGGCCATCACCTACCCCTCCCCTTGAAGGGTATTCAGTTAAACGAATCCGGCGAGCGTGGTTCCTGTCCGATGCCCTGGTGGTGGCAATGGCCATGGCACGACCCCCGGTGACTCTAGTCTAGGAGAAAGCTTCCAGTTGTTTCGCATCAACAAGCTCCCCCTACTGGTTGTTAACCCTTGTGTGACTCCCGGCAGAGCGGGCAGGAATCAATTATAGTCTGTCAGATCCAATGCCTAAGCCAATACCACTCACATTCTGTAACCAATAAAGTTGTGGCCTTTTTTAGCCCATTAACCGAAATACTTGTGCCCATGTGTATTATTTTATCTCCAAGCGGGGGAGGGGCCTCAACTCACAAGTGATTGGGAATGATTGGAAAACATACGGAGATCACCAGGTCTGCAAAGGCTGGTGTGGATCAACTCTACTATTTATTTTTACACCAGACTGGATGAGAGTTCTTGAACATGAAGTACGTTGCATTACACAAGCTCAATTTGTGTGATAATGAAATTGCCACAATCTATTTGCAGCCTACTCTGACAAAAACTCCAGAGTTCTTTATGTCCAGGTCTGCATTCTGTAGCTTGCAGAGTGGGTCGGATGTCAGGAAAGACTCCTTGAAGTGATCACATAGGGGAGGAGTGCGGTTGAGTTTGTGGATCATAGCTTTAGTGTTAAGTTGCTTAATAGGCATTTTAAAGGAATCTTTAATTTAACAGATGGCAGGATTGTTGCATTGCGGATGCAATATCAGATGGCTCATGGTAGCCTCTGTGCTTTTAGCGATCTCTCATGCAGAAACTTCAGAATGAATTACATAATCAATACCACTCTAGACTTGCATTCACTTGTAGATGAGAATATTAGGGATTTACTTTGTGTGCAGGTCTGAGTTGTTTATTGACTTGTTAGTTTTAAGTCTTTGTGGGAGGTTAGGGGCTTATGGATTAATCCATAATAACCAAAAACGTAGTGAGCACAGGGGCTTTTTTGAAGGATTGTTTGCTTGTAGGAAACTCCAATAATCGAACGGTCATATTCAGACGCATGAGCCTCATTCGGTACTGCAGAGTACACCAGCTTGCAGTACAAACTCTTTGATCACAAAAACCTTGATGACATCATAAGATTGATGTGAGTATTAGAGTATGTATTACACAGACAAATATAGCCTTATTCACTCAAAAGTAAGTATTGCCACATTTAATATGGAACCTTCAGCCTCACCCCTTATGATATGCAATACACCACCATATGGAGCAAGGCTAAAACATGTTGAGCAGGGCTGACAATTGCAGACCTGTTGCAGATTAAACACAACCATGCCCTACATGTGAATAATACATGAATAGGACTTCATTGAATCAGATAACTGAAAGTCAAATTATGTAGATGCTCCTATAACAAACCCTTCAACCTTTTGTCAGAATTTCTTATATTTTCTTGCGTCCCCTTGCATTTTATTATTTCTGTTGTTAGCGCTCCACCGCAGCCTGTCTTCACTTGCATGGGAAGTACCTAACCATCATAATAATCTATATTTCTCACAACTTACATTCATTTTTATGCAGCTGTCAAGTCTCAAGTGAACTTTAGTAATATGTATGGAAGAAAAAGAAAGCTGTGCACAGCCTAACCCAACTGGTGCCTGATGCAGTTAAATATAACTTTTAACACTGAGTTCCGTCTGAAATATATGTGCATTTGATCTCCTCAAACACCTCTGATTTCTTTGCTGTATTTTAAAAGAGTGAGGGACCCATAAGACAAAACTACAAAGGGAGGCATTCCCTGTTACATCAAAATCAGCTTTACAGTATATATGAAAGTGAGGAGGGGGGGAGACAACTCTGACACCTCTATACTTCTATAGATTAATACTCCTATAAAAATGGAGCTTATTTCATTTCATAAAACCATCTCTCCCCAACTTTTAACATCTCAGATAATCTTTACAAAGGTAAAAATGAGAGCTATACATCAGGGTTAATTGGGATTCTAGTGATGGACTTGTAATGACTTCTTCAAAAGGCTTGGCCTTAAGTAAAGGCATTGACTTACATCTCGCTTCTGGTGTGCTTGGTGAATCTGTTCCAGTATTTGTTCCAGGGAAAGTGTGTCTGCCACTTAGAAGGCCAACACCAGACTTCAGGGGGGCCTTCGCACAGTGCCACTGATGGGCCTCCATTCCTTCAGTACTCTTCCCATGGGCATCCAGTTGGCCACTGTAAGGCTAGCATACTGGACAAGATCTTTGGCGTGGTCCAGCAGGACTCATTTCATGTTCCTATATTGGCCAAACAGATGGAATTATGGCCAGCATCTAAAATTGTGCTTTTCGATACATTTTTAAAAATAAAAATTTACATATAAATGCATTTTATATGTATATAATAGGACCCACGTACCTACGGGACCCCCTCTCCTGATATGCCCCGCGGAGGACCTTAAGGTCCACAAATGACAACATTTTGGAGGTCCCAGGTCGTAAGGTGGTAAGATTGGTCTCAACTTGGGCCAGCGCCTTTTCAGTACTGGCCCCAACTTGGTGGAACGCTCTGTCACAAGAGACTAGGGCCCTGTGGGACTTGACATCTTTCCGCAGGGCCTGCAAGACAGAGCTGTTCCTCCTGGCCTTTGGCTTGGACTCAGTCTGACCCTTATGTTTCCCTGCCCTTATGGTCTTGATCTATGGGCTACTTTTAAAATGAGGCTGCATTTTAAATTGCATTTTAACCTGTATTTTAAATTGGTTGATGATGATGATGATGATGATTATTATTATTATAATTATTATTATTTTACTGTAATTTTAATGGTGTTAGCCACCCTGAGTCCGGCTCTGGCCAGGGAGGGCAGGGTATAAATAAAATTTATTATTCTTATTATCATTTGCTTTAATCAACCAACAATGACCAGATATGCTCAGTATTCGACACAGATCTGAAAACTGTTTGCACCTTTGGCAAGATAGATGGGGTGAGAGTTCAAAACACACACAGTTATATTGCAGTTCATAGACCCAAAATACACAGTTCAAAACAGAAACTATAAACACCATAGTAAACAAAAATATTTAATTTTCTGGTTTCAGAAATAGTGTTTCTATTAATCACGACCATTCAGAAACAGAATAAAGTCGTATTTTTGGAGGATAACATTCACAAAATAAACACCTTAGGCCCTCTAGTATAATATATCAATGCATTTAGATCAGTGGTATACAACCTCAGGTCTCAGAACCAAATGTGACCTGGGCATCTCTGTCCTCATAACATGCCTCTCACTGGGCTTGTTTCACACCCTTTTTGAGCAACTTTTCCTGGCTTGAATGAGTCCTTGAATTCTGATCGTGACATTTGCTTGTCTGGATGAAGGAAGGAGCAGGGTTTGACTTTGTATAGAAACTAGCCTGATGTGCATTCATTGCTCTGCCTGCTTTTTCCTGTGGTTCCTTGGCTGAAAAATGTTCCCTAGCCCTTTTTTAGCTATTCATTTAAAACCATGTAATATGGCCAATCATATTTTAATAATAGAACGTCACCATAACCATGCACTGTAAGCTACCTGGGACTAGACCCACTGGATTCCTTGAAGTCTTTCATTAAATTCTGTCAAACATTTGTCAGCCAATTTCAAAATGCAAAATCCGAGTCAAGTGAGAAGGAAGAGGTATCACTGGTGTACTCACATAAAGACCTTGTCACCATGTTGCAAGAATGATATGTTGAGCTGACTTCCAGACCGCATTCCTGAAACAAATAGGAGAGGTTGTTTTGAGTTTTTGCAACGTTTTTAAAGTACTTCCCCAGAATCAAGTCTGAAGAGTGGTGCTTGTTTAGTACCCAGGGACATAGGCCTAGACATACACATAGAATCATAGAGTTGGAAGGGACTAGGAGGACCAGCTAGTCCAGCCCCCTGCAATGCAGGAATATGCAGCTGTCCCTTACAAAGATTGAACCTGCAACCTTGGTGTTACCAGCACCATGCTCTAACCAGCTGAGCTATCCAAGAAAAACCTTGCCGGATCAGATCCTGGGTTCATCTTACTTTTAGCAGCGACTAGTCAGATGGCTCTGGGATGCTCACAAGAAGGACTGAAAATGGTTCCTCAATCTACTAAAAGGCATCAATTTCACATAAAAGGAGAGACAGAGAACATAAAGTATCTCCATGTGGTTTCTCCAATCCATGATAACTTTATAAACCTCTATGATGTCTCTCCTTAGTCATCATTTTTTTCTAAACTAAAAAACACCCAGACCCAGAAGGTTTAGCGTTTCCATTTAGAGAAGGAAGTCCAATCAAACCCTTTTGTCATTTTGATTGTCATTTTCATCATCTTTTCCTACTTTGTGATATACTTTTTGACACAATCTTCCCAATACTGATGCACGTTAGATTTGGCTAAGAGCAACACAGTACTGATCATTTTATTGTCACACTCAGTTGTCATTGTCAATGAACGCTTCATGCTAGCCAATGCAGGCAAATACAGTAACATTGCCAACATCACCACTGCCTTTGAATCTTTGATACAGTGGTACCTCGAGTTACATACGCTTCAGGTTACATACGCTTCAGGTTACAGACTCCACTAACCCAGAAATAGTACCTCGGGTTAAGAACTTTGCTTCAGGATGAGAACAGAAATTGTGCTCTGGCGGCGTGGTGGCAGCAGGAGGCCCCATTAGCTAAAGTGGTGCTTCAGGTTAAGAACAGTTTCAGGTTAAGAACGGACCTCCGGAACGAATTAAGTACTTAACCAGAGGTACCACTGTATTTTGATGCCATACTAACTACACGGAGAAGTATTTCATTCAATTATCTGAAAGACAAAATGTTCTACAAATTTTAGTTTCACAGACACACCCCTATTTTCCCTTTTCCTTTTTTATTTCAATTTTAGGCCTTGGGGAAAATAAACAGAAAAAGAGCCACTTTTCTGCCCAGTTCTTATTTCCTTATAACAAAGTTGCATCAGAAACAAAATGCTCTAAAACAGAACTTGCAAAATAATGTAGTTGCCTGTTTTGTACTCCGCAAGGGTGCAACTAATTTTGAAGCAGGAAGCTCTGGGAGAAATTCCATCTTCAAAAGCCATTTACTAGCAGGTATTATATTGCTGAGGTATTATATTGTCTGCAACAATTCCTGACATCAGGAGTTGGAGACTCGATTCACTGTATCAAATTAAGTAGTAACACATTTTGGTTTCCCACATGATAGCTGTGAAGATCAATTGACTGTCTGGCACGGCAATTCTATGGACGTTTCTGCAGAAGTCCCATTGAGTTCAATTAACCTTACTCCCAGGTAAGTGTGTTTAGGATTGCAGCCTCAATGTGTGAAACCTCTCTGCTATCATGGATCACACTATTTTAATCATGTCTCAGGTTGCCTTCCCTCATTTGCCAGACACTATATGAGAGAGAAATGGCTGTAAGAGTACAGCACAAATCAGATAACTGTTTCGCACATTCAGGCCACCAGTCGAAAGCAGCAATTATCACCCAGAAATTTATTGTCGCTTAAAATGAACTTATACTCCACCTCTATTATACAGAGGATAAAGCCAGGGCAGATAATACATTACAGGGGTATTCAACGTATCTAATGTTGAATTCAAGGTTTTAGAGTTTTATTTTTCTATTTTGCATGGAACCCCTCCCAGATTGAGGAATTATGTATGCAAGTGAGGCTTAGGGTTATGTACATAATAGGGGTATGTATGGGTCTCAAGATTTGCCTTGGATCCATAGCTATGCAATTAAAATAAAATTTGATCTGTCAGAGTCACTCCGTGGGCTGTCTGCTTTGATCTGCATTGCAGATCCTGGGCTGCTCCATAGACAGTGAAGCTCTGTGGGTTTTTCCCCATTCGCTCTAATGAGGAACATTAAAAAATGGCTATCATTGTCCCTCTTTTGGCTAATACCACAATCAGCACTGTGCCAAAGCTTGTCTTCCGGCTTCAAAAAAAAAAAGTTTTCTTTCCCTGTGAAAAAGGCATTTGTTTTTTCTGCTTCGTTGACAAAGAAATTGGGAATCACCTTAGCATTTCAGGGGGTGCAGGTTGAATTTATCAACATCCATCAGCGGGGAAGGGCAGTTGAGGCAGTGTGGTTGACTAGGCTTTCTAACACCAAGCATTGCTGCCAGTTACTAAGGGGGAGGGGAGAGCTGTGATGATGAAGGCATGGTGTGAGCACATCAGCAGGAGCATCCGATTGGCTTTGCTCTCTGCACTGAGCTGCCCATGTGTCACAGTAATTGTCAGTGGTGCTTGATGCTGGGGAGCCAGGGAAGCAATGTGACTGATACCCGTGTGCTCACTGTTGTTGTATTTAATGAAAAACTTTATTTTACTTTACAGAAGTCCATACTCTTTAAAGGTAGGGGGAAAGACTGCATGTAAAAGCGAATAAAAATGAACAACCTGATATCATGGGGTGCAGGCATGTGGGAAGGCTGCAGAAGTAATTTATAGGCTTATACTAATTCTAAGGAAAGGGCTTTAAAAATGCCAATACATTTAGAACAGCTTAGTTTATGAACAACTTGGAAATAGAATGCTGCAAACCCAGAAGTAGGTGTTCTGGTTTGTGAAGTTTGCCTTGGAAGCGGAACATGTTCCGCTTCCTGATGAGTGTGTTCCATTTGTAAATTTAGTCCCTCACTGCTAATCAGGCTTCCTGATGAGTCTGTTGGCTGTTGAGTCCCGAGCACCCACACAACACAGAGGTGATATCCGGAGCTTTTGTTTTTGCTATATATTTTTGTATGTGTTTTTGTGTGTGTCGCTTTTTTTGACTGTGACTTGTTCTTCGGTTTATGGGACTCACATGTGACTGTGGCTTGTGACTGTGTGAAACCCAGTTCACCTACTGATTGATTGTGTGACTGCAGAAATGGATAAAAGCCTCCCCATCCAAACAATGACTATCATCAGAGCATGTAAGAAAACAAATAATTTTAATTTTTACCACCTACAATACTATATTACTTATTTTATAGTACAGTACATTGATTATTGCTTTCATTTTATGGGTGAGTGGTCTTGTTAGATAGTAAAATTCATGTGAAATTGCTGTTTTAGGTCTTGTTTTTAAAAGTCTGGAATGGATTAATCCATTTTGCATTACTTTCTATGGGAAAGCATGCCTTGGTTTTAGAATGCTTTGGTTTTGGAACAGACTTCCAGAATGGATTTAATTTGGGAACCAAGGTACCACTGTATCAACATGTCATTATACACCTCTAGGCCACACTTTGAATACTGTGTACTCTTCTGGTTACCTGAGCTCAAAAAGGTTGTTGGATTAAAAGGGCAACCAAAATGAGGAACTCCGGTATGAGGAAATGTTTCAATATTAGGGACTTTTTAATGCACAGTTGTCCTAATTTGATGATGATGATGCTAACAACTTTATTATTTGTACCCTGCCCATCTGACTGGGTTGCCTTAGCCACTCTGGGCAGCTTCCAGCATATGCAGAAACATAATAAAACATTAAACATTAAAAACTTTCCTATACAAGTAAGAGGAACAAGATTGAACTTTCCTTGTCCATCACCTGATAAAGGTAATCCATCAGAACAATCAAGGCCAATTCCTCCCGTTTTTCTTTAAAAAAATGCCTTACTGGTTTTAAAAACAATACAATACAATACAATACCATACCATACCATACCATACCATACCATACCATACCATACACAACGATCAACAAAAGGCAACTCAAAATTAACACTTCGTATACAAAAAAAGAAAAGATTGAGTTCATCCATCACTAATTCTAACATGACTTCTGATCCCATATTGTGATTCCTAAGTTTCATTACAGCTGCGCACTTAACTTTATCTCTCCTAAATTATTCTGTTACGTTAATTCTGTAGAAATTTTTTATTTCATGCAGAAATCAATCCAGGCCTGCCAAAGAATTTATGTTGTTACAATGTTCTTTTAAGTATCCTCTGTAAATATTCCACTCTCTATTAAATATTTGATCTGCATGGGCTTGGAGTCTTGCTAGCTATGCATATTCCAACATTTTATTTTGCCAATCTAATTTTGAGGGAGTAGAATCTCCTTTCCATACCTTAGCAATTAAGAATTTTAAAGGCCAGTTCAGCTCCCAATAGCTTCTTATGTTCTCAGCTGCAAACCACCCCTGTCCTGCGGATGCATGGCTATTCAACAGATCCCCGATTTGGATATGTCACAGAAAGCATGGTTTGGCCTAACATTATATTGCTGTATGAAATCCTTAAAAAGTACATCACCTTGTATTTTATATGAGCTATTTCCCTCAGGTAATCTGACACTACTTGAAGATGAAGAAAGAAAGGTGAAAAGAAAGTCTTGATATTCTTTGGAAATTAAATTCCATTTGCTCCCAAGTTCATAAGGTAAGCCAGCAGTGTAATTAACTGATTAATTATTGTTTTCTTTGTGGAACAAATCACCTCTGAGAATGAGTTTAATCAAAGAGGAAAACCCGTAACTTGACATTACCACCTCAGCTGAGTTCCAGAGGAGCACACAGTGATTTATTTTGATCTTGTCTCTTCAGTAATAATAATCTTGACATATTTTTAACATGCACCAGCATTTTGATGTGACAAAGTGCTCAGAAACAAAACAAAAAATAGCTAGTTAATCTGCAAGTACACACACACATTTCCCCCCGGTCTTTCTTGTATTTTAGTTTGAGCAATATGATTATATTTTTGATTATCAGGCTTTCAGAGTAAACCACACATACAAAAAAAAAGCACAATCCTTTTTTGTACATGTTAAACCGATGGAAGTTATCATGCTTCAGTGCACATACAGAAAACTACAATACCTCTTGAAGTACTTATCATAACGTGTTTTCCCCACAGTCATAGGAAGCAGATTTTAATTAACCTTTACAATAACCTTGCCTTGTAGTTAATTAAAACAGTACAAATCATACTAGCTTATAATTTTTCATTTTAAAATTACAATGATCAAAACAGGGAAGATATTTAAGCCATTTTTGTAACTAAGTTCTTTCTTACAACTTAATAATGTGCCATGTACTTCGGAAAGGAGGGGCGGGAGGAACAAAATTCCAAAGCCTTGTGAGTCAATTTAAAAATCAGTCCCATTCTGAAGTAGTATGAACTTTTATTATGGCATCGTTGCAGGGATTTCCATTTTTTACCATTGTCTATGAATGCTGGGATTGATAGGAGATGGGGTCCAACAATGTCAGGGACATGGTCCAGACAATAGTCTGAAGGCGCATGGGAAAGTTGTTGGCAGCAAGAGGATAGTATAGATTTGGAACAGTGATTTGCAGAGGGGCATAGTTCAGAAGGCAGAAGCTGGGAAATACTGGATGTAGAACAGGTAGCAGAAGAAACACAGTCTCTGGACAGGTAGCAGAAGAAACACAGTCTCTGGACAGCATTCAACCCCCATCCCCAAAGACAAGGAGAGCTCGGAGAGTGTTAGAACAGAAAGCGCAGAGGGTACAAGCTCAGATTACAAGACTTGGGAGTGACATAGATTAATAGGGATAGAGGGGGGTAAGCCTTAATTGGGAGCACCACCATTCTAGGGAGATGCTTTCTTTTGTCCCTCGCTGTGTTTATTAAAGAAACTAACTGGTAATAATTTCCTTTCATTTGATCTGCTTATTTACTGCTGTTGGAGGGGGGAGTCGATTCCCTGAAGCCTGACAGTTGTCCATCAAGCTCTGCTATGAGTTGTTTCTTTTTGCTTTCCAATGTATTTCTCATCAAGAAAAAAAATGATGTAGAGTGAGCAAAGTGTGGCCCAGAGAAAATAATTTGAGAACCACCATCTTAGTGACACAACAAAGGTAAAAGGGCTCAGGTGGTCATTTTAAGGGCTTTTTATACCCACCCACAACATGGGTGGGTCGGATATGAACAGCCAGTGGTAGATGTTTTAGCAGAGGTGCTGCATGCTCTCAGTCATCTATCCTATCTGCAGTCTAGCTGCTGCATTCTGCACCATCTGATACTTCCAGACCAGGCTCAAGGGCAGCCCCACATAGAGCACATTGCAGTAATCTAACCTCAAGGTCACCAATGCATGGACTATGTTGCTTAACACACACTACAGAATAATCTGTAATATATGAATTACCAGGTATTGTATTACTCAGTTTTGTATTATGCAATAACCTTAACGGGCAACAAATTATTATGCTTTAACAGGAATAGCTACATTCAAGAAGGTGGAGTTTTTTTAGCAAGAGGTTACATTTTTATGTCAGCTTCCATTAAGGCATTAAGCACCTATCACATTCAGTAATAGGCTGCTTTAATACTAGATGAGCTATTGGTCTGCTCATCCCTGGAAATGACATGTTCTTACGACAGCAATACACCAAAAACTGGGATATATCATGCCCAACAGGGAGTCATTTGGCAGGGATCTGGATTCTATTAAACTGCATTTTACATGCTCACTAGATTATTGAACTGCCAGGATTTTCTCTACAGTACACAGCTAAAAAAGGATTAGAGGCCCCCTTCCCCCATCTAACAGCGAAGTGTAAAAATATTCAATGGTTCGTCACTGAACACTCAGAAAATTGACAGTGAAAAGAGAAATACTTGTAGTTCAATGAAGAAACCAGTACCTTTATGGCAAACAAATCTACCCAATCTTGAGTGGTATCTCAGAATACTGCTCAGTCAATAATAGACTGTATGGAAACTGAATTGTAACGGGTAACACTGTTAACAAAGTATCACTGTTGGAAATGAGAACAGCCACTGAGCAGTAGAAAATAAGAAATCTTGATCCACTGGATACATCACCATTTTGTATAAAAAAAGACATCTATTTATTTTTAAGGATTGTGATGATTAAATTTCTTGGCATCTCTTACATTTGCTGTCGTTTTCAATGATAACAGTCACGGGCATTGCCAACTTGCAACCACCAGAATTTAGGGCAATATTTCAAAATGCTTTGATCCATGGACTTTGCCTCTCTTTACGGAGCCCCATTACAACACTTAAAGAGAAATTATCTTCTTCTTTTATATCCTGGGGAGATTACTTTGCACATGCAATAGGAAGAGCATTCAGCTAGATCATGTCAAAGAATACAACGACTACCACAATGAAGCAAACAGATGTTTCATGAGTTAAGTTTTGTTGTTTAGTCCATTAGTCATGTCCGACTCTTCGTGACCTCATGGACCAGAGCACGCCAGGCACTTCTGTCTTCCACTACCTCCTGCAGTTTGGTCAAACTCATGTTAGTAGCTTCAAGAACACTGTCCAACCAGAATCAATTAATTCACTCCGGTTCCAACTACAGTACTACCATCATCAAAACTCAACTCTACCTTTACCTTTACCATACCTTACACTGGGGAAGAGGGACCTGTATTCATACAGATGCTGTTTAACTTCAACTCTCATGAGCCCCAGCTAGAAGGTCAGGGATGATGGGATCTGAAGTCCAGCAACATCTAGGTGGAAACAGGTTGCCAACACTGGATCTCCACCTAGCTAACCCAATCTCAAATGAGAGAAATGAAAAGCCGTCATATGACATTTCTCCTGCACCCATTGAATGTGAGTGGATATCGGAAAGAAGGAAAGGAAAACCTCTGCACAGTTGAATAGAGGATGAGTCTGATTGTAAGCTGATATGATTTCCAGCTCCTTTTATTCTCCACTTGTAGTGACAGTTTGTAGCATGCAAATACTAGAGTCTTCAAAAAAGCAATTGCAGTTTGACTTAGCTGAAGCGCCTCTCAATAAGCCTGAGATAATGTACATTGGAAAGAGCAATTTAGACTGCCAGCACTTACTGATGGATTCTGAATTAGGTGTAGCCTCTTCAAGGAAAAGAATTCTAAGTATTCTGGTCTGTGGCTGCATTGCAATAAAGTTCTCAGTAAGCTGCAGTGACCTAAAAGAGGTATTATGATATTCTTACTGGTTTAGAAAAGGTAAGAAAAATCAGACAGAATGTGTTTGCATAACTTGCTAAGGTTCTAATAAGGATGTCTCCTTCTAAGAGTTAGTGCTCACAATAGGTTTTATGGCATTTACCCAGGGATAACTTACTTTTACACTGTAACTGTTGTAATGCTTCCACACTATGGGGAGTGGGGGGAAGGCTGTTGCTATGGCCTAGAGCAGGAATAGAGAAGTTAAAACCCCTGTGGCCAAATTCAAGTCTCCAAACCTCACACTCTGGCCCATGGGACCCTCCTAACGTCACCCTCCATCTCAAGTCAAACACCCTCTCCTCAGCCCACACCCTTTACTGAAGATTTTTGCTTGACTGGAACATTTTTTGGGAATTTAATCACGCTTCTTGTTGGTCTGGATGGAGGATGCACAGACATGAGCAGAAACTAATCTATTGTACAAAGAAAAAAACACCCCACATCCTAAACAGGGGATAGAGCAGATCTTGCCTGCCCCTTGGTGTGCCTGATTCAGTGTCTTCAGTGATGTACACAAGAGTAGGCAGTGAGCAGGGCTGCCGACTTGCCCCCACAATTGAGGGGACCTGGGGCTGCATGATGTCAGCATGTGGTGCGCACATCTCCACGGCATGTGTGCATGATGTCAGCATGCCCTGTGGCTTGCACATGTGATGCAAGCACACCCAGTGGAATATATGCATGTCTGCTGTGGAACTTTTGGGGGGCAGCCCTTTCATGAGAAATATTGGGGGGCTGTGTCCTCCCTCTTGGGCTTGCCGATCAGAAGGTCGCGGTTCGAATCCCTGTGATGGAGTGAACTCCTGTTGCTCTGTCTCAGCTCCTGCCAACCTAGGAGTTCGGAAGCACGCCAGTGCAAGTAGATAAATAGGTACCGCTACAGCGGGAAGGTAAACAGTGTTACTGTGCACTCTGGTTTCCATCACGATGTCCCATTGCGCCAAAAGTGGTTTAGTCATGCTGACCACATGACCCGGAAAGCTACCTGTGGACAAATACCAGCTCCCTCGGCCAGAAAGTAACATGAAGAGTTGCAACCCCATAGTCACCCTTGACTGGACTTAACCATCCAGGGGTCATTTACCTTTACCTTTTTACCTTTTCCTACTCAGTACCTATGACTGTGAGAGAAGAGAATAAGAGAACTGGCAAAGGATTGAATTTCTCTAAACCAACACCCCCCCCATCGCCTATCACCCTTGGTGAGCCTTCAGCTACAGTTCTTTTTTCTAGGGGCGGGGAAAGCATTGGAATGCATAGACTTCTACTACCATTGGTTGCATTGATCAATAGTTAACTTTGGTGAGAGGGGAAGAAAAATGATTCAGGCTTTTACTCCATTAAAAGCTGTGTTATTAATATTCAAACACACACAGAGAGAGACCTTGCAATAATGTCACAGTTATTATAATAGATAGGATGAAGTGTCTCCTGGAAGCTAAGTCAGAATGAGAATTCAGGCACAATTTTTATAGAGAGGATATTTCCTGATCATGCATTCAAGCTTCAACAACCATGCTAGTAATCTACCAGTTTTCTCAGATTTTATCCCAGCATTCCTTATGTCCACATGACCCTTCACCTCCCCCTCCAAAGAGGAGCAAATGCCACTGTCATTGTTCATTGTTCTCCCTACTTTTGCGACTACCGTAAGCGGTTCTATCATCTAGCCATTCCCTCACCCGCAAAGCTGTCTGGTGCCAGTAGCCTCAAGACACTGTGAAGCTGGTTCTAGTATAACAGCACTCCCAAATGTTTTCTACATATCCTCTCTCAGAGCTGCCTCGATGTCACAGGCTTGACACCTGTTCTCTAGCAATTCCAATCCAAACCTTACCTTTCCCCCCCACCAGAGCACAACCAGCTATAAGAGATATGATACCGCCAGGATTCCTTACTCTAGGCTTCAGGCTGTTGTCAGCTCATAAATATATGAATTAGCCAGATTATACAGCAGTGTATCTCAAGCAGGGTTGAGGAAGGCATCATTCTCCCAGCCTTAGACGGGCCTTACCTGTTATCCAGACTCCAGCCTTAATAGTTATCTGTAATTTGTGTATGTAGTGCATCCTGAAAAGTGAAAGGGGTGATGCTATAATTATAAAAGTAAGAGCATTTTATGATTGTGCTCCTGAGTTTTATTTACTTCATTTGATATATTCTTTGCTGCTCCCCTTTTAAAGTTCTATAAAAGAGCAATATTTCATTTTATAGTTTGGTGAGAGAAGGAGATCTCAGTAATGGGGAGAAAGATTCTAGCTCACTCTTGGATCTACTCAAGATTACAATATTGCCAGCACGGGTGCATAATGGCAAATTGCAGGTGCAGGGAGGGCCACAGCAATGGACACAGGAGACTGGTATTGGGTTGAATTAGGCTACAACTTTATTGATTATATGAAAGTGTAGGTTTGGCTAAGGCACTGGGCATGTATCCAGCATTGGACAGACCATCTGCTACCTGGTAGGAACCTGGTAGGGTCAACCTTGCATTGGGGAGTTGCCCCCGACATATATTGAGTGCCACAACCCCATAGGACACCACCATTGGGCAAGATATTTTGGCCCATTGTTTCCCCTGTGAACTCCTGGACAGAATCGCCCCTCCAGAACCCTCTCTAATGGAGTACCCCTGTGACTAAGGATCCAGCCTTATCTGTCAAAGTTGTGACAGTTGCTATGAAGCAGGCAAAGACCTGCAGCCCAGCCAATCTGATTAGATGTAAAGGTGGTGTTTCCCCTTCTCAGTAACACTGCAGCACAATCAGTGTGATATTTAGAGTCTTTATTACATATATACAAGAACAGCTACAGTTCAGAATTATGTGTCCAAACCCGTTGAGTCAGATTCGGGGAGTGGCTTCCTACGATTCCATCACCAACAAAGTAGGCGTGGGACTCACACAAGAAGTCTTTGATACTTACATTTCATTTCCCTCCTTGTCTGTGCTGATTTGAAAGCCCCCTCCCTTCCTGAGTCTGAGCTTCTTTCCCGAGCCTCTGGGTGGTTGCAGGGCTCTCCAGCATCTCTGAGCCCCTGTTCTCCCTGACTGCTCTCTGCCCCCTATTCTGCCTCATGCGTCATCTCCTGTCTTCCTCTTCTGTCCATTGCTCCTCAGAATTCTCCCTGACATTGGAGGAGAAAATTCCTCCCTGGCACCAGATATGGTGACCGAGTAAACCATGGCAAGGTCTGTATACCCCTCGCCTGCTCACTCCTTGAGCGGGCCTTAATGGACTGGATAGAAAATCCAGTGACAATCAGGCCACCCCTTTAAATAGACTAGGGTGGGCTGGGCGCAGCTCCCAAGCCCCTGCCCTGGTTGGCCTTGTGGCAGGAGGTGGGGTGGCGCCTGGTGACCAACCCTTCCCACCGGTTGCGCCAGAAGATGGCAGCCTCCTTGGACACACCATGGTCACACCATGCGGCAAAAGTCACCCACCCAGAGCCCTAGGTAAGCGGGTTTTTTTATTTTAAAGCAATGTATTTTAAGAGCACCAGTTGTCATGTTTTCATACCTTATGACATAAAGGTAAAAGTACCCCTGACCATTAGGTGGAAGAGTCGGGGAAGACTCTGGGGTTGTGGCGCTCATCTCGCTGTATAGGCCGAGGGAGCTGGCATTTGTCTGCAGACAGCTTCCAGGTCATGTGGCCAGCATGACTAAGCCACTTCTGGCAAACCAGAGCAGCACACGGAAACACCTTTACCTTCCCGCCAGAGCAGTACCTATTTATCTACTTGCACTTTGATGTGCTTTCAAACTGCTAGGTTGGCAGGAGCTGGGACCGAACAATGGGAGCTCACCCTGTCACGGGGATTCGAACCGCCGACCTTCTGATCGGCAAGTCCTAGGCTCTGTGGTTTAACCCACAGCACCACCCGCGTCCCCAACCTTATGACATGGTGCCCTCCAAATACTTTTGGTTTACAAGTGCCATTATGCACGATCACTGACTCGAGTGGCTGAGGCTGATACTCCAAATATCTGGAAGGCACCACATTGGCTACTCCTGTCTATAGAGATGACTATTTCTGGGATGTTTATCTTACTTGTGATTTGCCCACGACTCACACATTTTTATAACCATTGCCCTACATGCTTAAGCAGACCATTGCATTCAAATCTGGCATATATTCAGAAAAAATATGTATTCTTTCTCCCATGCAAGGATGCCTAGGATTGCAGCTTTAGTAATATCTCTGCTAGCAATTTCCACCTTTTTAAATTATATTTGATTACCAGAATCCATATGTTGAAAAATAATCTATTTTTGTCTACCATGCAGTAGCTATCTATGGAAAACATCGGTTAAGTATCCATCAAGAACCTCAGTGAGTCAGCTCCTAGAATGCTCTGTCCTGATTTATTCTTGTCCACAATACTCTTATTTTCGAAACATACTAGGCCCCTTTATTTCCATTTACTGATAAAAAGAATCCATTTCTTCTTGGTTTCTTTCTAAACATCTATGAGGGCAACCAAGGTGATTCTTAACTTCTACCCATTTTTTCTGGAGATGAAATTCCCAGCAGAAACCACTTTATTAAACCAAATGATGTGACAAACTTGCTTCTGGTGTGTTCTGAAATACATTTTTGGAAGTATTTTTCTGTACCCAGCTGTGATTTGGGGCTTGATTCAGAAACTGAATGGGCCAGCATTCACAGGTGCAAAGCAATACTTACGTAAATAATATTGCTGAACTCCTACCTGAACAACAACGGAAAAGGATGTTCAGAAATGAAGCTTTGTTTTGGCATGGGGGGGAGGGGGGAGAGAGAGAGAGAGAATGATTGCAAGAAAATAAGGCTGTAATCTTTGAGGTAATAAATTCCATTATTGCCCAATATAGCAGCTGAGGGTGGCATGTGATGTCAGCAAGTCACAGGGAGGAAGCAAGCTGAGGTGGTTAAGTAAAACTAAAAGAATCAGCGTTTCCCCCAGAAACAACAGAGGCAAACATACAACATTAAATTGGAAGAGTAGTGTTTTAAAGTTGACATTTACCTTACCTGGCAGTTTTACTTGCCGGCAATAAAACCTCCACTCCAAAGGTATGACGCCTCTTTCAGTTGCTTTGGAGCAACTAATTGCCTCAGCTTCTAAACTGCCTTTTCAGAGCGGGCGGCATTAATGTGACTTTCTGTTTGCCTTTCCGTATTTCAAGAGCGCAAGGTGCTTTTAAAAGGCATTTTGGGGAAAGAGCAAGAAGTGTTGCCACCATACCTCAAAGAAGACCCAGAAAAAGCAAATTGGGGGGAAGATTCTATGTTATTGTATATAAATCGGGGAATTAACCAGATTAACCAAAAGAAAACATAGTCTGGACAGGGATGTTCCCTAAGGGAAGAGGGACAAACTCCCCGCGTAGCCCCCACTTCAGGCCTGCATTAAGGAATTTAAGATATTAATGGGATTATGAACATTTATTCATTTGATACACATTTTATTCATTTATGCTGTCACTGGCTATTGGTTACTGCACCCTTTTCATTTCTTATGCATGCTACGATCTAATTTTCTGTGGCACATTTAGTTCGCTTGCTAAATTTCCTTTTACATGACTGATGAGAGTAGATTCTTCTTCCAGTGTTACTCCTTTTGCTCTTAACTATTTAAGGTTTTCATATATTATGGATAGGCTAGCCCACAAAATCTTGGTGTAGAGTACCGCTCTAAAATATCCCGAGAATGTTTCACCAAACATTGTGTATTTCTGGCATGAACAGAGGTGTTTTACTGTAAAATCCCAAAGTTAAATTGGATTGAGGGGGAATTAACAAATCAGAAGAGCAAAGAAATTGCTCATTTATACCAAGGGAAAGAAACAAAAAGCTTTAAGAATTACTTGCTGCAGCATGACACCTTTTAAATGAAAGCTTTTCTGAAGCATGTTCTGCGCATTAAGATATCAATCAATGGTTTTCATGTTCAGAAATGGAACTTTAATTAAAGCTTCATGTACTCTGCTTTTATGTGCCCTTAACGTTATCCAGAATAAAGTCCCCCCCCCCCCCCGGTCTGTTAAACAAAACCCCTGTGAGGTTACTACTTCTGTAACCTTTCAAAGCTGTTCAGGCACTCTTTTCGCAATGAGAGGTTTTACTGTGTGAGTTGTATTAAAATGAATGGGATAGTAGCGCCATTCATTTTAATGAGGTGAGCACAGGAGAACTTCCTGATGGATTGTAGCTTAAGAGAGGCTCTCATAAACTTCTCATTGTGCTGAGACAAGGCCAGCCCTGCCTGCTTTCACTGCTACCCACTTCAGCCATGCTTCCAACCGCTGCTATGCATGGCTCAAATATTTCCCCCACTGCTTGCAGGCTCAATGGGGGGAAGGAGTTTACCACATGTACAGATATCCATGTACTCCGACCCAATCAGTGGTCTTCTTGTTCCACCCATATGCAGTGTACCTAAAGAGCTTGTTCCCATGGCTTCTGTGTGCATGGATGGTGACAAAGCATTGAAACCATGCACATCCGCAGTGAGAGGTGTGGCTATGGCACATGGTGAGGACCAGCTCTGCTCATCCATTGTTTCATTATGCACCCCAAAATTAACCTTTTAGCAACCAAATTTATACAATATATGTTTGTGTAAATGTTTGGTTTGGCACACTAGCAGATCTGCAGATGCCTATAACACCAAGTCCACAAAATGTAAATAAATAAATGTGAGGTACTGTATGTAAGCTTGCTCATTTCATGATGAGTAAGTAAGAAGAGGCCAATGAAATAGTCAAACTGAATTTTCCTGGAAGGCAATTAATATTTCAGGATACGCATCCATAATGCAGAGAGCTAACAGAGAGCTTGTGTCAAACCATAAAGACATCAACACTGGCAAAAAGAAAATAAAAAATATCAAGTTGTTTATGGCCTGGCCTTTCCTTTTTAAACAAAAGCTCGTAAGAACTAAAATTGTGTACATGCATAAATTAAGAAGGACAAACATGGTTGGAAATACATTTTAATGTTTCCGTAATGAAGCTTTGTTGGAGTAGCTTAAATATTTACAGTTTATTCCCAGAAATAAATACATCAAGACAGCTTTCACAGCCTCATCTCATGGCTTTTTATAGACAATGAAAAGGAGAGGGAACTAGATGGAACCTTGTGGAATTTCACAGAAAAGGACCATAAGGTTTTATACAGCCACCACCCAGTGTCTAACATCCCTTTTCAGAGCTAGGTGATTGGGAGGGTTGTAGTGGAACAAATGCAAGCATTTTGGGAAAATACTGATTATCCAGACAAAGTTGTGTCTGGTTTCTGACCTGGCTTTGGGACTGAATCAGCACTGGTTGCCCTGATGGGTGAGTTTGATTAAGAATGAGATAAGAGGAATGTGATGCACTTAGTTAATCTCTCAGCAGATTTTGATAGCATCAAGCATGATATCTTCGTGGACTGGCTCGGCCAGTTGAGAATTGGGAGCCCTGTTATTATGGTTCTATTTTTACTTGCAGGACTGGTTTCAGAGTGCAGCACTGGATCAATGCCTGTTGGATCCTGGCAACTATGCCCTGAGATCCCACAAGGTACCATCTTGCCCTTGTGCTGTTTAACATCTACATGAAACCATTGCTGGTGGTCATTTGGAGATCTGTAGTAAAGTGTCGCCTGTGTGCTGAGGACATCCAAGTCTATTTTTTGGAAGCATCTGAATGTGGTTTGACGGTGCAAGCTCAGTGTCAATCTCTGGAGGCAGCGATGGGCTAGATGAAGCCTGGGGTGGAATCTAAAGGTAAAGGTAAAGGTACCCCTGCCCGTACGGGCCAGTCGTGTCCGACTCTGGGGTTGCGCGCCCATCTCGCTTAAGAGGCCGGGGGCCAGCGCTGTCCGAAGACACTTCCGGGTCACGTGGCCAGCATGACGAAGCTGCTCTGGCCAGCCAGCACAGCACACGGAAATGCTGTTTACCTTCCCGCTGGTAAGCGGTCCCTATTTATCTACTTGCACCCTGGGGTGCTTTCGAACTGCTAGGTTGGCAGGCGCTGGGACCGAGCAACGGGAGCGCAACCCGCCACAGGGATTCAAACCGCCGACCTGACGATCGACAAGTCCTAGGCGCTGAGGTTTTACCCACAGCGCCACCCGCGTCCCTAGGGTGGAATCTACAAATATATAAAAATCATTCTGAAAATGCTTTTTTTTTAAAGGTGTCTTTAAAAATACACTGAATTTTCCACAAGGCTTGCCATTGCCATTGAGTGTCACCTTGTATATTGCACTTAGAACAATCTTAAAATGTTTCATTTGCAGCTGTATAGCTGAGATCTAATAAACTCATACAGACCCTGCTGAGAGCTTGAAGGTCCTGCTCCTGCCTCTCTGCCCCAGGCCCAGGGTGGGACCTGACAGGCTATATAAGGGCTGCTGCTGTTACCCAGCAGAGAATATTGCTTCTTCTTTTAAATTGGTTTTAAATTGTGTGTGTGTTTTACACACACACACACACACACACACACAGAGAGAGAGAGAGAGAGAGAGAGAGAGAGATACACCTTTTTAAATTTGTTTTCAAGTGTTTGCCCTGTTTTCAGCTGGGTTGATTGACATCCTATGGCCTTTCAGAATGTGTTGGGGGGGTGTTATGGGGTTGTTGCTGTTTTTATTTTGATTGTGTATGTTGTGGTTTTATATTCTGATTTTATCCTGTAAACTGCCCTGAGACCTGTGAGTATAGGGCGGTACAATGGTACCTTGGTTCTCGAACTTAATGCATTCCGGGAGTCCGTTTGACTCCTGAAAAACGTTTGGAACACTCACTTCTGGGTTTGCGGTGTTCAGGAGCTGATTTGTTTGGGAGCCAAGCCATTCGCGTACCAAGGTACCACTGCATATAAATAATGATGATGATGATACAAACACCAAAGCTACTACACTAGTTCAAAAGGAAATATATCTTCATGGTTAAGGAGAGAGGTGTGTTCTTCCACAAAGCTATTTCAGAGCTCCTCTACCTGAATGTATGATCAAAGCAAATCCTGGAAACTGACAAGTGAATTAAAAATCTTACATATATTTATAATGGCTCCTTTAACTAATCCATCACACCATGAATGACTTTGTTCCCGAGTTTGGTGTTTTTAATGTGTAAGATTGTTAATTTGTGGGTATAGTAGTATGTTATTAAATTCCCTCGCCTAGGCAGAAACAGTATTCATACTGAACTGCATTAGGGTATACCTTTTGTCCTTCGTTCGTTTTAATAATTGGCCATGATATGTGCAAAGCTTTTACTTCTCAACTTTGAAAATGTCAATGGCCCTGCAAAAATGACAGTATCATAAATCCATGCTAGTACTACCAGAAGGCCAAAAATGCAGAGAGCTAAACTGAAGTCAGATTAAATGCTAACGTTACTCTGAGAGTAGCAGTGAATACATTAATGGGCATTCACTAATCAGATCAGACAGCAGAATCCACTTTACTTTTTGTGCTTCACAGCCCTGACACCTGTAGGCTGGGTAGCACATTTTACATTGTTTCAGTGCACCATGCCATCTGGCTAAGGATGTAGAAAGGCATCAGTTTCTCCTCTGTTCTATTCAGCACTGTTTCTGTTCCACTGCAGTTCTGCTTCCAACAAAAAGTAGTCATTCATCTTGCTGTCCACTGTGGTTCCTGTAATTAATGACGAAATTAATGGCTCTAGCATAACGTTGTTTCATTTCATTTGTTTCAGTGCAAAGGAAACACAACGCTCATGCGAGGAGCAGCGTCAGTTACATGCCAATTGCGGAATGAAAACAGTAGCGGTGAATAATGAAAAATGCTTTGATTGTGTGGGGGTTTTTTATGATCAAGAAGTATATAAATTTTATGAAATAAAAAATTAAGTATTTTTATATGCTGGTTTTAATTTGTGTAAGCCACTTTGCGCAATATCAAAAGCAGGCTATAACTCTTGAGATAAATACAGGTATGTTCAAAGTATCATTTAGTGAGAAGAAATAGATAACATGTAGCCTCGTGGCTTAATTGGCATCAAAGCATTTTTCAAAGAGCAGAAGCCTCGAACAAGGTGTTTTCTACAGTACCGCATTACTTAACAGCTTTCAGGAACAGCAACTCAAATGACAGCACTATTAATTAATTCATCAACAGCTGCTTTGTGTTTGTGTCTTCCTCTTGGATAAAAACGTTTCAATGAAAAGAGTCACTCCCTTTGTCACCATGGAAATATTTATCTGTTTCCCAGGCAACAGTGTGGTCAGTCATCACGTTGCCACAGCAACTTTGTTACAGTCTATACCTTACTGTTGGTTTGGGCATATTTCGCAATACAATTTATTATAGGGAGATTTCACTTTCCCGTATAATGCTGCTTGAGTGAACGATGAACTGAATAAATTTCAATATTGCCTACATTTTTGTGTGCACCATTTTCTAACATCCACTTTCTTTTTCTGCTGGAGAACTGCACTGTAAAATTTGGAGGAGTGCAGATTTCAAAGGATAGCCGTGTTTCGGATCATGTATTGGTTCATGAAGCATGGATTGGATGGGTTTGCATTAAAATGTGAACCGAATTGATTTTCCTTCTATCCCTACAATGCACCCGAAAGTAATGCAAGAACAGCTTATGCATCTCTTTTTTCACATATATGCTGTTATGTCCAAAGTAATATCCAAAATAATAACACCTGCATCTCTCCTATTGGTATACATAGTATAGATGGATATGTCAATCTCGGGTGTCAGTCTCTCTAAGATGTAAACAGGAAGTTGTGGTTCGAGGAGCCGATCCCCCCCCCCCCAAAGTGGAATGAATACACAAGGACACGTGATATAAGGTTAATGGGCAAGAAAAGGCCACAACTTTATTGATTACAGCAAGTGAAAAGGTATTGGCTTAGGCATTGGATTACATCATCTGACTCCACCCCCTCAGAGAGGGGTGAGTCTGAAACAAGGGGGGTTTATTCACCAGTAGGTGGAGCCTGTTGATGCTAATCCAACTATAGGCTCTCCCCTGATGTCACCGAGGGTCGTGCCATGGCCTCCCGCCAAGCAGGCATCGGACAGAGTACACGACCGCCAGATTCCTTTAACGGAATACCCAAAAATTGAAGGCGCAGGCGATGGCCACACCTAGCCCTTTGACACCACGACACATTATTCCAATGCCTAACCTACCCACCAATACCACGAAAGTTGTGACAATTGCTACGAGGTAGGCGAAAAAACCAAAAAGCCTAATGCCAAATGGAAAAATTCCTACCAGGCCCCCCGGACAACCAGGGCGACCAACCTAAGGTCCATAGCAAGGCCAAGGGAAACTAAGCCCTGAGCTCAAAGGGAGTTGAGGGTGGGTGAATCGCGACGGGACGACGAAGAGTGAGGCTGAGGAGGGGCTGGCGCCGCCGTATCAAGGCTGCTATACACGCCCCCTCGGAGGCACCTGGTTGGGTGCCTGCCGATGGGCGTGGGCGCCAGCCAGGTAAGTGGGAGGCAGGGGGCTAACACCCCCTGCTAGAGGCAGGGCTCGGGCTCCCGCCCACAACCACTCCCCTCTCTTCAGGAGGAGAGTCTTTTTCTACTAGAAGCACAATTCAAACTCCCTTCCTTAGCAGGGCTAGTCTGAGTGGCAGGGCCATTTCCACATCCACAGCTCTGCTACTCTCTCCTTTTTTAATAACATTTTTTGATTTTCCAATTATAAAAATAAAAACAACAATACAAAAACAAAACAAATACAAATACAAAACAAACTAACTACCCTCTAGTCCCTTCCTTGGTTCCATTATTTCTCGAGATGCTGCATGTCCATTGTGAAAATTATAACATGTTTAAATCACCTATTATCCATTCATAAAAATTACAAGTAATCTTAAAACCCTGCTAATGTATTAACCTGTGTCCAATGCTTCTGTATATATGCAATAAACATCTTCTATTCTTCCTTGAATTCATTGTCACCTCTTCCTCTTAGTTGCATTGTCAATTTTGCCATTTCAGCATATTCCATTAATTTTAACTTGCCGATCTTCTTTAGCTGAGACACCTAATTCTTTCCAATGTTGTGCTAATAGTGTCTGTGCAGCTGTAGTTGCATACATAAATAAATTCTTTTGCAATTTTGGTAGATCCACTCCTATAATACCTAACAGGAATGCTTCTGCTTTTTTTAAAACAAAGGTTAATTTAAACATCTTCTTCATTTCATTATAAATAATTTCCCAATATTTCTTTATAATTTTACATTCCCACCACATATGAAAAAATGTCCCTTCTGTGATTTTACATTTCCAACACTTGCTTTCCTTAGATTTATACATTTTTGCTAGGTTAACCAGAGTTAGATAACATCTACACATCATTTTCATGTAATTTACAGCTCTGTCACTCTTGGTGGCCAGGGTGAAAGGTGGAATAGGGAGCCATTAGCTGCCCCAACCCCAAGTTGGTGCAACAATCAGGCCTGGATGAGGCTGAATATCATTCTGAATGGCAGCGACAGTAGCTCATGATACAGTTACTCATCCTCTCCCTTGGCTCCTCCTCAGGGGCCTTCTGCTGTTGACCACCAGCTAGGATCCTGCTGGCAGCATACATGCATTATCATTCAGAAATTGAACGCGGGTGCATTGCACTGACAAGCTGCATCACTCCATTTGCTGCAGCTAAGTAGGAGGCCAGCTTAGCTTCTGCCCAACACAACCCCTCTAAATCCAATAAGGGTTTCAATAGCACGTGCACCAACATTCTCCAGATGAAAATAGGAACGTTTCTCACTCCCCCCCCCACCTGACCCTCCTCGAGCCCCTGAGAAAACTTTTTTTTATTTTTTTATTATTTAGTAGATTTAGTAGATGGGCCTTTTCTGCAGTGGCTCCCCATTTGTGGAAGCTCTCCCCAAGGAGGTTCGCCTGGCACCTTCATTTTACACCTTTAGGCACGAGGCAAAAATGTTCCTCCTTAACCAGGCCTTTGGCTGACTGACATCCAATGTTCTTTTAAAATGTGTTGGGGCAGGGTGCGGGGTTAATTGGGTCGTTTTCATTTTATTACGTATTTTGTGTTTTTATATTGTGATTTTATGTTGTAACCGTGCTGAAAACTGCACATATAGGGCAGTACAGTGGTGCCTCGGGTGACATACGCTTCAGGTTACATACGCTTCAGGTTACAGATACTGCTAACCCAGAAATAGTACCTCGGGTTAAGAACTTTGCTTCAGGATGAGAACAGAAATTGTGCGGTGGTGGCGCAGCAGCAGCAGCGGGAGGCCCCATTGACTAAAGTGGTACCTCAGGTTAAGAACAGTTTCAAGTTAAGAACGGACCTCCGGAATGAATTAAGTACGTAACCAGAGGTACCACTGCTTATGAATTTAATAAATAAATAAAAATGATAATAATTTACTAAAAGAACACACAAACACAAAAGAATAGAAAGCGGCAGGATTAGATGCAGACCCACAAAGGGTTGTTATTTTTTAATTAAAAAATCAAGACTCCTAGAGCTCCTCTCCCCTCCCTTTTCTTCCCGCCCAAGGAAGCCCTCTGCCCCCAGAGTTGGCACAGCATGTGGGGCTGGGCCTCAGGGGCGACAGCCTCTCCTCCTCCTCACCTGCTCTCCAGCAGCCACTATGAACTATGCAAGGAAGGAGACAAGCAACAACAGCCATGGAGAAGCAACAGGATGTTCCCTTGCCACTACCATTGCTTGTGACAAGTGCTGGCTCTCCCCCCACTGAGTTTGGTGATGGCAGCACTGGCAGGGGAAATGGGGACATGCCAGGATCAAATCAGAAGTTGGGATGGCTTTCATAATTCCAGAACTGTCCCTGGAAAAGTGGGACATTTGGAGGGTATGGGATTGCTCTGCTCATTACTTCTTCCCAACATCTTCAGTCTTGCATTGTACTTTCATTAAAAAATGTCAGCTTTTAATATCCTGTCTGATGCAAAAGTCTCCCAGTCATCAATATTACCTTTGACATCCAGAAATCCTGATGTTTACATTTCCTGATCAGGCTTTCTGTATCCCCTTTTCTCTTTTCACTTATTGATATAAATTCTAAGCATTTTCCTTTGCATCATCACAATATGGCAACCAGATTCTTTCGAATGCTGTTCCACAAGCACTGGGCACAGGCAGGAGATGTACATTTTACATTTGAAACTTTGACAGATTCGCACCAGTCCAGTCGCCCGCGTTTGCCTCCTCGCTAAAGCCTTTCAATGGCTGATATGATTTATTCATCCCAGAGTTCACCTGGAAGGCTTCCCAGTAACACTCTTTGAGTTGGCTCCACCATTAAAATTTTATACATCATTGTACAGCTGACAGATTGAACTCAGGCAAGTCATTGCCGCAGAAAAGGCTTTGAAGGGTTCAATGATACCTGGAAATAACCTATGAGGTATGAGAGAGTACAGGCCTCAACTGTCCTCTTTTCCTTTCAGTTTCCTGAAAGAGATATACAGCCTATGTTCCCTTTGAAGTTTCATAGGGTACAAGTTCGTTAATTGAAAAGCGAGATCTTCTTAAGCTGTCACAATGTTCTTCACAATGCACATGGAGCAGTTTTAAGGATTTTTTCCCTCTAAATAGCGGGCCTGCATTTTCTAGGGATACATGGTGGAAGGGGAGAGAGATTATAGTTCTGCGCTAAATCTAACACAACTATAATTCTGGGCAAACTGTGCTACCCTATATACTGCTGCCACATACGAAAATCAAGATATATAAACATTTCACACAAGACCAAGAATATGAGTGAACAAGCAGTTATCAGCTTTTCACTGTTTGACTGTCAAACTAACTCTTTTAGGGTTGTTGCTTTTTAATCACAATGGTACATGAATATCAGTTTCTAATTGAACAACTTTTCTGTCTTCCTTTCCAGTTCGGAGCTGAACTATTATTCTTATGCTACTCAGAGAGGGGGAAGCATCTTTTGTCGCAAGTGTCAAAACTGTTTGTGGAATTCACATGTGGTACAAAGATTGGAATGCAGGGAAGGAAAATCCAGCTAGCCAGAGCTGTAGGAAAACTAGGTTTAGTTCTATGTACCAAAATGAAATTCCTGTGCAAGGGACCAGATAATGGTTTTGTTGGTCTTTTGAAAAGTTGATATAACCCATTAAATTAGGCTGTGCACCATTTACAGAACAATCCTGACCTTTGATCCATGTTGATGGTGGCGGGTGGCACTGTGGTCTAAACCACACAGCCTATGGCTTGCTGATCAGAAGGTCAGCGGTTCGAATCCACGTGATGGGGTGGGCTCCCGTTGCTCTGTCTCAGCTCCTCCTAGCTGTTTGAAAGCACGTCAAAGTGCAAGTAGATAAATAGGTATTGATGGGGCGGGAAGGTAAACAGTGTTTCCGTGCACTGCTGTGGTTCACCAGAAGCAGCTTTGTGATGCTGGCCACATGACCCGGAAGCTGTACGCTGTTTCCCTCGGCCAGTAAAGCGAGATGAGTGCCGCAACCCCAGAGTCGTCCATGACTGGACCTAATGGTCAGGGATCCCTTTACCTTTACCTTTTACCTGACCTTTGATCCATGTTGATGGTGGTAGTTATTTTTTATTTATTTATTTATTAACATGTTTATTTGATAACCAACGAAAATTACCAGGACAGCATCCATGTGGCAAGACATGGATAAAATGACACTGAACCATTCAGATTAACAGGTAAGTAACAAAAGTTACAGTTAAATCCCGAACCGCCAACTAATTCTCCAAAATAGCTTGAAGCAAGGAGGCCCTACTGTGGAAATCATTGATCTCACAACAAGACTGGTCCTCTGCGTTTTTGGCAAAGGACCCCTGGACGGTTAAGTCCAGTCAAATTTTACAGTGGGTTTCAGCACTCACCTCTGCTTTCAGGCTGAAGAAGCCAGTGTTTGTCCACAGACAGCTTTCCAGGTCATGTGGCCAGCATGACTAAGCCACTTCTTGTGCACCATGACAAATGCCAGAGCACACAGAAACACCATTTACTTTCCTGCCACAGCGGTACCTATTTATCTACTTGCACTGGTATGCTTTCAAACTGCTAGGTTGGCAGAAGCTGGGACAGAGCAACAGGAGTTCACCCCATAGCGCGGATTCAAACTGCTGACCTTACAACTGGAAGCCCAAGAGGCTCAGTGGTTTAGACGACAGCGCCACCTTCGTCCCTTTGCATTTTAGACTTCTGGTCAACATGGCACTTAGGTATTCAGCTGAGCTCCACAGGCCGCCTTTTTAATTGCTTTAATTGCTTGATTGGGGTCTGTCTGATAGTTTTCTTTTATAGGGGACAAGGATATTTATGTGTCCTTTGTTCCCCAGGAGCTAACAACTCTCAGCAGCCCTTTGCAAACCAGAGTTTCTAGGATTCTTTGAAGGAAGCTATTCTTGTTTAAAGTGGTATAATACTGTTTTGAATATAAAGTGCAGATAAGTCCTTGGTTTTGCTTGGAGTAGATGATCCCAGTACGTTTCTGAGCACAATTCAAAGTGTTGGTGCTGACCTTTAAAGCCCTAAACGGCTTCAGTCCTGTATACCTGAAGGAGTGTCTCCACCCCCATCGTTCAGCCCGGACATTGAGATCCAGCGCTGAGGGCCTTCTGGTGGTTCCCTCATTGCGAGAAGTAAGGTTACAGGGAACCAGACAGAGGGCCTTCTCGGTAGTGGCGCCCACCCTGTGGAACACCCTCCCTTCAGATGTGAAGGAAATAAGTAGCTAGTACCTTCAAGAAGGATAACAACCTCAAAAATGTACTTATTTCTCCAAATATATGTTGTTTCCTTCCAGTTCTGAATAGACAAACCACTGGTAGATAGCCAGCTTGGCAGTGGAGGCAGAGGATGCATAAAAATACAGCTCTACTTTTTTACTGCAACTGCTTGGCTTCTGAGTTTTGAAAGCTTGAGAAGAGCAGATCAGCTAGTGTAGGCCTTCTTCTCTCTCTAAGTGACACTTTTCCCAAAACTTGCTTAACTATCTATAAAAAAATCAAATATCTCAGAGGAGTCCTACATAAAATGTGCTAATGTTTAGTCTGAGCTTCTAGGCTAGCTGGAGACTGGTGGAAACGAAAACAATGCCAAAGATGTAAATTATTATTTTTTCCCTGCCAGCAATCAACTGCTGTTGCCTAAAGGTACAATGGCAGTAGCAGGGGTTGCCCAACTCATGCCAAATCTGTAAGTCTAGTGTTAATGTACCAAAGAGAAGCCAAGGACCATGGTCCAGGGAATAGGAGTGCAGCCAAGAACGAGTGTTAATCAGAGAGAAGTAACAGTTAGGGAAAATCCAGAGGATTAATCAGAGATTGGAGCCTTGGGAGCTTTTCAATATAACTCAAAAGTATGCTTGAAGGAAAGGAAATGCTGAGGTGTAGCTATGCGTGGAAGAATCTGTCACGTTTGGTTCGCTCATGTTCTTATTTTTCAACTCTTGAATTCAATTCTCCACATTTTGCAACAATTTGCATTTTAAAATTATTATTATTATTATTATTATTATTATTATTATTATTATTATTATTATTATTATTATTTAAATTTGTATACTGCCCTATACCCAAAGGTTTCAGGGTGGTTTACAGGATAAAATCACCATATAAAAACACAGATAATACATATCAAAATAAAAACAAGAACAATTCAGTTGAAAAATCCTCATGAAAATTCATCCCCCTTGTTGTATGGATTTCTCTTGATATGCAACTTTTTGTATTCAGTTTTGAATAACGTACACATTTTTGTGAGCTATTTCCTCTTATAAATTGGATTTTTTAAATGTTATTTCACTAATATATTCATCTTTATGCATGCTTCCTCCTAATGTATGCATTTTTGTAAATGTCTTTTGGTTCGAGAGCAGCATCACAAAATTCAGATATTTAGAAATTTCAAAGGATAGCTGTGTTTTAGTTCACATATTGATTCAGAAAGTCCAAATTGGATAAATTTGGCTTTAAAAGCAGACTGAGTCGAATTTCTCTTCCATCCCTAGGTACAGACGTAGACTTTATTTTTTCCCCCCAACAATATTTTATTGGTTTTTCCAGATACAGATTACAGAATAAAAAAGACAGAAAAAGAAAGGAAAATAAAATAACAGAGGAAAGAAAAAAGGTCAACTTTCCAAGATATTTTTCTCAAAACCAACTGGACTTCCCCACATCTCCCCCACCCTGCATTCTTTACAATAAAGATATCAGCAAATTATTACCTTGTTTCGTGCATTCCTTTGTACTTTCCAATAGTTATACTTTATGTTTAAAACTCATTGTCTAATTACTTTACCTTCGAATAAAGATCATGTTACTTTAAACGTTGGTCCTTTCATAATTATAAACTTAATTTCCAAATCTCCGAATCTTGTTGCTGAAGCTAGATTTTCTGGATCATGCAAACTCTTAACATTCATATAACTTAAAATATTTTTGTAAATAATCTTTAAATTTCCTCCAATCCTCTTCAATTGTTTCTTCTCCCAAATCTCGGATTCTGCCAGTCATTTCAGCAAGTTGCATATAGTCCATCAATTGCGTCTGCCACTCTTCCAGTGTGGGTAAATCTTGTGTCTTCCAGTATTTTGCAATTAATATTCTTGCTGCTGTTGTTGCATACATAAAGAAAGTTCTATCCTTCTTTAACACCATCTGGCCGTCAATGCCCAGGAGAAAGACCTCTGGTTTCTTAGGAAAGGTGTATTTAAGCACCTTTTTTAGCTCATTATAAATCATTTCCCAGAAGACCTTCACCTCTGGGCAGGTCCACCAGAGGTGAAAGAATGTCCCTTCAGCCTCCTTACATTTCCAACATTTGTTATCAGACAGATAACAAATTTAGCAAGTTTAACTGGGGTCATGTACCACCTGTATATCATTTTCATAATGTTCTCCTTCAAGGCATTACATGCCGTGAATTTCATACCAGTGGTCCATAACCTTTCCCAGTCTTCAAACATAATGTTGTACCCAATGTCCTGCGCCCATTTTATCATTGCTGATTTGACTGTTTCATCCTGAGTGTTCCATTTAAGCAACAAGTTATACATTCTCGAAAGTACTTTAGTCTTTGGTTCTAATAATTCCGTTTCTAATTTCGATTTTTCCACCTGGAAACCTACTTTTTTATCCAATTTAAAAACCTCTTGTATTTGGGCATAATGGAACCAATTTTGCACCTTACTTTTTAATTTTTCATATCTCTGCAACCTCCAATTTTCTCCATCTTTTTTCTAAAATTTCCCCATATTTCGGCCAACCAACCTCCATATTAAGTTTTTTCCAGGCCTTGGCCTCTGCTGGTGATAACCACCTCGGGGTCTTACTTTCAAGTAAGTCCTTGTATTTTGTCCAGACCATAAATATTGCTTTTCTGACAATATGGTTTTTAAACATTTTATGAGCCTTTACCTTGTCGTACCACAGATATGCATGCCAACCAAACGCGTTATCAAACCCTTCCAGATCTAGGACATCAGTGTTCTCTAGAAGTAGCCAATCTTTCATCCAACAGAAGGCTGCAGCTTCATAGTACAACCTTAGGTCTGGCAGGGCAAACCCCCCTCTTTCTTTTGAATCAGTTAATATTTTAAACTTTATTCGGGGCTTTTTGCCCTGCCAAACAAACTTAGAAATATCCTTCTGCCACTTTCCAAAGCATTCCACTCTGTCCACAATCTGTAGGGTTTGGAACAAAAATAACATTTTCGGCAATACATTCATTTTTATGACTGCAATTCTACCCAACAAGGAAAGTTTCAATCTTGACCAAATTTCTAAATCTTTTTTAATTTCCGTCCAACATTTTTCATAGTTGTCTTTGAATAAATTCAAATTTTTAGCAGACAAATAGACCCCTAGGTACTTCACTCTTTTAACCACACTTAGTTCTGTCTCCCTCTGAAACCCCTCTGTTTCCAATGATGGGTACAGACGTAGACTTTAGATGAGATAGGAATTGGTGTCTAATAACAGGTGTTTAGGGCAAAGAGGTTCTATAACAACAGGGAAAATGGACACCAGGTCTCATGAGAAGCAGACTGAGGGTGGTCCTCCAACCCCCACCAGTTCAAACCAGTATGGTCAGTCACCAGGGATGATGGGAGCTATGGTCCATATGGAGGATCACAGGTTCCTTTGGCAAGTGTGTGAAAACTTTCACCAATGAAATTATGTATTGTTGGTATTTAACATCTACATAATTAGCAAAGTTGTATAGAACCACTTCAAATGTATGTTGGAAGCGTAAGGAGAAGAAAGGCACGTTGTACCACATGTGGTGGACATGCAAGACAATGAAAGCATTCTTGGAAATGATATGTAATGAGTTGAAAAAAATGTTTAAGTAATGTTTTTGGAGAAAAACAGAGGCTTTTTTACTAGGAATTTTAGGTGCATAGATACCAAAGGAGCAGAAATGATTGTGACGTGTGTGATTATGCATGCGACGACAGCAGCATGGATACTGCTGGCCCACAGATAGAAAGAAGATAAAGTCCTGACCAGAGACGAATGGCTGATGAAGATCATGGACTACACCAAAATGGCGAAAATGACCGGGAAAATCAGAAACCAGGAAGAGAGGAACTTTAATAAGGAATGGGAAAAATTTGCAACGTACTTAAGAGAACACTGTAAACAACTAAAAACTTTGGCAGGATTTGAGTAAGGCTTGTAAAGCACTAAAAACTAAGGTAAAAACCTTTTTCATGTGATGCTGTTGAAAAAGATTGCAAATGGAAACCATGGAAGGGTGGAGGCGAGTCTAAGGATTCAGGGAATCCTAAACGCTGATGATTATGTCTAATGTTTGAATTTAAATGTCCAGTGTAAAATTGAATAAAAAAGATTGTACAAAAAAAGAAAGAAAACCTTCACGAATGAGTAATAGGGTAGGCAGGTGATGTTTAGGAAATGATCCTTGTTTTAAGAGCAAGAATGCTACAAATGTCCCTCCATTCATCTGAAACGTCAGCTGGCATACCAGTTTTGCAAGAACAGAATGGCTGTTTCATGCAACTTCAAACCTAGAATGTGTTATTATATTCACTTTGAAGTGAACTCTTGCTGGCAGGTGGGTGGGAATGACAGCAATAACATTTGCCCAAGCCAGAAATACACACACACACACACCCCAAATAAGGTTGGCTCATATAAATATGTCCATCAATGTGTGTTAGTATTCCCAGAAGCTCTTTTCGTTTAATTGCACATTTTCTTATGGTTTCTTGATTTTGCAAACACTGACAAGGCTGTTTCTTTATGAAGTGTATTTTAATTAATAGCTGGTTCATGTATGCCTCCCAGCTTCCTACTGGACCACAAATAGCAGATCAATGACACTTGATTGCATGGAAAATGACAATGTATCTCAAGCTTTTATTTTTCTTAAGAATCTTTAAAAGCTTATAATTAGTTCTCTATTTTGGTATGATATATTGTATGCATTAGGAAGAATAGTTTAAAATAGGCACAGTACTACTGTATCTAATTATCTTCACACAGTAGTGTTATCAATTCTCTTAAATTGTACAATAAATGAAAGTATTTCCAATATATTGGCTGCTTGATCCTATATATATGTGCTTCTGAGCTGTAGCAGGAGTGGCGACTCCTTTTCCAGTCCAAGGGTTAGGTTTGGCGGTTAATTTAATTTGGGTATAAGTGTAAACTGTTTATTATTGTTGTTGTCATTGCTATTATTCCTATTATTGGTTTCTATTGATTTATTGGTTTGTTTGTTGCCTGTACAGTGGTACCTTGGTTCTTGAATGGCTTAGTTGTCGAACAAATTGACTCCTGAATGCCGCAAACCCAGAAGTAAGTGTTTCAGTTTGCGAACGTTTTCCGGAAGCTGGACATCTGACATGGCTTCCGTTTGAGTGTAGGAAGCTCCTGCAGCCAATCAGAAGCCATGCCTTCATTTTTGAATGGTTTCGGGAGCCAATCAGAAGCCGTGCCTTCGTTTTTGAATGGTTTCGGGAGATGAACGGACTCCCGGAACTGATTAAATTTGAGAACCAAGGTACCACTGCATAAGATATTCTGTTTCCTAATGTTTGATGTTTTATTGTGGTTTTATATATGCTGTAAGCTGCCCAGGGTGACAGGGGAAACCCAGCCAGATGGGCAGGATGATATTATTATTATTATTATTATTATTATTATTATTATTATTATTATTACTACTACTACTACTACTACTACTACTACTACCAAATTCTTTTATGAGCAGCCTCTGCTCTGGCTATAGGGAAAAGTAGATGGAGCAACGTATGTGACTTTTATCTTTGTACAGTAGGCTACATTCCAGCTACACAAAACTCTGAGGTTTCTACATACTTCCTCACTTCCTACACACGAGGAAGTATTATGTGCATTTTCCACACATATGGCTCTATCACAATTTTTAAGCTGAAGGGAATGCATTATTGCCTATCCCACTCCACTATGCCTATGAAGACTCCATTTGGGTAACAGAGCCATTTACCGCTCTTTATGAACTACTGTCGAATATAATCTTCACTACTGATATGGTTTTTATGAAGGTTATCTTCATGGAAAAGTACTTTTCTAAAGCTCTAAAAATGAAATAAAACTGGAGGAGCCTGGGGATATCAGCAGTAAGAAAGACTAGCCCTTTTCTAGCTTTTAAGATCCGGAAGAACCCTAGTCAAATACAAGAAATACTCTCCTCCAATCATTTCAACATTTTGATATGGCTAAAAAATAATAGGTAAAGCCACTCCCTTAATCAAAAGCTATAGAAAAAACTATTCTTTAAATTTATGACAGGTGTATTTTCCATCCAAAAGGGGGGGGGGTATGTTTTATTTCCTCCTCCTCCTTTTATTTAAACCCCGTCCATCTGAATGGGTTTGCCCAGCCACCCTGGGTGGCTTCCAACAAAATATTGAAAATATAATAAAACATCAAACATTAAAAAATTCCCTATACAGGGCTCCCTTCAGAAATCTTCTAAAAGTCAGATTGTTGTTTATTTCCTTGACATCTGCCGGTAGGGTGTTCCACAGGGCAGGTCCCACTACCAAGAAGGCCCTCTGCCTGGTTCCCTGTAACTTCGCTTCTCGCAATGAGGAAACCACCAGAAGGTCCTCAGAGCTGGACCTCAGTGTCTGGGCTGAATGATGGGAGGGAGACACTCCTTCAGGTATATTGGGCCGAGGCCATTTAGGGCTTTAAAGGTCACCAACCCTTTGAATTGTGCTCAGAAATGTACTGGGAGTCAAAGTAGGTCTTTCAGGACCAGTGTTATGTGGTCTCAGTGGTCACTCCCAGTCACCAATCTAGTTGCCACATTCTGGATTAGTTGTAGTTCCCGGGTCACCTTCAAAAGTAGCCCCACGTAGAGTGCATTGCAGTAGTCAAAGTGGGAGATAGCCAGAGCATGCACCACTCTAGTGAGACATTCTGTGGGCAGGTAGGGTTTCAGCCTGCATACCAGATGGAGCCGGTAGACAGCTGCCTTGGGCACAGAATTGACTTGCACCTCCATGGACAGCTGTGAGTCCAAAATGACTCTCAGGCTTCACACCTGGTCCTTCAGGGGCACAGTTACCCCATTCAGGACCAGTGAATGCTGCACACCCACCCGCCCCCTGTCCCCCCCAAAACAGTACTTCTGTCTTGTCAGGATTCAACCTCAAGCTGTTAGCCACCATCCATCCTCCAACCGCCTCCAGACACTCACACAGGACCTTCACTGCCCTTACTGGTTCTGATTTAAAGGAGAGGTAGCGCTGGGTATCATCCGCATATTGATGGACACCCAGCCCACACCCCCTGATGATCTCTCCCAGCAGCTTCATATAGCTGTTAGAAAGCGTGGGGGAGAGGACGGAACCCTGAGGCACTCCACAAGTGAGAGCCCAGGGGTCTGGACATTCATCCCCCATCACCACTTTCTGGACACGGCCCAGGAGGAAGGAGCAGAACCACTGTATAACAGTGCCCCCAGCTCCCAGCCCCTTGAGATACGTTTATTAGCATTATCTACTTTCTCCTATCATTCTTTTTTAAAAAAACAAAAACAAAAAACCTTACTTCATCCAGCTAGTCAACAGTAAACTAAAACAAGAAGGACTACAGCACATTCTTATTAGATTTACATTTATTGGATATAATGGTGCTTTGCAATGTCATGGAAGAATATTAGGTGTACTAAAAAAAACAAAAAGACCGAAAAATGACTGTATGTCACATAATGCAGTGTTTCTTCCCTAAGGTGACATTTAATGATTAAAATACTACAGAGCTTGCAATGGTATATTCTACCAAATGGATGCTTCAAAGATATTCCTGGGCTCTGAAAACCCTCATTTTATGAGAGGATTTAGGGATGCCTTTTAATAAGAAGCCTCACCAATATACAATATCCAGAATTATTTTACAAAACAGTCTCACCATCAGCACCATAATGACATACCGCTAAATGGTGCAGCAGTCAAAAGAAATAGCAATACAATACAATTAGAACTCAATCGTAAAAGCATTTACAAGGGAGGAAGCACCATTGAAGACAGTGCAGTCTACTTCTAACTAAACATTTGTAGGATTGTTCTGGTTATTGGTATATGACCAATATAAGTAGTGTCATGCCCCCTGTACAGCTGTGTGCTTTACCTTGATCAGCAATATAACTATTCCAGTCAGCTAAGCCCCACATCAACATTGCTTCAGTTTCAGGAGATACAGTAATCCAGGAGTTACTTATGTGGTGCCCTCCTGATGTCATTGGAGTAAAAAAGGTAAAAGGATAAAAGGTAAAGGACCCCTGGACGGTTAAGTCCAGTCAAATGCGGATATGGGGTTGCGGTGCTCATCTCGCTTTTAGGCTGAGGGAACCGGCATTTGTCCACAAGCAGCTTTCTGGGTCCTGCAGCCAGCATGACTAAGCCGCTTCTGGCTCAACGACACACCATGATGGAAACCAGAGTGCACAGAAACACTGTTTACCTTCCTGCCGCAGTGGTACCTATTTATCTACTTGCACTGGTGTGCTTTCAAACTTCTAGGTTGGCAAGAGCTAGGATAGAGCAGTAGGAGCTCACCCCATCATGGGGATTCGAACTGCCAACCTTCTGATCTTCTATCGGCAAACCCGTGATCAATGCAATGATCAATGCAACCAATGGTAGTAGAAGTCTATGCATTCCAATGCTCCCCCCCCCACGGAAAAAAGAACTGTAGTTAAAGGCTCACCAGCGGTGATAAAAAAATGGGGGTGGGGTGCTATTTCCATTCTCCCTTCCTGTTACGCTATTAAGAAGAAGAAGAAGAGTTTGGATTTGATATCCTGCCTTTCACTCCCCTTCAGGAGTCTCAAAGCGGCTAACATTCTCCTTTCCCTTCCTCCCCCCACAACAAACACTCTGTGAGGTGAGTGGGTGGGGCTGAGAAACTTCAAAGAAGTGTGACTGGCCGAAGGTCACCCAGCAGCTGCATGTGGAGGAGCGGGGAAGCGAACCCGGTTCCCCAGATTACGAGACTACCGCTCTCTCTTAATCACTACACCACACTGGCTCTCTTAAAATATTGTGTTAGCTGCTTTATTTTTTAAAAAAGTAAGAAGGCAGATGAGATAAAGTTAAAGGAAATAAGACATATAAAGGCTTAAAATACAACTTTGGCTGTTACCCTCTGTTCGCTTACCTAAAAGTAAGGCACATTGAAGGCAGTGGACCTCTGAGTATTCATGCATATGATTGCATTGACAGATTAAAAACTACATAGAGGTGAACTGTGCAATCTGCTTATTTAGGGCAAAATCAAAAATCAAAATCATTTAAAAAAACCCATGAGTTCCTCTTCATACAGGACAAAAGGCATTTGTAGGTCTTGTTTACGAGACAATTGTGCAATAAATGTGTTTGTGTGTGGTCCTTTAATAACAGCAAATATATATTGTTGAACAAAACCCAGGCAATGGAGGGAGAACAAAATTGAACACACTTACTTTGACACTGCTATTTTCAAGTGCTATTTCAAGTTCAGCAATCAAAGTCCAGTCTTAAGCTTCAGAGCTTTAACTTTGAGGCAGTGTTAATTTGAGAGAGCTCTGTCCGCTGAGGTTCTGCTTCAGAAAGAGTTACAGAACACGTACCATCATTTCTTTATAATTAGTGTTCACTGCCATGTTGTGTTCTTCTTAGACTGTTATTTCCCTTTCTTCAGAGAGCTGTCTTTCTTTTTCTCTGCGTGTCTTGATTGAGAGGATACAGAGTCTCTTAAAAGTTCATTTGAGTCCCAATCATACTATTAATGATACCTCAGGGATAGTATGTCCTTTCTTCAGGCTATGCTGTGCAAGGTTATTCTTGTTAGCAGTGACTGCTGGCAATGAAAACTGAGAACACACCAAGTTCAAAATGGATTCTGTCTTTCAAGCTCTTCCTATAATGACTCCATGTTATCCCCTAGTTTTAAACTTTAATCAGCTTCATCAGATTTAGATAAAACCCAGTTTCCTCCCCAATAACTTTTTCTAAAATATGTCAAATTAAACTTGATGACTCACACACAAAGTGGCATAAAGCCACCATATTGATCTGCTCCTACTTCATGCTAAGTAGCCCATCTCTGCCCAAAACAGCAGTGGAATTTCTCTATCATCTTGGAGCGTGCTGACAATTTGCATTGTTCTTCTGATGGCAAAAACTGATGAAATGTTTTTAAAAGTTGCTGTAGGTTCTCCATCCCTTCAATCTATGTGAATTCAGCAACTCGGGTTTGCAATTGACACAGCAGACAAACATACCATCAGCAAATCAATTAGCTGCTCGGTTGCAGAAGGGATAAGAAACCTGCTGTTAGACTCCAACTCCCATCAACCCAGTCAGATGGGTGGGGTACAAATAAATCATCATCATCATCATCCAGCTTGGTCAACCCTCAGAGCTTATAGGAGTTGCGGCAAAACAGCATCAAGAGGACCACAGATTCCCCATCTCTGAGCTGAGGAGTCCCAGCCATAGACAGTGCTGTTCCATTCCTAATACCGTATTGGCCCGAATATAAGCCGCACCCGCAAATAAGCCACACCTTTAAAATTCGGCGGCTTGGGGGAGGCTTGGGAGCCACAGGTGGGATGGGTGCTATTGCCCTGCGATCCTGGGCTGCTCTCTGGGGTGGGGTGGAGCTGCGCCGCTTTGCTTGCAGTGTAAGGTTGTGAATATAAGCCACACTTTAACTTTTCACGATCAGAATTTGGAAAAAAACATGTGGCTTATATTCGGGCCAACACGGTACTTTTTCAAGGCTACATTCTTCTAGGAACCAGAAGCATCACTATACTTTCAATGTATTTGTAACCCTTTGTGAATCTCTGTCCTGGGTACAGAGATGAAGGAGGACCCTTGAGACTCTGGCTAATGAGCTGTCCAAATTAGCTACTGCTGATTGTTCTTGAGCACTGCAGATCGAATGGTACATCGGAATGAAATGTGGTGAGGATGCTACCACTACCCACAGTGGCGGACCTTGGGGTCTAAAATTTCGCTGGCGCCCTGTGTGACCCCAAAATTCAGTGACCTTCCGCCTCTCACACCCCATTCTAAATAATAGATGTACAGAATTTTTTAATTGGTTTAAATATGTGATATTTTATACAGGTTTTCTCCTGTGTCCTATTTGCATTATGTTCAGGTATGACATTTTCTTCACCACTTTTTCTATCTTGATATAGTGAGGAATTGTATTGTTTTTCCATTCTTAATACTGTACCACGTTCCTGCTCAGAAACTGCTCGCTTCCTTGTCTTTCTTTCCCAGCGTGAAGTGCATCCATTTATCACTGCCTATTGCATCTTCTTCCAGCTTCCAGAAAAGTGGAAGACCTCCTGACCACCATTTTTGCTGTGGCCATAAGGAGCTATATTTTCTAATGGCAACAGTAATAGCTGAAGACCAAAGACCTTATCCTGCAAAGCTGTTTCACCCAAAAAAAATCTACAGTAGCTTGTTCCACTCCATCCTATTCCTGGCAGGTAGGAGGTAATGATCCAGTGTTGTTCTGCCACTGTGCATAAACAATTTTTGCCCTTAGGTTTAGCTGCAACCACCAGGTTTGTGCCAACTTCCCTGGAATGGTAGTGGTACAAACTGGAGTGGATATCACATAATGTGATAAGTGGATAATTCTCCTCCCATCATTTCCATTTGAAGCATTTCAGCACTGCTGCACTTAGATGGAATGTACTAGGGTGGCTGTTTCCATCTCTGCACTCGTTTTCCCTGGGGCAAGGCAAGTAATTTGCGCCCCCTAACCCGTGGATTTGCGCCCCCTAAACCGTGGATTTGCACCCCCTAACCCTAACCCCCAGATGTTGCGCCCGGTGCGGCCAGCCCCCCCCCCCCTGCACCCCCACGCTACGCCACTGGTCAGGAATAAGAGGTTGACTACAACCATTTCACAAAGTGTGCATCCCAAAGCCTTTATTGAGTTAATGCAAAATTGGGCCTGCACTAGAATGACACTACCATGTTGCAGTCAGTCGTGGTAAACTGGCTTTATGAAATCTGCTAGTTCACCTGCTCTTCATAAAGCCTGAGAGAAAGCAGTGCATGTTTCCGGGGTGGGGTGGGGAGAGAGTGGGGGATAGTTGAGTGAAATTTGGAAAGAAAGCAGATATGGATAAGTAGTAAAATGACGCTGCTTCAGTTTGCTACCTGATAAAGGACAAGTGGAAGAGCTGTGGCCCTCCAGATCTTGACAATTGACACTTCCCATTGACCATGCTGGTCGATGAGAGTTGGGTGCTGTGGGTTAAACCACAAAGCCTAGGACTTGCCGATCAGACGGTTGGTGGTTTGAATCCCCGCGACGGGGTGAGCTCCCGTTGCTCAGTCCCTGCTCCTGCCAACCTAACAGTTTGAAAGCACGACAAAGTGCAAGTAGATAAATAGGTACCACTCTGGCGGGAAGGTAGACAGCGTTTCCGTGGGCTGCTCTGGTTCGCCAGAAGCTGCTTAGTCATGCTGTCCACATGACCCGGAAGCTGTACGCCGGCTCCCTCGGCCAATAAAGCGAGATGAGCGCCGCAACCCCAGAGTCGGTCATGACTGGACCTAATGGTCAGGGGTCCCTTTACCTTTACCTTTATTAGGAGGGCCACAGCTTCCCTACTCCTTCAACAAGTGTTGGTGTCTGTTAACCTCTCTCTTACATCATGGATGTTAGCTCATATTATGGATGTACGATCTGTATTGTTTTATTGGCACTGTTGATGCAGGTTTGTCATGGCCTTTGGCTAGAACTCTCTCTCTCTCTCTCTCTCTCTCTCTCTATATATATATATATATATGTAAAGGTAAAGGACCCCTGGACAGTTAAGTCCGCTCAAAGGCAGCTATGGGGTTGCGGCGCTCATCTCGCTTTTAGGCCGAGGGAGCTGGTGTTTGTCCACAGACATTTTTCTGGGTCATGTGGCCAGCATGAGTAAACTGCTTCTGGCGCAACGGGACACACGATTATGGAAACCAGAGTGCACAGAAATGCTGTTTACCTTCCTGCCGCAGCGGTACCTATTTATCTATTTACACTGGTATGCTTTCAAACTGCTAGGTTGGCAGGAGAAAAAGTTAATATATTCTAAGGGAGTCCATTGAGCTTGATCTAGCTGAAAGTGCCACATGTAATATATGACCCAGAAAGTAATGAAAAGTTACACTTATTTGTCTCTGCATCTATTTATTGTCTTTTTCAGAGTCAAAACAGAAAATATATATTTTACCTCTATGTGAAACAGATGCCAAGCCATGAAATAGACGAGGGCAAAACCAATGTTGTGGAATGTTTGGTAAACAGATTGATAATATCCTTTCCTTACTTAAAGTATATTTTAGCTCACTAATAGGGCACAGTAGTTTTAAATAAAGTTCTGTCAGATCCGATGAGGTGTGACAAAAGTACTGGCTCACTCAGGGAGAAATTGAAGCTCATGATCTGCCAGATGAGTGCAGTTTGGAATAGGAGGATATCTGCTTGAGTCGAGAAATGGGGGCTAGATAGGTCAGGGGAGACGTATTTATTTCAAAGTCCACTCAGTTTGCTAAGGTGATTTAGCAATCTAGAGTAAGTTACAATGGGAAAAAGGATGTTGTAAGTCAAAATCTATTTTAAAGGCTTAAATGGTTTCAGACCACCTTTTAATAAACGATCTTTTTGGACTCAGCCAGAGACACTCCTATTCCAAATTCAACCCATCCCAGTAGATCTTGGGTTCGGATTGCTCTCTTAGTTTGTAAATTGCTCCAAGAGCTTTGACTGAAAGGCAGCTAATAAAAAATGTTTTTTGGGGAGAATATATATATATGTAGAATTGCACACACATCACTTTTACAGTGGTACCTCGGGTTACATATGCTTCAGGTTACATACGCTTCAGGTTACAGACTCCGCTAACCCAGAAATAGTGCTTCAGGTTAAGAACTTTGCTTCAGGATGAGAACAGAAATCGTGCTCCGGCGGCACGGCGGCAGCGGGAGGCCCCATTAGCTAAAGTGGTGCTTCAGGTTAAGAACAGTTTCAGGTTAAGTACGGACCTCCGGAACGAATTAAGTACTTAATCCGAGGTACCACTGTAATTTGTATGCTACTTGGATTCAATTATATATCTTGATGTTTCATGCAATTTATGAATTTCCTAAATAAAATCAATACTAATAAACAACAACAACAATAATAATTGTATCCCACCCGTCTGACTGAGTTGCCCCAGCCACTCTGGGTGGATTCCAACAGATAATTTGCAGTGTCTATTGCGTTTACTTCCAAGCTAAACCACAAGGTATATACCACCACTGATTCAATTTTAAAAACAGGTAAGAGAGGCAGAAGGATAGTGACTTTCCCAAGGTACCACAATAAATGTGGGGCAGAAATGATAGTTGAACAGAGGGCTCCACTCTGTCCAATCCTCCACTAACTGGACCAGAGCAGCTGAATATTGAGGTTGAAATTAGGTATTATATGCAGGGCTAGGGATGAAAACAGCTGCATGTGAGCTTTTTATTCCCCGTTCCCAACCATCACATCCTAATGTGGTATGTTCCTCTGTGGAGAAGGGCAGAGAAAATGCAAACAAAAGATGATGTCACAGAATGGTGATTGTTCTTAAATATTACTGGATGGGGAAAGAGAATGCAACATGGTGAAACAATCTCTAATTTTATCACAAAATGCAATATGTCAAGAGAAACAGATTGGTTGTGATGGAGTTTTAAAATCATAATAAAAAAAAAACCAGTTTAAATACAATTCTTTGTATACGATTGATTATTCATTCATATCATTACACCTGTTGTGTTGCAGATTTCTTCCCCACTGATGCTCTTGAAAGAGCAATCACGGAGGCACCATGGATTCAAACACACGGATCATTACAAGCACTATGTGAAAAATATAATCATGTAAATCTTCTCAAGACATGGTTCTATGCATGCAGCTTCATTACTTGCCCCTTTTGACAATTTGCATTAGTTGCTTCACAGCTGACTGCTATCACAGTGTCTTAAAAATCCCATCTGCTCTCATGAGATGGTGATCGGAACATATTAGAGAAGCGAACATATATAGATATATGCATTTATCGGCAAATGAGAGTCCATTAAGTTTTGAGAAGACACACTGATTTCAAATGAAGTGGCCTGGAATGCCTTTGTTGCTGGAAAACCAAACTTGAGGAGCCTCTGAATACCACTGCAAGGAATGGACTTGGTCCTCAGCAACAAGGAGGAACTGGTCAATGAAGTGGAGGTAAAGGGAACCTTGGGAGAAATGATAGTCTTCTTTGGTTTCATGATACAAAGGCAATGGAAAGCTGACTGTAGTCAGACATGCATTGTGGACTTTAAGAAGGCTGATTTCAAAAAGCTTAAGGAACTACTGAGTGAAGATCCTGTAGTCAGAAATACTCAAAGAGAAGAGAGTCCAAGGTGGATGGGCGTTTCTTAAAGGTGAAATATTGAAGACACAATTGCAGACAATTCCAACAAGAAAGAAAAGTGAGATGAATGTAAAGAAACAGGTGTTGTTGCAAAAGGAGCTGATTTTTAAGAAGGGCATTATAAGAAATGAAAGATAACGGGTAGGAGGCTAATGCTATTCTCGTCTGCTTCAACAGAAGTATAGTGTCCAGATCAAAGGAGGTAACAGTACCACTCTATTCTTCCTCGGTCAGGCCACTCCTGGAATACTGTGCAAAATTCTAATCACCACAATTTAAGAACAATGTTGACAACCTGAAACATGTATAGAGGAGGGCACCCAAGATGATAAAGGGTCTGGAAACCAAGCCTTATGAGGAACAGTTGAAGGAGTTGGGTATGTTTGGCCTGGAAAAGAGGAGAATGAGAGGAGATATGAAAGCCATCTTTAGATATCGAAAGGGCTGTCACATGGAGGACTGAGCAAGATTGTTTTCTCCTGTTCTGGAGAGTAGGACATGAACCAATGGCTTCAAGTTGCAAGAAAAACATCAGGAAGAGCTGTTTGACAGTGGAACAGACTCCCTTGGAAGGTGGTGTACTGTCCTTCCTTGGATATTTTTATACAGAGGTTGGATGGCCATCTGTCATGGATGCTTTAGCTGAGATTCCTGCATTGTAGGGGGTTAGGCTAGATGACCCTTTGGGTCCCTTCCAACCATAAAATTCTACGATACTATGAAAGGGATGCTCTGCATCTTTGATCAATTTATGGCAACATTAACATTTTGAACGATCGTTACTGGATTTCTTTTCTGATACTGTTCTGATGGAAGGCATCATTAACATTTTGAACGAAAATTACACACAGAGCCATCCAAACTATAGTTTCCTCTATTCCAGGAGGAATTTGACTTACAACAACACCCTTTTTGCTGGCTAAGTCCTGCTAGATCATGTGTCTGAGCCGAAAGGAATACAGTAGGTGTAAGTTTTTCCTTGTTTTGCCCTACATCCACAATGTCCATTTGGAATTTATGTCAGCTGAAGTTCTTCCAGCTGGGCTGCAACCGAAACTTAGGCAGGAATAATCTCCAGCTCAGCCCAAGATCCACCAGATCAAAGTTCTCTCACCCTGGCTGGTCTCGGGATTGGATTATGCTGCTAAATCACGCTCCCCTTCCTTCACCGTTTAAAAGTTAAACCTTTTTTTCTCAGCAACCTCTTAAACAAGCTGTTTGTTGCAAGCCATTTGCACACTTAGAACATTTCTTTGTTACGGCAAACCAGACAACATTCATCAATTTGTCAGGGTGAGTCAGAATAACACTGCAGCATCTGTCTGCAGGGTGTTAGTGCTGGACTGAAGTTGAATCATTGTAGCAGCTCCACCTCTTTACGAAGCCCTATGTTTGGCTTCCTGTCCAAAGGACATTGGAGAGAGCGAGAAGGAAGAAAACCTTAAACGTAACTTGCTGATCTCATCTCCTTTTTCTGCACTGTGCTGCACCATCTCTCTGCCCTCGCCCTCTTCTTTCTCTCCCTCTCCCTTCTTTTCTTTGGCTTGACAAGCTCTAAGCCACATTTCCTCCCTGCTTAAAAGCTTTCCCGAGCAGATTGAGAAAAGCGACGGCACTTAGTGTTTACTTCTATAGAAGGATTTTATATGTAGCTGTAATCTCAGGTTCTTGCACCCCCAAGGTCAGGCGCAATCATCATAGATTCTGGATCATAAACCATACCTGGATGAAAGTAAATAATCCTTATGCATTAGAGGACTAACCAAACCAGCAACAGACAAGGCATATTTTAGATATCATATATCACTGCACTAAACATATTTATTGGCATGGGAAAAGAGGAGTTTTTGGGGCAGAACCTGTAACACATTTGGATTTCCTTCAGAAGGGGTATTATACTGGCTAACCATGAAGGGGAAAATTGGTGATATGAAAGGAAACCATTTCGGCACTCAAGCCTGCAATTTATTTACAAGGAATTAAAATGGCAGCATGTAAAAAGATTCACCATATAGAGCTTGCAATGCAAAAAAGAAAAAGAAAAAAAGATTCAACACAAAGAGATTTCCAGCTGCATCAGAATACAAGTTTTGATGGCGTCTCAAAACAAGACACTTCCTAATTTCATCTCTAACATATACACTTGTTAAATATATTTTGTGCATATATCACCTAAGCAGTCAGTGATCCGTCATCAATATTCCTGTGTGAAATATCTGGATGATTTGATTAGATTTTAAAGAAGAAAGCAGGCATTTTATTATGGCGACTACAACCTCCTGAATTCCTTGGTGGAAGTAATATGGAAACCTTGTTATTATTTACCTTAAACGTCATATTACTGAAAGACACAAAGGAAAAAAAATATCAATTTTTATTTAAGGATCAGGCACAATCTGCACAATAAATAAATTGATTTTCTGTTGGTGATACGGACATGATACAAGCTGTGTGTGTTTTCATTATAGCTCCAGCAGAGCAACATCAAACACATTCGGTTCCTCATGTCATTTATTTTTACCTGTATAATTGAATCTATATATGACGTAACAATGAAATGGGATTTTATTCTGCATTGATAAAGCAGTATATTAATAACTGTTATGGCTTATGGCCAAACACATAATTATAATAATACTAGGGGGGAAAGATAGCATTTGGATCTACACCTGAGGAATAAAACATGTATAACTGTTATTAACCCCCCCCCAAAAAAGAACCCCAATAACAACCAGGAGTTCATGTTCACTCTCTTTGAAACCTTCCAGGTGGGCAGTATTCTCTTGTCCCCTTGAAGTAAAGCTATGAGACAAACATACTTATTTCGCTTCACCAAACCTTTATTAGGCATTACAAATATAGGTCATCATAAAAGACCCATATATAAAATTTTAAAATATATACAAATAAACAGCCATGTAAAATACGTAATAATGAGGATTTTCATTGGAGTTTTCTTCCCGCTAAATAGTAGGTTGGGAGAAATATAATGGGAAACAAGATTGCAATATAAGCACACAAAAATCCTAACATAAATGCCATTTGGAGTGGCACAGAGCAAAATGCAGACTTTAACTGAGATCTGCTTGATCGCTAGATCACCCAAATGTGAATTCTGCCACTAGAGCGGGGGAGGAGGGGGGATTTGAACATTTCCCATATTTGGAAATTCTGGTTTTCATGCATCAGATTTTGAAATGCTAGAAAATCATCAAATGCAGATGAATTTCATACTAACCTAAATGTCCATGCCTATTATTATTATTATTATTATTATTATTAGGAGTAGGTGATGCTGTGGTCTAAACCACTGAGCCTTGGGCTTGCCAATCGGAAGGTCGGTGGTTCGAATCCGCACGACGGGGTGAGCTCCCATTGCTCGGTCCAAGCTCCTGCCAACCTAGCAGTTCTTTTGCTAAGAGTGTTACATAGATGGTAATTGTTTGATTTACAATTTGTGATTGTTTTACTGATGATTTATTAAGTATTCTATACGATTTATGCTGTATTCATGATGTTCCATTATGTTATTTCTATCTTTTGTTTGTAAGCCACTTTGAGATTTATTTGAATAAAAAATGTCATAGAAATAGAATCAATCAATCAATCAATCAATCAAAGATGGTGGGAAGCTGAACCACAAGGGGGTGAGACTGGGAAGGTGTCGTGGCCAAGGGAGAGTTTTGAGGCTCAGGTCAAGATGCTTGGAGGACTTCATTTGACCCCAGCCTGAGCTTCCCCAGCCCTGCACACAACGAACACTGAGCTACTGACAAAAGGGATAAGTCCAAAGCCTTTAACCCACTTAAAGAAGAAATATACTTCACAGGGTGAAATCGTATGCCTCTTCTTTTACTGCCAGGTTTGTTATATGAGATTAGCCTTTGCCACTCATATAACAAACCCTTTAGATATAAGGATGAGCAGTACAAGCTCTCAAATTATAAATACAATTTGACAGCATGGGCTGCTCACCCTTGAATCACAAAAGCAGCCAGGACTTGTATATGTGCTTTCAAAGAGCATTGCATTCATGGCCATAGAGCAGCAGGCTCTGAGTAGGCTGTAAAGAAACCGCCAAACTCTAGGCTGAGAAAGAAAAGAGAGCCGGGTGCGGGGGGAGAGACGACCTTACAGGATTCTATATAGCTATTAATCTTTACTGTATTAGAGAAAAGCTACCCAGTTACCTATTTCCCTCTGCATTGTAGCAAGAGGGCTACTCATATTGGTTGCCCTCTTTGACTTTTCCCTTTCTCTTCACTTCTCTCAGACCCACCAAGCGTCGCTATTTTCCAGGGACAGTTCCAGATTCACAGAAGCCATTTCAGATGCCTTTCCTTAAAAAGGTAAAGGTACCCCTGACCGTTAGGTCCAGTCGCGGACGACTCTGGGGTTGTGGTGCTCATCTCGCTCTATAGGCCGAGGGAGCTGGTGTTTGTCCACAGACAGCTTCCGGGTCATGTGGCCAGCATGAGTAAGCCGCTTCTGGCGAACCACAGCAGCACACGGTAATACCGTTTACCTTCCTGCCGGAGTGGTACCTATTTATCTACTTGCACTTTGACATGCTTTCAAACTGCTAGGTTGGCAGGAGCAGGGACCGAGCAACGGGAGCTCACCGCGGGGATTCAAACCGCTGACCTTCTGATCGGCAAGTCCTAGGCTCTGTGGTTTAACCCACAGCGCCACCCGCATCCCTGGATGGTATGGTAGGATGTCCATATTTTCTTTTTCTTTTCTTTTTTAAATATTTTAACAAACAGATTATCCATCAATATAACCAATTACATTCCCCCCCTTTTTATTCTCTCCCATCGCTCCCTCTCCCACCCTCCAGAGACTTTCCTCAGCTCCCCTCTCTGATTTGTTTGCACATATTATTCTTTGCAGGTTAAAAAGTTCTACATATCATTACCTTATCTATCCTATGTTCTACTAATAAATTTGTGGATGTTTAGTCAAAACCTGCCAAGGAATCCAAATCCTTTTGTTGTCTTTTTAAATAGTTTGTAAAAAGTTCCCATTCTTCCTTGAAGTCACGGTTGTGCTTCTCTTGTAGTCCATATTTTCATTAAGCCAAGGACTTAAGTAACTATACAATCTTTAGAAGACGCCAGAAGGCAGCTGTGTATAGGGAAGTTCTTTTTGTTTTGTTTTTTAAAAAGTTTAATGTTTTATTGTTTTTATATATGTTGAAAGCTGCCCAGTGGCTGCAGAAACCCAGTCAAATGGGAGGGGTATAAATAAAACAACAACAACAGCAACAACAATAATATAGACTAAAGGTAAAGGGACCCCTGACCATTAGGTCCAGTCGTGGCTGACTCTGGGGTTGCGGCGCTCATCTCGCTTTATTGGCCAAGGGAACCCGCGTACAGCTTCCGGGTCATGTGGTCAGCATGACTAAGCCGCTTCTGGCAAACCAGAGCAGCGCACGGAAACACCGTTTACCTTCCCACCAGACCGGTACCTATTTATCTACTTGTACTTTGACGTGCTTTTGAAGTGCTAGGTTGACAGGAGCAGGCACCAAGCAACAGGAGCTCACCCCGTCGCTGGGATTCGAACCTCCGACCTTCTGATCGGCAAGTCCTAGGCTCTGTGGTTTAACTCACAGCACCACCCGTGTCCCTAATATTGACTAGGATGTCCCTATTTTCATCAGAGAAATATTGGAGGTTGTGTTCACTGCCATCCCCAAAAAAATCTTTCGCATGGCTCTGTTGCGTGTAGGCCATTCTCCCTGGGACCTGCATAACTGTACCAAGTTGCCAGTATGAAATGCCAAAGCAAAATAACAACACTGTGACCCTGTGCTCTGAACCTCTTACCCTTTCAGTGCATTTGCACCTGTGAAATGATCTTTCTTGCCTGAATCTCTGATTTCTCTAGAGGAAAAAGATGGATGTAACCCATAAGCAGCTCTCCCTTTTTGAGTTATGGAACAGGTTTCTAACTTAATTTTATGGATTTATTCAAGCAACTTATATACCACTTAACTATGACAATCTCTGGGTGGTTTGCAAAGATACAGTACAGTAAACAACAACCAGTTAAAACTATAAAATCAATCTTCATTTAAAATGTTTGCTGGAATAAAAAAAATAATAATACTTCAGTTTGGTGCCAGAAAGTCAGTATAGAGGGGCCTGCCTGACCTCAACTGGAAAGGAGTTCTACAAAATTCATAACAACTAAAAACTTAATAAAAAGGGCACTTGAAGAAGTGGTTCTGCCATCCACAAAACAAATCTTTAATTAACTGGATCTCCTTGTTTTACCAAATCAATTTGCCTGCAGAATTGAGAGCTATTTGAAACTCTGGATTTTCTATGGATATGGTACACAGGTACCTTGAAATGTGCCTACTGAGTTGCCTGGCAGTTGGGATTTAATAAATTTGGTGCATATTTAATATGGAATCATACATCACAAACAGGTGCAATATTTAAAAACATGCCTGTAGCATTTGCTGAACAGAAAGTTGCACGTCAAAGGCAAGGTGATGGAGTACTCATAAAAAAGGGCAAATCTCTTGCAGTTTTTTCTTCCTCTGGGGCTGCAGGGATTGTTTAACAGACACTGATGTTGAATAACATCTTGTCAAGGCAACATTGTGTGACATGAATATTTTAAAAGAACACATACCTATCAAGACAAAAGTATTCCCATGTCGACTTTGAATAGCCACTTGACCCACTTACTGGCAAAAAAAAGAAGTAGTAATGAGAATTGCATCTATTGCCACTGTTCATAGACGAACTCGGCTGCATGTGTGTGGGAGTTGATTTAATTATTGCCATTTCCCCATGGAAATGGGATAAATACCAGAGAAAAAGAACGGCGGGACTAAATTCCCTTTTGTTGATTCCTTTTGTCTCTGTTTATCGCAAGCAGGCAATTTTGTTTTTATTGCCACTCAAGAAATCATTTTGCATAATTTACTCGATGTAAAGTCCAGGACCTGTCGGAGAAGAAAGGCGGGGGCAATTGGGTCAGTGGGTGATAAAAAAAGAGTACTGTTTTTACAGTGCTTGGATAATAGCCATGGAATGCTTGATGGTGAAGTAGCCACAAAGTTGGGCTCCTAAGTCTCCCTCCCTCCCTCCCTCTCTCTCTCTCTCTCTCTCTCTCTCTGAAATGAAAAATATCTCCGTCATGCTGTCTCTCATAATGAAGATCCACTGGGGTTTAGCCATCTCCACTGAATGAATGAGAGAATCTTTATTCCTGGTATTCATACTTGAGCACTGAGAAAGCACTGCAACATTTTTATATCTGATAAAGGATGTGGGACCCTTGTAGTTGGTGAGAGAACGGAGTTCTTATATACAGTGGTACCTTGGTTCTCAAACTGAATCCATTCCGGAAGTCTGTTCCAAAACCAAGGTGCGCTTTCCCATAGAAAGTAATGCAAAATGGATTGATCCATTCCAGATTTTTAAAAACAACCCCTAAAACAGCAATTTAACATGAATTTTACTATCTAATGAGACCACTTATCCATAAAATGAAAGCAATAAATGATGTACTGCAGTCACACAATCAATCAATCAATCAATCAATCAGTAGCTGAACTGGGTTCCACACAGTCACAAAAAGAAAACAAAAAAGGTTCCACACAGTCACAAAAAGAAAACAAAAAAGGTGCAAAAACAAAAATGCAAGATAAATAGCAAAAACAGACAGACCTCAGTGTAACACTCAAAACGGAAGTGTGGCACTCAAAACGGAGCACATTTGGCTTCCAAAAAAAGTTCGCAAACCGAAACATTTCTGGGTTTGCAGTGTTTGGGTTCCAAGTTGTTTGAAAACCAAGGCGTTTGAGAACCAAGGTACCACTGTGTACATATTCACTGTCCCCTATATAAGGATGCAAGAAAAAGATTTTTAGTACTTATAATGACAATGTCCCTTGGCCAGAACCCCTCTGACATGATTTTATATCTCCTCGCTGACACAGATAAGTATGTGACCTGGCGTGTAGCACTCTTTGCAACTGCTGCTAGGAAAATTAGAGCAAATTATATAGCCAAGGTAGCCATCAACTGTAAAGGAGATGAATTTATTTGACCCTATCTATCTACATCAGGGTATGCTCTATCTTTGTCACCAAACTCCGAGTATAAATTGCACACTGCACAGTGGTGCCTCGCAAGACGAAAAGAATCCGTTCCGCGATTCTCTTCGTCTAGCGGTTTTTTCATCTTGCGAAGCAAGCCCATTGACAGCTTAGCGGATTAGCGCTACAGCTGTCTAGCGGCTTTTCGCGATCAGCTGTTAAGCGGGTTATCAGCGGAACAGCTGATAGGGGGCTTAGCGGCTTAGGAAAAGGGGGGGAAAGTGGAAAAAAACCGCGGGGACGCAGAAGATTTTTTCATCTTGCGAAGCAACCCCATAGGGAAATTCGTTTTGCGAAGCGCCTCCGCGACGGAAAACCCTTTCGTCTAGCGGGTTTTCCGTCTTGCGAGGCGTTCGTCTTGCGGGGCACCACTGTATTAATTGGCATTGTTTTTTGATATATTAGTGGCCATGTGATGATTTTAGCTTATGAATTTTATTGTTTAATGTCTTGATCTGTATATTGGGGTACTTTTATAGCTCTGTTTAGAGTACGTAATGTTTTGATAATATAAATGTTTTAAGTCTTTTGTATCAATCCAGTATATTTTCTTTTAATTGTCGAATGATTCTGTGTACATTGCGGCAGCCTTTGGCTATGTGCAATAAAATTGACTGACTGACACTGTGTGTATATATATATGTGTGTGAGAGAGTGTGAGTGAGTGAGTGTGTGTGTGTGTGTGTGTGTGTGTGTGTGTACACACACTCATTCATTTATTCAAATGAATCTCAAAGCAGCTTACAACCAATAAATAACCAAAACATAATAAAATGTAATAGCACATCACAAATACAGTGTACATCATATAAAATAATTAACAAATTATCAATAAAACAGTTGCAATCTATAAAAAAACTTAATAAAACAGCAACAAAAAAATAAGCTAAACCTCACGATTATGGCAAGTCATGTGATTAAGAAATCAATGCAGCATTTAGAATCTATAAAACAATATTAAAAACATATAAATATCAATACATAAATATGTAAAGAAGACATGTGTCCCATGATATTTTAGACTAAGTGGATGAGTATCATGTGTTTTAACCATTGTGCATTCACTAACATGAGAATATGCCCATGTTTCTGTGGGGATTTTGGCTGTTGCTCACATTCTGGAAGACAAAATGTTGTGAATTTCAAAATCCACAATACAATCCTACCAGGGGGCGAAGGCAGGTGTAGAAGCAGACAAGCTGCAAAACCCAAAGCCCTTCCATATTCCCATCCTCAATTGATTACAATGGGAAGAAAAGTCCCAAAGCTGGCGCATACCTTCTTCCCCCAACCTATTCTGTGCTGGATCCAATAAAAAAAACTGTATTTCATCATTTTATATCTCTCGCCACTAGCTGAGCAGCTCATAACCTTTTGGTCTTTAGAAATGGTATTGCTTTGTTAAAAAAGGCAAGGAGGGTGAAAAAGAAATGCAGAATATTTTAGAAAGTGTATTCCCAAACACTTCCAATTCACATTTAAAATTGCCATAGAATAAGTATAATGTATCAATGCTTTATAAATGTATGGAAGATGGAGAGGACAAAAACATCTTAAGTGCAGAAATGGAAAAATATAGAACACTCCAGTAGTAGTTTTTTCTAAATGCACTTGCTGTAGTAATGTATTTCATTTTACACAATAACTTGAAGCTGTGCTACAGTTTATGGGTGAAAAGGATTGCTTGGCAGCACCTAAGATATTCAGGTTTTCAACTAGAGAAGATAACAAACTGGGTGTTTCAGGAGATAAAACAGTCATGTCGCTTAGAAAAACAGTAGCCCAGGCATGTTCCCTTTCATGGCAAGGTGTGTTTGTGAGATTCTAAATTCCACTTAATACTTAACAAGTAGTTTAGCTTAGGGAAGTGCCGTCTTCTGTCTGAAAACCCCATAATGCTGAAAGAGGAGAAAAGTAACCCTCGAGCTAAATAACATAAGATTTCAGCAAAATACGACTTATTCCCTGTAGAACTCTGGCAAAAATAAAAAAAGTGCTGAAGAGACCTTTCACACAGAGGTGACCAAATCATTGTTGCTTTTGTTGTTGCTTAAAGTTTTCATAAACAGGCAACCAGTAAGTCCAAAAAATAGTAATACAGAGGTGACTAAAGGGACTATACATTCCACATCTTAGAAAGATTGTGTATCTTGGCTTAATGTTAAAAGACAGATTATCTGTTTTCCCATATATTTATCACTGAGAACCCCATTCAGATCCATGTTTCTATGTCAAGAGTTATTTTCTACCTGAGCGGCCTATTTTCCTATAACTTATTATTCCTTCTGGTAATTCTGTGAAATTTTTAAGGGGCTATTCCTGTGGCAGATCCATACATTTCAACTGATGAAAATAGGGACATCCTATTCCAGGCATCCCCAAACTCAGCCCTCCAGATGTTTTGGGACTACAGCTCCCATCATCCCTACCTAACAGGACCAGTAGTCAGGGATGATGGGGATTGTAGTCCCAAAACATTTGGAGGGCTGTGTTTGGGGATGCCTGTCCTATTCCATGACATGAATACTAATTCTAAAAGTTGTATAGAATCTCCTGGGTTCAGGGGTCTCATACCTCCATACCCTCCAACATTTCTCTAATGAAAATAGGAACATCCTAAGGAAAAGCTGGAAATTCTAGGATCAATCAGAAAACAGAACGGCTACTGTAAATCCGGGACTGTCCCTGGAAAATAGGGACACTGGGAAGGTCTGTCTCAGATTTGCCAGCATTGTTGTTGTTTAGTCGATTAGTCATGTCCGACTCTTCGTAACCCCATGGACCAGGCACTCCTGTCTTCCACTGCCTCAAGCAGTTTGATCAAACTCATGCTGGTAGCTTCAAGAACACTGTCCAACCATCTCGTCCTCTGCCATCCCCTTCTTCTGCCCTCAATCTTTCCCAACATCAGGGTCTTTTCCAGGGAGTCTTCTCTTCTCATAAGGTGGTCAAAGTATTGGAGCCTCAGCTTCATGATCTGTCCTTCCAGTGAGCATCCAGGGCTGATTTCCTTAAGAATGGATGCGTTTGATCTTCTTGCAGTCCCTGGGACTCTCAAGAGTCTCCTCCAGCACCATAATTCAAAAGCATCAATTCTTTGGCGATCAGCCTTCTTTATGGTCCAGCTCTCACTTCCATACATCACTGCTGGGAAAACCAGAGCTTTAAATATACGGACCTTTGTCGGCAAGGTGATGTCTCTACTTTTTAAGATGCTATCTAGGTTTGTCATTGCTTTTCTCCCAAGAAGCAGGCGTCTTTTAATTTCCTGACTGCTGTCACCATCTGCAGTGATCATGGAGCCCAATAAAGTAAAATCTCTCACTGCCTCCATTTCTTCCCCTTCTATTTGCCAGGAGGTGATGGGACCAGTGGCCGTGATCTTCGGTTTTTTGATGTTGAGCTTCAGACCATATTTTGCGCTCTCCTCTTTCACCCTCATTAAAAGGTTGCCAGCATTAGCAGTTTAGAATACAGTGGATCTCCAGCTCAGCCAGCTAAATTCCCACTCAGTTGGAGCACAGCAAGCATTAAGTTCTCATCCCCAACAAAGATCCACTGGGGTTACTTCCTCATCCAGCTAGGATGAGCCCATCTTCTGCCAGGCTCAAGTAGAGCAGCAACAGTCCCACTGCTGAATGGGGTTTGTATCTTGTTCAACTTTACATGAGCTTAACTTACACTGACTTGCTTCTGCGTAGGACTGCTTCCTTAGACAATGCTCATGAAAGGATATTTTAACTTACTTAATTGTTACCTGAATGTTTTTTTATTATGCATGTTACCCACTTACTACTGTCCTAAAAGCTAAAGGTAAAAAGTAAAGGAGCCCTGGACAGTTGTGTTGTTTAGTCGTTTAGTCGTGTCCGACTCTTGGTGACCCCATGGACCAGAGCACGGCCAGACACTCCTGTCTTCCACTGACTCCCGCAGTTTGGTCAGACTCATGTTTGTAGCTTTGAGAACACTGTCCAACCATCTCATCCTCTGTCATCCCCTTCTCCTTGTGCCCTCAATCTTTCCCAACATCAGGGTCTTTTCCAGGGAGTCTTCTCTTCTCATGAGGTGGCCAAAGTATTGGAGCCTCAGCTTCACGATCTGTCCTTCCAGTGAGCACTCAGGGCTAATTTCCTTAAGAATGGATGCATTTGATCTTCTTGCAGTCCATGGGACTCTCAAGAGTCTCCTCCAGCACCATAATTCAAAAGCATCAATTCTTCGGTGATCAGCCTTCTTTATGGTCCAGCTCTCACTTCCATACATCACTACCGGGAAAACCATGGCTTTAACTATACGGACCTTTGTTGGTAAGGTGATGTTTCTGCCTTTTAAGATGCTACCTGGACAGTTAAGTCCAGTCAAAGGTGACTATGGGGTTGTGGCGCTGATCTTGCTTTCAGGTCGAGGGAGCTGGCGTTTGTTCACAGACAACTTTCCAGGTCATGTGGCCAGCAGGACTAAACAGCATCTGGTGCACGCAGGACCGTGACAAGTGCCAGAGCACATGGAAATGCCATTTACCTTCCCGCCGCAGCAGTAACTATTTATCTACTTGCACTGGTATGCTTTCGAACTGCTGGGTTGGCAGGAACTGGGACAGAGCAACAGGAGCTCACCCCGTCGTGTGGATTCAAACTGCCAACTTCTGATCAGCAAGCCCAAGAAGCTCAGTGGTTTAGACCACAGCACCACCCGCATCCCTAAACACCATTCCTAAACCATTACTGTCATAAACAGCCTTCCAACCATATTACAAGTACATCCTGGAAAGCAAGCTTGGTATTGAAATAACTTCCAGTTATAAATGCTTAGAATCAAAGTGGAGGCAGTTTAATTTTTTTTTTTTAAAGGCACAACAGGAAATCAAATTCATAATTGGTAAAAGTTTGCACTTGGAAGATACCCTTCTCTTTGATGATGCTAAATTGTATGTTATATGGAAATACTTAGTGAATTGCCACTGAATGTTGTCCGGAACAGAATTATACATCATTTGCCCAGAGCAGAATTATAAATTATTTATGGAATAAATATTAAATAATTCAAGATGAAATGGGAAGTTTTTTCATAATGAAATGTCTCGAGAATTTTAAGGAAAGCTTGTGAAATTCCCCAGGATTTCCCTTTTTTTGACAGTTTCATGCTGGGGGATTGTGAGTGGGGAAGGATGACCACCACACATACACACAATGAGGAATATTCAGAGAAAATGTGAAGAGCTATATGCCTGAAAAACAATCCAAGGCTATTTTGAACCAGGCACTATGTCAGGAGTTAATAGAAAACCCATAGGCATCTGGTTGTTCAGTGTGAGAACAAGATGCTGAATTAAATGGGAGCCAGTAGGCTCTTTTATGCTTTTGCATGGCTCCTTCTCCTGAATTTAGGACAAGCTGAGAGAAAAGATGCAGAAGAATAACTTGAAATGAGATGGTAGTAGAAGGAGGTACAGTAGTTACTGTACATCTGGTACACAGGCTGAGACCCTACCTGCCCGCAGACTGTCTAACCAGAGTGGTGCATGCTCTGGTTATCTCCCGCTTGGACTACTGCAATGCGCACTACATGGGACTACCTTTGAAGGTGACCCGGAAACTATAACTAATCCAGAACGCGGCAGCTAGACTGGTGACTGGGAGCGGCCGCCAAGACCATATAACACCGGTCTTGAAAGACCTACATTGGCTCCTAATACGTTTCCGAGCACAATTCAAAGTGCTGACCTTTAAAGCCCTAAACGGCCTCGGTCCAGTATACCGGAAGGAGCGTCTCCACCCCCATCGTTCTACCCGGACACTGAGGTCCAGCACCGAGGGCCTTCTGGCGGTTCCCTCACTGTGAGAAGCCAAGTTACAAGGAACCAGAGAGAGGGCCTTCTCAGTAGTGGCGCCCTCCCTGTGGAACGCCCTCCCACCAGATGTCAAAGAGAACAACAACTACCAGACTTTTAGAAGACATCTGAAGGCAGCCCTGTTTAGGGAAGCTTTTAATGTTTGATGTATTACAGTATTTTAATATTTTTCTGGAAGCTGCCCAGAGTGGCTGGGGAAGCCCAGCCAGATGGGTGGGGTATAAATAATAAATTAGTAGTATTAGTATTATAGTTAAGATGGGAGATCTCTCACCAGCCCAAATGAGAGGGGCTCTGTATAAGCCAAACTATTCCCCCACACCAAAAAGATTGTATACTGAGCCAATCTATCAGAAAAAAATCTCTCCCTGTATTTCCTCTCTGGTGTACCACCAGAAAATCAGGAGGGAAAGCTTTACTGGGCTTTGGGAGTTGTAGATTCTTCCGCAGTTGCTATGGCCGCTGCAGGTAAACTACAACTCACACAGACTTTCCCTACTTTCCCTCTTCTCTAACCATGGTTGGGGCACTGCTACTGCCATTGCTACTATAGTGGTACCTCGGGTTACAGACACTACAGGTTACAGATGCTTCAGGTTACAGACTCCGCTAACCCAGAAATAGCACCTTGGGTCAAGAACTTTGCTTCAGAATGAGAGCAGAAATCGTGCAGTGGTAGCAGGAGGCCCCATTAGCTAAAGTGGTGCTTCAGGTTCAGAACAGTTTCAGGTTCAGAACGGACCTCCAGAACGAATTAAGTTCTTAACCCAAGGTACCACTGTACTGCCATAGTGTCTAGTAAGTATAATTGGAATGGAAAAACCTTCGGGGAATTGTAAAGCTAACAAGGCACATAGGTGCGTGGGTGGGCTTCCTGCGTAAGCCAGAAGCTCTTCTGTAGACTTGAGCTGAACAAGAATTCTGGGTTTCATAAAGCTCACCACTTGTTTTTCTGCCCTTGATATTTCATGGTAATTAAATCAATGTCTGCGCTGCTGGGAAAGTGAACGAGAGAGTGATGCAGGGTAAATCATTTTGAAGTGTATACTTTGGCATTACATCAGTGTTATCAAGTGGGGAATCATTTATCACGTTAAGTGTACCTTTATTGACCTGTGTGCACGTATCTGGGACCACCAGGCAAATGAGGGCTCTAGGAGCTGCAACGTAGTTAAAAGATACATGCATAGCTTAGTCAGTAGAGCAGAAAACTCTTGATCTCAATGTCATGGGTTTGAGCCCCATGTGGGGTCAAAGATTCCTTGTGGTCCCTTCCAACTCTACAATTTGATGTAAACTTCCAACATGATTGTGTGGAAATCACTGGGGTATACATAGAAGTTGAAATTGTTGTGTACTGTGTAGAGTTGTCCTCACATCCAAATTCAGGCTGTAAAAATATATGCTGGGGATGACTGGAGGGGGGTGGGGGCCTGGAATGAATTCATATGTAATTCCTATATTCACCTACCACATTATCAACAGATAGTGGTTTTGAACTACCTGATATTTTGCCAACTGCTATTCCTTCATGGATCACTGCCTTGTCGTGGTGAAGGCACTTGAATAACTCCAAGAAATTATGAGCTATGCCGTGCAGGGCCACCCAAGATGGACAGGTCATAGCCAAGAGTTTAGACTAAATGGGATTCACCTGGAGAAGGAACCACTCCAGTATTTTGCCAAGAAAACTCCATGGACATAAAAAAGGAGAAGCTCTGAGAAGAGAGTGAGAGTTTCCAAGGCATGCTCTGATTCATGGGGTCACGGAGAGTCGAACACGACTAAGACAACTAAACAACAAACAATTCCTGGGTAAGACTGTTGGTTGGAATACAGATCAAATATCCACTGGGTAGTTCATGTTGAGCTGTGAAATATTAGACACTCTGTTGTGTTCAGTGGCTCCAAGAATCTGTCACTTACTCCTTCCTTGGACTCTTGTATACTGGCATTTTACAAGAATCCAAACTAAAATTCAGTTAGTCAGCAAATCTGACCTTTTAAAATAACTGGTTGATGCTTTTATTATCCTTGACTGCCAATATTTTTTTTTTAAGAGACAGAAAACCAACAGGTTTGGGTCCTGTCCCCCCCCCCCCCCGGTATCATTTTTCAGGTATATACTCAAGTTACATAATGTTCTTACATTTCCACTTGTAACTTATTTGTTTTAGTGTTCAGAGACATGTAACCTAGTAGGGGGGAAAGAACTCCAATTTGAACTGTGAAAATCTTCATTTCTCCTGGGAATTTTATTTTTAGAATTTAGTTCTCCCTCCATCTGCCTTTGAGCAATTTTCTGTGCTTCAAGCATGAGCAAGCAATATTAATCCAATTTCTAGCTTCTCTGAGGCACATTAACTTTGGGCTGTATGCACCTCAGCTCTCCTTCTAAAGCACTCTAGGTCTATTTAACTGTTTCATTGTCCCTCTCCCCCCCCCCCTTCAGTTGTGGCTACTGAAAGAAAGCTTTACACAAAGGGTGTAGGTGGGAGAAGAGATTTTGAAGTTAATTCTATGCTCTGATGAATCCTTACTTTAAAAAAGTTTTGTCTATCACTGACAATAAAACTCATGGGCTCTACCCACATCACTTCTGTGAAATGCATGGTTCGGGAAAGTCTGTGGGTGAAAAGAGGTCACCATAAGCCAACTTGCCCGTGGCTTACATATAGCAATAAGCTTTCTGTCTGTATTGTATTACCAGGCACTGAAGAACACCTTACCTTTGCTACCATGGATTTCTGACCAGGCACAGTAAGACACTCCTGTTTATTATGATGCTCTCATTGTGTTTCCAGTGCTGAGTTTTCTTATCTGTGTTCATATAACATTAACCAGAATGCTTATGTATCCTGTACTTTGTTATAGAATACTACTGTTTGAAGTGTTCTTTGCGTGTCGAGGTCCCCAAGTCACCCCCTAAATAAATCACAATTCACACAGGATTTTTGTTTAAGGTTTTTGGCATAATTTTGGCCATAACTTTATTAAATACATAACGTGAGTGGTTGCTAAGGCATTGGTTACGACTATCTGTCCCCGCCCCGGGACAGAACTGACTTCTGGAAACCTGTGGAAGTCAGTAAGAGAAAACATTTTGGGGAGAGAATGGGGCTAGGCACCACACCCTCTCCCCTCCCCACATGCTCCCAGGGACTTGTGTGGCCCAAGCCCCTTGCCAGGGATTCGGACAAAAGCATGGCAAGCCCCTGGATTCCTTTAATGGAATTCCCTTGCAGCAGCAGCATTGGAGGGGCAGGCACAGCCAACCCTTACCCCTTCACCAACCAAGTTTTAATCAATGGCAAACCGCAACCTTGCAAGTTGTGACGATTTGCTACGCAGTAGGCAAAAACCAAATGGCACCAGCCAACCTGCCAAATGGACAAAATTCCTCCCAGGCCCCTGACCCAAAAGCAGACGACCCTATGACAGGCATAGCAATGTCAAACGCAACAGCCCTAAATTAGGGAGGGTGGGCAGGCGATCCGATGCATGCAGCAAAAGAGCCTGAAAAAAGCTGCGTGCCAAGAATATATACCGTATTTTTCGTCCCATAGGACGCTCCGTCCCATAGGACGCACCTAGTTTTTTGGAGGGGAAATAAAGGGGGGAATTCATTTATTTTCCCCCCAAAACCAGATCGGGGAAACCAAACCAGGTCGGGAACAGCGGTATGGCGGCGCTGTGCCTCCCCGCTGTCCCCCGAGCTTGTGGAGCTGGCCGATGTCTGCCTGGCGTGAGGGGCGCTCTGCTTCAGGGCGCCTCTCGCGCCGGGTGGCAGGCTGCTATCCACAGCGTAGGGAGCCCTGCGGGAACTCCCACGGGCTCCCCAGGCTTGCTGATAGCTTCCTGAAGCCTGGAGAGTGAGAGGGGTCGGTGCGCACCGACCCCTCTCACTCTCCAAGCTTCAGCAAAAGCCTGTATTCACCCCATAGGACGCACACAGATTTCCCCTTCATTTTTGGAGGGGGAAAAGTGCGTCCTATAGGGCGAAAAATACGGTAACCTTTGGGCCAACCGACTAAATGGCAAGTTCAAAATCTCCCCAACAACCCAAATTGGCCCAATCACAGTCATGGCCATCCAAACGGTCCTGCCCAGCAACCAAGAGGGGGTGTCCTGCTTGACCCCACCGCAACACGTGCTCTCCATGAAGGAGAACACACTTTCTCAAATCAGCTTCTCAAACACACCCTAAGCCCGTGGACATAACAGTGGGGAAGCTACAGCTTTGGAAAACTAAATGCTCAATGCATAAGGGGCTTGCTGCATTGGGAATTATATGTGTAAAAGATAGATTGGTTTTAAAACTCAGAAGTTACATCAGAATTACCGGATTGCTTTATTTATGTCGTTATTTGTTTATAGGATTGGTATCCCGCTGTTCGATAGGAATGCCCTTGAGGAAGTTGTACATGTTAATCAGCATTTACTCATCCATGAGTATGAAGGAGAATCAAAAGCAGTTAATCTTCGTCTTTGAAATGAGTTGTAGTTTTCTGTGAAATTTCTACTTCTATGCATGAATTTAATTTAGTGCAATTTTTAATCTTACTTAGAAAATCAATACCTTAACATATCAAAATGTTTTTTTGCTGGCCTTCTTTATCTTTATATAAACATTAGTCATCTGTTTGTCCAACTGAATTCTGCCAGACTAGAATCCCTAGATACAGGGCCACCTCACAAGAAATAATAAAGCAATTCCTTTGATTGGGACACTGACTCCAACTTTGTCATAATTTTGGCACCAAAGATATTTCTGTTTTCTGGGGAATCTGAGCAGATTGGAAGTTTTCATTTTGACTTTCTGTATTTTACTGATGTCATAAACCACTTTGGGACTTTTTGTTGTGGGAAATGATTCATAAATTCAGTAAACCTAAATAATTTGTAGCACCCTGTTCAATTTATCAGTTTTATTCCCCAAACAAGTAACAATTAAGCAACAGGCAGAATGACAGTGCCATCCTGCACAAGTCTACTCAGAAGTAAGCTACACTGACTTCCATTGAGTTTACAAGCTGGTAAATGCATATGAGTTTGACCAAACTGCGGGAGGCAGTGGAAGACAGAGGTGCCTGGCGTGCTTTGGTCCGTGGGGTCACAAAGAATCGGACACTACTAAACGACTAAACGACAACAACAAATGCGTATAGGATGCAAATGTGTATAGCCTAGGGAGACCCTAAGTTCACTCAGCAAACTACGTGATGAGGCTCGGATTTAAACCCAGGTCTCCCCAATCCTAAAGTTTCCCCCCTTTAATTAATGTGAAATGAGATCCATAGGGATAGCCAGCTGAAGGTGCTTGTCTGAGTTTTGATCTGCCACCCAGGCCAACTTTATCTGCCTCCCCACGTCCCTCATTTATCACATTTTAAACAAGGTATAGTAAAACATCTTCCTTGCCATTTCCCTAGCAAGTAAAAGAAGCAATAATACTTCTATTGTGTGTCTTTCATAGGGATATTATTGTAACACAGTCTCGGGGCACTTGAAACATTACAAATCTTATATCTAAAAGGGATTGTTTCATGAAACAATTTGCACCCACCCCAGTCAATGACCTCATATCACCCAAGCACAGGTGAAAACACAGTTAACTGTCTCTTACCAAGTCAGGCCAAATTTGTCCAAATAGTTGAGTAGTGTCAGATCAACATAGACTTGCAGTATTTTGCCATGGTTTCACGTACAGTGGTGCCTCGCAAGACGAAATTAATTCGTTCCGCAAGTCTCTTCGTCTTGCGGTTTTTTCGTCTTGCGATGCACGGTTTCCCATAGGAATGCATTGAAAATCAATTAATGCGTTCCTAGGGAAACTGCCTTCAGACCAGGTCCGGGGACAGACTGTCCCCGGACCTCTTCTGAAGGCTGGGGGGGGGGGGCGACAAGGGCTTTTCTTCCCACCCCCAGCATTTTAAAAAACCCTGGGACAGCGGAGGACTTCTCCGCTGTCCGGGCGATCTTAAAATGCTGGCGGGCGGCATTTTAAAATCGCCCCGGGACAGCGGAGGACTTCTCCGCTGTCCGGGGCGATTTAAAAGCCCCTGGGAAGGCAGGCAGGGGGGACAAAGACTTTCGCCCCCCGCCCGCCTTCAGAAGGTGTTCCCGCCCCCCCCCCCGCCCGGCTTCGGAGCACCAGGAGAAGCGATCTCCCCGCAGCCCCTTGCTTCAAAAGAGGTCCGGGGGCAGACCTCTTTTGAAGCAAGGGGCGGTGGGGAGAAGCGATCTCCCCGCCGCCCCTTGCTTCAAAAGAGAAGACCCGCTGTCCCCGGGGCAAGCTTCGTTTTGCGAAGCAAGCCCATAGGGAAATTCGTCTTGCGAGGCAACTCGAAAACGAAAAAACCTTTCGTTTTGCGAGTTTTTCGTCTCGCGAGGCGTTCGTCTTGCGGGGTACCACTGTAAGTCTTTCCCAGTCCTACTGGGATTCACCAGGAATTAAACCTGGGGAAATTTCCATGAAAAGCATGTGTTCAACCGATGAGATAGTTTCAGGAATGTTCCTGCCCCAAGAGTAAAGTGAGGGCTCCAAGGACCAAGGAGGAGGGCAGGCAGAAAGAGACGGAGGCTTGCTTTCTTCATAGGCAGAGAGTGAAGTGAGCCCCTTCTCCCCTGGAATGCAAGTCATAAATTCTCAGGACGACTTAAGGCAGGCAGAGGAGCCAGAAATTTCAGACATGCTCTCTGGGGAGGAGACGCAAGCTTGGACAGTCTGTTCCTGAATCTCATTGCTCTCAGAGATTGGGCAGAGTTCAGGCTTGGCGTCAAGCCTACAAGAGGAGGAGGAGCCGATGGCGTATTTCCTGTTGGAAAAGAGACCACCTGCCAGTGGGCTCAACTGACCCATCAAGTGATGATGATTGAACTATGTGCTCGAACTGAGTAAATATCAGTAAATCTGAATGTTATAAAACCACCAGCCTGCTGTCTCTTGGTGTGAGGGTTGAGATCGTAACTCCTGACAGCTACGACCCTTCTCAACTTGGCAATGCCAGCTTTATTAAAGGACTTGACTATTTATGAGGGGAGCAAGCAGACCTTCCAAGTGTCCCGATTTCCTAGGGACAGTCTTGAAATTACAGAATCCATCCCGGTTTCTGATTTGATCCCAGATTGTCCCACTTGCCCCTTTTGAAGAATGTCAGTATTTTCATCGGAGAAATGTTGGAGGAGATGCAATAGGATTTCCTCATTTGCAACTGAGAAATGTTGGAAGGGATGGAATCGAATGTCCCTCTTTTCACTGGAGAAATGTTGGCAGGGATGATCAGGTTTAGGAGAATACAGATGCCTGGATAACACAGAAGATGGCCATCCCAGGTTTTCATGATAGCCCATGAGAAATTGGATGTATGATCTTAAATGGCAGGAAATGTAATTACAGGACAATATACCTGTAAAAACATTGTAGAATATTGATGTGGTATCTTAGGAGAATGTGAAATGATGTCTGTTTGCAAGCACAGCCCCTTGAGAAGGAGATTAATGTGTAAATGGTATTTGAATTTCTGAAAGCCATTCATTCATTGTCATGACTTGAAAATCTCTCAAGTTCTCCTTTTGTCTTATGAAGTAAATAGGACATCCATAACAAAGCTGGCAGCCTTTTATTTTGTTTTGACAGAACGGTTACATCATTAACTTCACCAAGAAGCTTTTATAGCCTCTAAATCTGAAACTGAGTTGTTACTTCACAGCCTCTGGCTACATTAGACACATTTTCGCACTTTACCACTTCCTTCATTAAGAGCAGAATCCTATTTCAAAGCATCTTTTAATGTGTGCTCATTACAAAGCTCTTGCCATTGCACAAACTAAAGTTAAATTTACTCAAGGACTGCCATTATGAGCCCCTGTTCTCCTATTCTTCGGGACAATTCCTACTTCCTCCTCACAACCTACTTCTACAAGAAGCTCTCATCCCGTCCATTGACTTAAGCCATAGAAAATCAAATTGACACAGAGGTCATCCAATGTGGTGTAATGGTATGAGTGTTGGACTGGGTCCTTGGAGACCTGGGTTCAAATCCCAGCTTGTCCATGAAGCTTACTGGATTTTCCTTGGGGCCATCACTGCCTCTCAGCCTAACCTATTTCACAGGGTTTTTGTGAGGATAAAATGATGGGGGGAGAACCATGTTGGTGTACTTATAAATAAAAAAAATAGTAATAAATAAGGTTATGAGCCTTGATCTCTCTGTTCTGTTCCATCACTATCCTTTCAGATTTCTGTCACGCATTATTATCATCATGTGAGGGGAAAGGGGAGGGTGTCCCCCATGCCCCATCCCATCTGTGTGACTGTCACTGTTCTTGCAGCACCCCAAATGTTGGGAGTGAACTTATGCAGAAGGGATCCCTTTTACCAATGTGGGTTCCCTGCACAATTTCGAACATTGATATCCAGGGCTCGAAATTGTGAGATGACCTTGCATACTGTACACAAAGCACGTTCCCCATTGCAGAAGTGCACCCTTGTTGTTCCTCTCATGCAATGGTAATCACATCTGGGAATGAATACCTGAGTAGTGCTTGCATCTGTTCTTTTCTAGTTAGAAACTCCAAACTAGTCCTATCATGTGGTAGAGAAGGTCACCTGCCTTAGCTTTAATATCATTTGGTTTATTTATTGGACTTATTTATAGACGGTCCTTCATCCAGTAAAGATTACAATGAGAATAAAAGAGTGAAAATACTAGCCATGGAACGTAGATGAAATTGAGAGCTTACAGATCCACATGCCAGTGCACCGAAGAATTGAAAAATACAGATGGAAGCTCAAAACATTCATTTCTCACAGAGGTCTGGATAAATAGGTCTGTCTCAGGTTGGTAATGAAAACTCAGAAATAAGACTGATTGGTGCACACCCAAAAGGAGCAATTTCTGCAAGCAGGGCACCAACGCAGAGAAGGTCCTATCCTGAGTCACTACACAGTGGTGATGCCCATTGAGAGGTGCTTCGTAACATATTTCCCTGCAGATTAGAAGATTGATTGTTACTAATTGTTATTAGACATTGATGTTTACTACTGGGACATGTGCCATTTGGATTTTCTGCCTCAGGCACCAAAATGTTTTGGGCCAGGCCTTCTTAAAAGCTATTTGGAGAAGAGATGAGAAGAGACTGGTGGTACAATTTATCAGAGCCAGTGGTGTCCAAACTGTGTCAAGTTGTTGACCTTTTTTAGGATTGAAGTTGTTGAACTTTTTTATGATTTTACCTCAGAGCTGTTGAGCTTTGTTTAAAGTTGAAGTTGTTGAGGTGTTTTTTTTTTTAGATTTTACCCCAGGAAATAAACTGCCACAGGGGCTGGATTAAACCAACCAGAGGGCCAAATTAGGCCCCAGAAATGAACTTCGGACATGCCTGTATCAGACCATGAAAATGAATGAGAGCAATTTCAATTTAGCAACGACTCTTTTTCTTACAAAGCATGATGACCTAACATCCTTTTTCCATTGTTCAAGCTAAAGAAGTCTATGTGGTCACAACAGTGGCCTTGTTGATGAAAAATTCTTAATCCTTCAATATCATTCTCTTTTGACAGACAGATTATATATAACTCAAATCAGATTTGCAAGAAGCAGAAACCTGGCATTTAAACAAGGGTTTAAAAGACTGCATTCATACCTAGAGAGCCACAAAGCTCCCAGTATGATTATGATGAAGGAAAAGTGGGGAAAGCTGTATCTACCTAGTGAAGCTCTAGCGTAAAACTGGGACAAAGGGTTAAAAGTAATGTGCGGCTGATGCTTAGGATGAGGATCTAAGTAACAAGAGTGTTTTAACAATAAATGGCTCTTCCCAGGGAACTCTGGGAATTGTGGCTTAGTGAGGGGAACAGGGGTCACTTAACAACTCTCAAGACCCTTAAGAAACTTAAATTCCCAAGGTTTTGAGGAGGAAGCCATGACTGTTAAAGTGGTATAAGAGTGCTTTAAATGTATGGTGTGAGTGTGGCCTCACAGAAGGCAGATTCATCAGGAAGCCCAACAGCTTTGTTAACTTTGGGGATTTTTTTGTATTCTGGTTAACTATCTCCTTTCAATTTCTACCCATTGCTTCTAGTCCTGCCATCTGGAACAACATAGTGATTTCAACTAAGTTTACTCCAAGTAGTTCCATTGAAATTAATGGACCTAACTTAGTCATGTTCATTCATTTTAGTGGGTATGCTTTGTGTAAAACTCCACTGAATACCACCCACAGAGTCAGCTCCATTTTCTGCATGACAGCTCTTTAGCTATCTGAAGATATTGCTGAAACATCACATTACAGTCATTTGTTTCTCAGTGGTGCCTGGGACACATTAGTTTGTTACGGAGGCAAAAAGCAATGAGAATAAATATTTGGCTTGAAACAAGCAAATGTTTGGGTGTTTTAGAGCATGTTTGGGGAACCTCCAGATGTTGTTGGACGGAAGCTGCCATCGTTCCTTGACCATCTACCATGATGGCTGGGGCTGAGGCAGGCATACCCTCCAACATTTATCCGATGGAAATAGGGACGTCCTATTCCACCATCATTATTATTCTACTATTTATACCCCACCCATCTGACTGGGTTGCTCCAACCACTCAGGACAGCTTCCAACATATATAAAAACATAATAACATATTAAATATATTTTTTATATAAAAAACCCACTTCCTTATACAGGGCTGCTTTCAGATGTCTCTGGAGTTAAATAACTCCACATACCCTCTGACATTTCTCTGATGAAAATAGGGACATCCTAAGGACAAATGAGGCATTCTGGGATCAGAAACTGGGGTGGCCTCTGTAAATCCAGGACTAACCCTGGAAAATAGGGACACTTGGAAGGTCTGGATGCAGGTTGGATTCCAACAGCAACTGAAGAGCCACAGGTGTTTCCATCCGTGTTTTAGAGCACAGATATTTGCTTCTAGCCATGGGACACACATTAGATTTCTTGTTATTTCCCCTTTCCTGGCATGGAGTGGCCTGACACACTGCTGAGGCGATTGTGTGTTGGCCTTTGGCAGGCATGAACCAGCCACACGCTTTTATCAATCTATGCCCAAGAGAACTCATGCATTCAATCTTCGGATTCTGACTATCACGAAGTCTAAAGGAAGTATCGAAGCAAACTGTGTTGCTACCATTAAATAACGAAAAAAGATGCCATTTCCTGTAAAGAAAACCTCTCTTTTTTTGTTTCATTTCAGGATGTATGCTTGTTTAGTGAAGGCTGTGCTACAAACAGAAAGGCAAATAAATAAATAACTCCATATAGTCTATTATCCCTTCTGTGACTGTAGCAGTTTGCTTGGCTGGAAGGAAACAAGTGATAATGACCTCTCTATTGAATGCCTTCCACTGTGAAGGCCTACTTTGGAGAGATTTGTTATTGGCTCTTTTTGGTTGAGCACAGCCAAACAACTGAATTTTCTCTGGAAGTGAGGGAGAAGAGCAGAAAAGGCAGTGTAATCATCACCAAGTGTCTTGTTGTAGTATTGGCAAATAATAATGGTTCATTATTAGGTCCAGCAACAGTGTTTGCACAGAATACAGATTTATAAAATCCTATCAGACCATGGCTCCAAATATATGCATGGCTATTCCCTATCTTCTACCATGTTCTCCAAATAACCCATAATTACTAGGAATAGTATTTATTTTCTGGTACCTTCCTCATTTCTTATTTTGCCCCCATTTTGAGGAGGTGTCTGTGTGCTTTTCAATAACTTTGCTAGATAATGATCTTCTACTGAGTCTCTGTGATGAAAGCCAATGGTCTCAGTTTGGAATTAGCTGAGTCTTTCAAACGTTTTGGGGAAAGTTTGAGGACCTGGGCAGGGGAGATCTAAAACCTCTGGCTCTTTTAGCTCATTTACAACTTATAATGACTACAGCCATCAAGTTATGAGCATGTCAGTGTGAAGCAGCTCACAGTGACTTTTAAAAGGTGGCATTTCCATACATCCTGATACATTGGGGGGGGGGGAGAGACCATACATTTTCATTGCATAACCTGTTCATATATGACATCTTGGAAACTAGCAACAAGATCTCTATACAAAAAGAAGAAGATTGAAATCATGGAGATATTTGTTTCGTATGATTCAAGAGTTGGAAGGGTACCAACAGTCTCAATGCAAGATATAAAATGTAGCATGGAACCATGACATCTTTGACAGGTTGATGCTTCCGTTTAAATACCTCCAGAGAACAAAAGCAAGATAACTCCCTCTGACTGAAAACAAGGAGAAGAAATGAGAAGAATTGGTTCAGTTGTTAAATAAGAATGAGCTGTTTGAGTGTGTGAAAGACTCCATTATGATCTACCATCCATAGAGGAGTTCTGTCCTTCTACTGCCTTAGATCTTTTAGTCCCCAGTCAGAAACTCAACAATGGTGACCAACTTCCCCCAAAATGACTGTTTTCCAATGTTACTGATTGTCCTATACAATGCACATCCACAGAGGATCAGAAGGTTATGGTGAGGAGCAACAGACCTGCCCAGAACTTTCACAAGATGTGAGTCACAATATTGATTATGAATTATGGGGAAAGTTGTGGGAAATAAATAGGAATTTTACAGCTTGTTATGCAATAAAAGAAAATATGATGCAAATGGCCCACAGATGGTATTTCACACCCACCAGATTGGTGAAAATGTCTAAAAAAGAAAAAGGTATGTGTTGGAAGTGTAATGAAATTGAGGGATCTTTTGTTCACATGTGGTGGTCCTGTAAAATAATTAAGGAATATTGGGAAACTATATATAATGAATTTAAAAATATGCTTTAAAAAACTTAACCAAGAACACCTGAGATTTTCCTCTTGGGGATGGTAACAGCAGAGATCCAAAAATCCCAAGAGTTTATGACTATATGCCACTGCCGCAGCTAGAACCTTATCGGAACAAAAGTGAAAAACAAGTATAGTACCCACTAAGGAAGAATGGCAGTGTAAAATGTTCAAATATACTGAACTGGCTACTCTGACAAACAGGATAAGAGAAAATGAAGATAAGGAATACAAGGAGGAATGGACAATGTTTATTAAATATTTTAAGAACCATTATAGACAAATGCATAGCTTAGCAGATCACGAGTAAATCCAGCAGAGTTGAAATAGGTAGAGTAGTTAATAGATAACAAATTAGATGATTAAAAAGATGTGCATTACGCATAGTAGTAGAAAAGCAAAGTAATGAAGAAAAGTGTGGAAGGGAAGTCATATGGCATATGGACACAGTGGTACCTCGGGTTACATACGCTTCAGGTTACAGACTCTGTTAACCCAGAAATAGTGCTTCAGGTTAAGAACTTTGCATCAGGCTGAGAACAGAAATCGTGCTCCAGCGGTGCGGCAGCAGCAGGAGGCCCATTAGCTAAAGTGGTGCTTCAGGTTAAGAACAGTTTCAGGTTAAGTACGGACCTCCGGAACGAATTAAGTACTTAACCCGAGGTACCACTGTATATGCTGTATTTGGTACAGTGGGACAGTGGGACAGGGGAAGGGGAAGGAAGGGGAGGGGGGTTAAATATGGTCTCTGTTCCTGTTTTTGAGAATGCAAATACAAATTTTACAAAAACGTTCTGCCCAGAACTTTGTGTGAACTAACCGTGCACTCTAGAACAACCCCCTATCCCAACAATACAGGGGTTCTTCAACAAAGGAAGTAACATGGGAAGGACTGCAAAGCAGGAACTTTGAAAAATTCTAATATAGAGTCTCCGACATCTAACCAACACACTCTCTAGTCAAGAAGGATTTTAAATGGTTTCCCTTCTTTCATTCAGTCTGCCTTCCAAGTATAATATCTGTTTTTGCATTAGAAGAAACAGGCTGTGGTTTACATGCATGTCCCCTAGCTCCTCTAAGAAACAGAAGTCATTCAACACTAGAATGCCAGGGAAGAAAAATATTGTATTTGCACAAACAGTGATAAGCAGTATTTGCCTACAAATACTATCCATGAGTGGGAATGGATGTGTTTTCACTTACTATTCTGAATTTTTATTTTTTTAAAAAATTACTATTCTCTCTGTTTCCCTTTTAGGCTGCAGTTGAATTTGGTTAGGTATGCAAACCCTTCACCATGCAACCAGTGGAGAGCTTTGTCCATTCATAATGAGCTCCATCCTTCTCCCTTATGAGTTCAACCCTGGGACTAAGGAGGGGGAAACTGAAAGCCAATACCATCTCCCAGGACAAGCTGTAAGGAAGATGGCAGGAAGGTGGGGGCTGGCTGAAATTGATGCGGCAGTGCACCATTAGCCCTAATGGATGAGCCTCCACTATATGCAACAATATGCAGTAGTGCCTTGGTTCTCAAATGCCTTGGTACTCAAACAACTTGGAACCCAAACAATGCAAACTCTTAAGTAAGTGTTCCAGTTTGCAAAGCTTTTTCGGAAGACGGACGTGCTGTTTTGAGTGTTACGCTTCCAATTTGGCTGCCATACTTCCGTTCTGAGTGCCACACTTCCGTTTTGAGTGTTACGCTGTGGTCTGTCTGTCTTTGCTATTTATTTTGCGTTTTTTGTGCCTTGTTTTTTTTTTGTGTGACTGTGTGGAACCCAATTCAGCTACTGATTGGTTGATTGTTTGACTGCAGTACATTGTTTATTGCTTTCATTTTATGGATCAATGGTCTCGTTAGATAGTAAAATTCATGTTAATTTGCTGTTTTAGGGGTTGTTTTTAAACGTCTGGAATGGATTAATCCATTTTGCATTACTTTCTATGGGAAAGCATGCCTTGGCTTTGGAACGCTTTGGTTTTGGAATGGACTTCCGGATTAAGTTTGAGAGCCAAGGTACCACTGTAGTTTGCAAATAAGTGTGTGTGTAGAACTGCAGCCCTGCCTAAATCATTCTTGTGCTTCCCTTCTGTTTTGGACTTGGCTAAGTTAGATGTGGATCATACTGCTACAAAACCATAAACCACCCTGGGTAAATCTGAGCCACTCACCTTCTCACAGCCTAACTTAACTCACAGGGTTGCTTTAATGAGATGAGATGATGCATGGCACCATGAGGTCCTTGGATGAAGCGTGTGTGTGTCCCAATTGTTACAATTTTGTAGAGCAGGGGTTTGGAACCTGTGGTCCTCCACACATTATTTGACTACCTTTTCCCTGACCACTGGTCATGTAGGCTGCAGCTGATGGAAACTGGAGTGAGCCTTAAAATATTTAGGACCTCTTCCATGTCCAGTTGCAGAGTCTGAAGACATTACTCATCTCATGTTAACCATATAGATGTACAGACATACTTTATTGTATCTTAGGAGTACTACTGCTGCCATATGCATGCAGATATCCACGCTCCACCCTCTCCCAAAAAGTTCATGCATTTGCTTAACCATTCTACCGTAATTCATTCTGGAAAATCTGTCATGAACCAATCATAGACTATGACAGTGAAGTAACATGTGCACTGTATGCAATGAAATGAAATAGCAACTAGAGTATGTGAGTGCAGCAAAGTTATTTTATCATTTTTATTTTGTTTTATTAACATGTCAGGGGCAATACATCAGGAGGTTTATATGATTTCTTACTGAGTGCCACATAAAATGAAGTTCTGTTGCCGCATAGGCAACTGCCTTGAAACACCTTTTTGACTTCCAGAAACCCTTTGCAGCTTCAGTGATTTAATAAAGAAAAATGGTCCCATTCTGTTGTGGATGACTATGTACTTAAGTGGATTTTGTCATAGGGCTTCCGTCGGCAAAGGAAATCCACTATAGTTGCTTCTGATGCATTTTCTTAAAACAGAACAGGAACTTGTTCATTAATTTTAATGGGTCTATTCTGAGTCAAAATTTGTTGAATACCATCCATTGTAACCAACTGTGAATTGTGAGTAGATCCACTGAATTTAATGAACATGGCTACCTTAGGTTCACTAACTTCAATGGGTAGTTGATAGATCTATATTCACATACATAATTTCAAATCTAACATTTCACATAATCCCAAAAGAATGAATGCCCAAATAAAACAATATTACCAAAATGATGTTACACAGACCTAGTAAGTTTAGTAATGGCACCTAAATTTGTAGTAATTATCTGGTTCAGTTTGCGAATTTGCAAATGTTCTGCTGTATGACGAATCAAGCACCGTGTCCCCTAGAAGTTCTCTAAATTTGAATGCTAAATTAAATTTTGTGTAGTTGTTGTCAACATTCACCAGACCCAAACCAGTGGCTGGGCAAGATTTATTTTTTTAAAATGTTAACTCCTTACTCTTAATGAAGTTCTAGTTGATTGTTATGAGACTACTTGAACAGACCACCCGGTCAAGCAGCCATTTGTTTGGCGAGGGCTGTCAGTTCTCTTGGTTGTTCCTTGCAAATATGTTATGTGATTATTGTCACCCATCTAGATCTAGAAACCCTTCTTCTTGGGGATGTTTGGTTGTTGCAGCTTTTTAAAGTATAGGGCTTGAATTTCCACCATAGAAATTCATGGTGGATCAACCATCCAATATGGTGATCTGTACACACTGTTCACAAAACAAAATTACTCTCCCCAAGGGTCAATGTAATACTATGTGTGAGTATTACTCTTTATCCAGCTCTATGATGGGTAATACTTCAGCTCAACAGCCCCAAAATTGAGAGTAGGATCGTAGTTTGAGTAATTACAAATAATTTCATCGTTTTGTTAATGACCTTTATAAAATAATTGCCTTTAGACATGCAATTAGGATGAATTCAGAAAGTAAATCAAGCACATTTATCTGGTGGATATCCTCCTATTCCCTTCGTTCTAGACATGACATTGTTCTTAGTGCCACAAAAAAAGATTTTTTTTGCTCCTTGTGTATCACCGCGTGCTTAAAAACTCTGTATCAGGACTTCCCCTTACAAATGCAATCAATCATTTATCCCCGGAGAACTGATAACATACCCTCCATTTACTTAGAATTAAATGCACAAGGTTCATGCTATGCTAATGTGAATTTCAGCTCAAGAGAAGGCACATAAAAAGAAATCCTGCCTCCATTTGTTCTCACAGCTGAAGTTATGAGAGTGTTGAATTATTCAAAGTCATTAAAGTTCTAAATCTATGACAAACTCTATAAACCTTACAAAATTGACTTAAAGTTTGGCTTTCACTTCATCTCTCGTTTCTCCCACCTGCTTGTTGATTAGAACGGGAGGCTGCCAATTTTAGCAAAGTGTAAAGGATCAAATTGTCTGCATACATCTTTGGCTGTTGTGGTAGGCAATCACAAGCTGACAATTCCCAGAACAGTGCACAAGGGCACACATATCTGAAACCCCATCGGCTGCAGAAATCTGCTTTGCTTAATCAACATTCACTGGCAAATCAGCAGTTGTAATGGGTGGAAGAGACAGATATCGGGTTCAGATGTAATGCTGAAAGATGGTTTAGCACTCTGTGATTGAGTTTGTTTTTTTCTTCCATTCTGCTCCGCCACAATCAGAAGGAGACCATAAACAACAAACTGTGATTTGCTTTAAAATGGTACTGGATTCTCCCTTTCTCCTGCTCATGGCAACACAATACAAGGGTGGAGCATATGAGCCTGAAAATTGTGGTTTTACTGCTGACCTAACAATGATGTGGCACATTCTTCCTCAGTGTTTTTGGACTTCAACTCCCATCAGCCCCTGTGCTCCAAAGTCTGCAAGGCCCCAAACTGGCTACCCCTGGCTTAACCTTTAGGAAAAAACATGCATATACACCGGTGGCCTTCCAGAAATATAGTTTTGCAGGAGTAATAGGGAATTTCTTCCTGCTATACTGCAATTGTTCTGAAAAGGGGAGACTCACCGAGAATGCAATGGAGGAGGAGAAGCAATCTCCTTTGAGTTAAAGTCCTGACATTGGTCACGTCCAACCACAAGTCTCATATGAAAATATAAATATAAATTAATTGTAGATCATTGTAATGATGGGATTAAAAAGGGGGGGATGATTGAAACTGACTAATGGGTATCAATGGTAAATTAAGGTGTAGCATTTTGTGCAGCAGCCTACTACCAATGTATCTGCTGTCTTTGTAGGTGAATACCTACGATCCCCGTCTAAAGATAAATGAAGTCTATCAGCTCCTACTCATCTCAGACAGATAATAGGAAGATATCTGTGCTGAGACTCAAGAGACTATATAGATAGGCATCTTCCTTACCACAGGCATTGCAGGGGATGTTCCTATTAAACTGGGGAAATCAAAAAGAGCTAGCCTGAGACAGAATTATCAGGGAGAATTCTGCAGGTAAATGGAAAAGCACCAATTTCAAAGAACCTCAACAGATTCACAAGTTTGATTCACACACAAGCTATAGAGAAACCTGCCCTTTAAACAGATTTCCATTAAACAAAGTCAAATTTGCTGAACTTCTCAGAATGGTGGTATATTAATATTATAATGCTGAGCCTCGTGCCACAGGCTATGTTTCAGAAGGAAGGCAAAAGACAAATAAGTTTACTACAGGATAGTCTTGCAGTATTAATTTTGGCGGGAATGATAACTATGAAATAAACATGACTGATGGGAACAGTTTTATATTCATCAAGTTCCAATGTAAATTCATGTTATATTTATAGGATTTCTGTGAAACAATTGGAATAGTTTCCAGAGCAGCAGCTGTTTTGCAGCAAAAGAAAAAAAATAAGAATGCAGTCTTGCAGGAACTTAAAAACTGACAGTCTCGCTATGGCATAAGTTAGGCATGTCCAACTTTCAAGAGACTGAAATCTACTCCCACTATAAAAAAACTGCTGGTGATCTACCAAAGTTGAGCTTTTTTTAGGGAGCCAAAGTTCTTGAGCTTTCAGGGAGGAGGGCAAGATCTACCATGGACACACCACGATCTACCAGTAAATTGTGATCTACCTGTTGGACATCCCTGGCGTAAGCTATTTGTGGCTATAGTGCATCTGATGAAATGCACTGCAGCTCACGAAAACCTATGTCATAATGCATTTTTAAGGTGCCACAACGAAGTCTTTGTTTTGTCTGAATAGTTTGCTATTGTGGGTGACTTCTGCTACACCCACTGTAGCAGCTTCTTCTGTGATACAGTTAAGGTTGCCTCTTCTTCCTTGGTTTTTTAACATCAACAAACACTAGCAGAGGTTTCGGGGGTGAGGGTAGAACTTTATTTTTATCAGATCCAGGAGCAGTTGCTCAATCCCTGAACTTTTTGCCTTTATGCCTTGTTTGTGGGCTTCCTAGAAAAAGAATTGGCTATCAATCTGGGTATCTGCGGCCAGAAGCAGAATGCCAGTCAGGTGCTCAATCTGATCCAAAATAGCCCTTGTGGTTTTATCCATACAACCAGTCTCCACATACACCTATCAGTACTAGAAAGAAGGTACAAGTTCCATTCGGGACTTGTGTAAAACGGAGGGAAGGGGAACTGTGAACACCTGTGCTTCGTGTCCCTGGTCCCCCTTACCTTCAAATTTCTAGAGTTGCTGCTTGTGTGCATTTTTATAGTGAGAAGATCTGCTCCTTGTTTCCATATTTTTTCAGATTTAGTGAGCTGGATCCACTTTTTCTGGAACTAAAACGAATTGCTACCATCTGGGCATAGCTGTCAACTGTCCCTTATTTGGCGGGAAAGTCCCTTATCCCAGCGCCGTGTCCCGCTGCTGTCTCTTGTTGATGATGTCCCTTAAATTTCCCAGGTTTCAAAGGAAGCAGCTCCTCTCCCTCCCTCCCTGCCGACCAGGGAGGAGGGAGGCTCCAACTGTGTTGCTTGGCTGCGTTGCTCACCCAATAAGGAGTCTAAAAACGACTGGGGGGTGGAGCTTGCATGCCTTGTGCCGATCAAATCGGCCACGTTGCCTGGGGACTCACCTTTGCTCAGCGCTTCCCAGCGGAGAGGTGACAGTGGTTTTCCTTGCTGCATCCCCTTTGCTGGGTTGCTGCGCTGTGGGAACCACCGCTTGAGGCTGCTGGCTGGGCTTTCTGCCTTTGGCTCAGAGGGGCTCAGCAGTTGAACCTCCCTGTGCTCTGAAAATCCCTTATTTTGGCTGCTGATCCCTTATTTTTGAGGCTGCTGGTCCCTTATTTTCAAAACTGTAAGTTGACAGCTATGCATCTGGGTTCCAGATGAATGTTATCTGACGTGCAACCCATTTCTCCAAAAGTTTGACCTGCTCAATTTTTCCAAATTAGGTAAGGCAAGAATGGGGATCCTGCTGTCTTCCAGATGTTGTTGGACTCCAGCGTCCATCAGCCCAAACCAGCATGGAAGATGGGAGTTGTATCAGCTTAGAAACATGTTGAGGGCCATATGCTCCCCATCCATGGGACAAAGGAATGAGAAGGGAGCTTAGGGCAAACAGGCTGTTTCTCTTAAAAAGAAGTTACTATGGATGTGAAAGACCAACATTGATTTTGTCACTATGTGGCTATGATGCTTTCTTCTCTGAGTGGCAAGCACGTAGCCTTTTGAAGATCTGGTTAATGAATCAGTCTTCCAATCTTTAATATCCCTCAGAGGCAGAGAAGAAGGGGGGGGGATCAAAGTAATTACTGAAAGGATTTTTTTGCATCTTAATAATGGAGTTTAAATGTCCAATAATTCCAATGTCACAGAACTCTGTCATATTTCTCAAGTGTGCAAGATAGTCTAGGCTGCTGTGTATTATGGTATTTCCATCCATCAAACATAGTCTATCTTTGTATGGGGGGGGAGAGAGAGAGAGAGAGAGAAATGTCAACCCACAGGAAGCAACCTCTGATCTGGAAGAGAGACAAATGGTAAATGACCCAGAAACAAGCCTTAAAGAATGCCTGAAAAAACAAGTGGAATAATGTAAATGTTTTGTTGTTGTTTTACCACAGAAACTAAGGGCTCAGCCACACTTCTCTTTGTCCCAGAAAAGACTGTGGTTTGGTGCTGAACCAGAGCAAACAACCATTGGGTTTCCCACGGACTGCCATTTGCTCTGATTTATCACCAAAGAGTGGGTTTTTCTGAGGGAAAGTCGCAGGGCAAAGACAAAATCACTCAGACCTGTGCTATCTAGGCACGAGACAGGTGGCAATGTGGACAAGCCCAATGCACACATTTTAAAAACAATAACAATTAAGGAATAAACTAATTACACCACAATTAACTAAGACAGTTTGGTACAAAAAAAAATAGCAGCGCATAAGATAAAATAAAACCTTAGGAAGAAATTTGGAGATTAGTTGATAAGGGGAATCTTTATATGCTGCCTTTCTGACTGGGTTTCCCCAGCCACTCTGGGTGGCTCACAACAAAATATTAAAAACACAATAAAACTTCAAACATTTAAAACTTCCCTGAACAGGGCTGCCTTCAGATGTCTTCTAAAAGTCAGATTATCTCCTTATCTGCTGGCACAGGGCAGGCGTGACTACCGAGAAGGCCCTCTTCCTTTAAAGGGACTGAGCAGAATAGTACATTCTGTGTGAGCCAGGAACACCCTCTGCTCAGATAGAATAGGTCCCAGGGGGTCTAGGAGGTGGCTGTTACAAAATAAAATTGTATAAGTTAAAACAATGTTGGGACGCGGGTGGCGCTGTGGGTTAAACCACAGAGCCTAGGAATTGCTGATCAGAAGGTCGGCGGTTCAAATCCCTGCAATGGGGTGAGCTCCCGTTGCTCGGTCCCAGCTCCTGCCAACCTAGCAGTTCGAAAGCACGTCAAATGCAAGTAGATAAATAAGTACTGCTCTGGCGGGAAGGTAAACGGCGTTTCCGTGCGCTGCTCTGGTTCGCCAGAAGCGGCTTAGTCATGCTGGCCACATGACCGGGAAGCTGTACGCCGGCTCCCTTGGCCAATAAAGCGAGATGAGCGCTGCAACCCCAGAGTCAGCCACGACTGGACCTAATGGTCAGGGGTACCTTTACCTTAAAACAATGCTATTGATGGATTTTTCTCTCCCGGTATTCCTCCCTTGGATCTCATCCACAGATATGGGTTCCCCTGCGCAAAGCTAATAGGGGTTTCTTAACAATTATAGCAGGCAACAAAGTAATTTCTGTGGATCACAAATTGTTATGTACGGACTTGTAGTACATTGCTTTTAATGCCAATTATGCAAGTTGCTTTGTGAGACTTTTGTCCTAAAAGGCAAGGGGGGGAGGTGTAAAAAATAAATTAATGTAATAATATAATATAATATAATTATAATAATTATAATATAATAATATAATATAATATAATATAATATAATATAATATAATATAATATAATATAATATAATATAATATAATATAATATAATATATGGCTGCAAGCAGATTGCTGCCTTATCTTGCATACATCTGCTATATATAAAATGTTCCATAATGGGCTTGAGAAAATTTTACAGCTGTTGCTTGGTAAATTGAAAACTAGTTTGGATAAGACTAGAAATGGTATATTAAGGAACCAGGCAAGCTCAAGCAGACACAAAGGCCAGAAGCTTTAATTGACCCTTTTATCCACAACATGGATCACTCGCACTGGTGGAGAGTTGATTAGACATTGTTTTGCACTGAAAGTTTAACAGATATTAATGGAGCTGCCTCCCCTAGAGCACTGGAATGATTGCTTTCTACTCCCCAACCTTTCCCAGACATTGGGGGAGGAGAGAAAATGCTTTTAACTTTCCTCCCAAAGCACGTTACTTTAACTTATGGCACTAACTCTTCAACCCTAACACCTCCTACTACTGCCTCTCCCTGTACCTCTATCTACCTCCTTTGCTTTCCATTATTTCCCCTCCTCTCTGCTCAGTTTCTCTCCAGTGTTATCTATTTGCTACCAAAAAGAACCTAATTACACTCTTGACCCAAATTTCTCTCCTGCCTTTTCCCTCGTACCTTCCTTGTGTACATTGCAGGCTCCTGCCACAGTGAATTATGATTTCCCCGTCGTAATTTATTCAGCTTTCCGATGCTTTACTTAAAGCATGTCTCAAATCTGGTGGGAGCCTGAGATGCTCCAGTTATTGCCCCCGTTTCTAGTATATGTCTCACCACGGTGCTTGAGGACTGACATCCTGACTCTCTGCTCCCTCTCCAACCCAGGCTTTTCCCAGCACAAAACATGCAATTCACTTGCCACCATAGCTAGAATCCCTGGATAAAAACAGCCCTACATTTTAAGAAGTTATTCTTTCATATTTCCCCCCACCCAAATGGTGTAACAGTTTTAGAATTCCCAATGTCAAATATAACAAATATAAACAAAATAAATGTCTCCATCCTCCTCTCTAGGGTTCTGATTGCCAGCTGTTCTCCAGTATATAGATCTAAATAACTTATTTCAATCAAACTCGGCATTCGTACCAATGTTTCTTGTAAACCGCAGGCAGGGAATACATGTTTTCCTCTGGAAGCTGGACCACTTTTATCTAATCTGATCTGAGGACAGAACTAGATAGGGATAGTAGAGAAATATGATCTAGTTCACATCTAGAGATGAATCAACCTAATCCTCACTTTCCAAAACAATATGAGAAATGAAACGCCGCATTCCTTCAAAATTCACACTACTGTGAATTTTGCAATGTGGTTCACAGCGAAGTAAAGCACACAAAAATTCATATGTTGCGGTAAACTATGCCTAATAATTCACATATTTGTTAAAATAGCACACAAAATGCATTCTATTGAAGAAAAATTGCTTTGCACAATTCAAAGTGTTGGTGCTGACCTTTAAAGCCCTAAACGGTCTCA